>NC_141697.1:684950045-685375045 GCF_964263255.1 Lissotriton vulgaris
TGGGCGACCCTCATCCGCTCAAACGGAGAAGTCACCCCTGGCAGCCACCTTATGAACAGGGCAGGCCTGGGAACCACAATCGGCCCTGGCAAAGTGCTCGCCCCTCCCCACTCGGGGGGGGGGGGGTTTGAGGTGCCGTCAAGCTCTTTGCTGTGGCCGGTTTTCGGCCGATTTTGGTACAAGGCCGATTTTGCAGCAATGCCGCAAAAACCGGGGGATTGCACGGTGCCCGCTATGGCCAATCCGGCCCTGCTTATGAAATCTCTTCTGCACGGCTGGTACGTTAGCGGTCATGGGTCCCATCCCCTCCACAGCTCCTGTGTGCTGTTTCTCCAGATCAGGGCAGGCCGAGGTCAGTGAGCCGCACAACTGCAGTTCCCAGCAAGGACCACCAGAAGCCACAATCGCCCAACAGAGTCACTCTGGCACTCTAGGACGCATTGTCAGAACACTTTCCTCCCTGAGATCAGCGCAATTGAGGCATATTTCTGCAGGAGAATGTGCCGGGCCTGCAGAGCCTCACAGAGTGGTGGTTATCTCTCAGCCAGCCTCCCATGCGCCCTTCCCTATTGACTTTGTAATAGGCTTCTAAATTTGAGCCAGTACTGACACAGGCAAGAGCTAAGGCTGGGCACCTTGAATCTACAAGTAATGTGGCAGTCATCTCAGGGCTATGGAAAATACCATTCTAAGATGGTCAATTGTCACTTTTGGCTTTGCCAGTGTCTGAGCAAGCTAACAAGCATTTGCAAAGCTAAAAATCACTAGGAAAACAAGCATTGGCAAAGCGACCTTTATTAGCTTTACAGTGCTGTTTTTTTAGTTGACCTGATGATAACAATTACAATAGAGGTGAGCACAATTTAAAATTCACCTATACTTTTTGGCTGAAGTTTGCAAACGTTGCATAAAGCTTACAAAGTATTGTCAATCTAACAAACCTTTGCTTGGGGGGCAATTTCCTCCTAAAAATTAGCCTTTCCAAATATTTTTTCCTCACAAAAACCTACATTTGCGGACATTATGTTCACAATTTAAACTTTATATCTTTTCTAAATGTTGGAAATTGATGTGGAAATCATCACGGATTGCAGACGAAACTCTATGTAAACTTGCCCACCTAATGAGGCAGAGGACCAACATTCACAACCTATGAATAGCTTTAACAAGTGCTGAAAGCTACAGTGTGTGCGGCTGGTGAGAACCCAAGCAGAAACCTACCATAACATACCAGATTTATTTGGGCTTAACAAGGCCGCAAAGCTTGAGAACCCTAAGGTAAGACCTGCACAATGAAGCATTACAGAGGCCACTGTGTGCTTGATTTACAGAATTCAGTGCTTAATTTCTGCTGGTGGTTGCAAGTGGTAGACTGCAGCACTTATTACAAAGGATCAGAACATATTTTTTATTGTCTTCCTTTGATCCAGAGCACGAGAGAATAAGTGAGGAAGAAGGAGGAAGAGATCAAATAGAGCTTACAACAGTGAGGTAAAGAGACAGGAAGTATGGAGTAAATAAGTCAATCAATCAAACATTTATGAAGAGCACCTAATCCTCTATCAATGTCTCAAGGTTTGGTGGAAGACAAGGCATGAATGTACTCTAGACTGGATAGCCTTAGTAAATTAAAAATCCCTACATTAATTGGCACCAGAAACTTGTTCCAAAGAATATCTTTGGGCCCCTGCATTTTCGTTTTTTTTATTTTTACAAATTAAGCACTAACAAACCCGTTTACTGAGACAAAGCGCTAACTTAAAATTCATTGCCTGATGTAAATAAAAGAGAAGAACACGTAGAAAAAGTGAACATTGCAGACCGGTGCAGACAAAAAAGTGCTCTCAGCGTCCGTCATCGTTTCATAAAACTCAGTAGAAAGAATCTTAATGATTTATTGGGTACGAAGAAAACTGAGTTCTTGATAAGACTGTGTGACCACGAGGACATTATTTTATTTTAGCCTCGGTTGCTTTATTTTCCGCACTTGCTTGGCAGTGTGCAGGAACATACTTGACCTCTGAATTAAGCTCTGTTAAGAAAAGAAACTACATATGTTTCTGATTTTCGTATTCAGTA
Source organism: Lissotriton vulgaris (assembly GCF_964263255.1). Taxonomy (NCBI): domain Eukaryota; kingdom Metazoa; phylum Chordata; class Amphibia; order Caudata; family Salamandridae; genus Lissotriton; species Lissotriton vulgaris. Next base: position 684,952,125 of record NC_141697.1, read on the forward strand.
ACATGTTTCAAAATGTGCTGTATGAGGCATTGGCAGGCAGGCTCCAGCAGAGGGCACTTCGTCCTGTTCGATGTTTGTGGCGAAAGTGTTGTTTCTTGAGCAGGGTTATCTTGCTGATAAAACAAAACACTTAAAGCAGGGTTTGCCCACGTGCTGTGGTAGAAAAGTATGGTACCGGAATCCCCTAAAGAAAATATTGAGACAGCAAAATTGTGTCCTAAACATCTTTTACAAGATTATCTCCCACTCAGGGCCAAAGTTACCTCTAATGTTTATTCCTCTGTGTGCGGCAGTGTGAGGTCTCTGTGCACTCCAGCCACGGCAAGGTGCTCCAAGAACACGACGGTGTGTGTGGGTACAGCGACAGGGGTTCTAACACTGGAGTTCCTGCTTGATTGTGCAGATAAATGACCTAGGTACTGGATCGGAGGAGGCCTGTTGGATGGGGCAGGCAGGGCCGTACTGGGAACCCAAAGTAGCCCTGGCAATTTTGCCGCACTGGCTCGCACCCTTCAGAGGTGTGGTGGAGGGGGGGGGCCAAGTGTCAAGCACTGCTGCTTAAACCCGGTCCCCAGCACTGGTGCTTTTGTTACTGAGGGCCCATATAGCAGCATCGCTGCAAAACTGCCCCTAGTAACACAACTGGCCCCCACTGCTCCAAAACTGACCCCCAGCCTTCCAGGCAAACGCCTGATGCCAGCTAAGGCCAGTATTGATCAACTGGGGATACGTTTTTTCACACATAAACTTTGCCTTTGAAAGACTTTAGATTTTTAAAGTCTTCCTCACTGATAGTTACCACTGCTCAAAATATAACTATGTTAGTCTGTTCCTTATATAGCAACATTCTACCTGCTATATAAGTAGGGAGTTATTGTGATTTAGACACTGCATTGCTTTTGTCATTTGTTGTTTGTAAATTAGGATTGTGATTATTCCTTTTAAAGAAAAAGATTTTTTACATTTTTTATTTATGTATTAAATGTGTTTTTCAGATATTACTGTGGCTCCTGAAGAAGGCGTTCCGAAAAACGCCGAAACGCGCATCGAACAGTATAACATTGTTTGCCACTAATAGAAGTTATGTTGGATGCTTCGTTTTTTATGTATTGTACATTAATTGGTTAGATTTGTTGTTTGTATAACAGATTTAGATTATGTATTTTTATGAATTGTGTTTAACTGTTTTGATTTATTAATATATTAAATGTAACCTAATTTTCTAATTACTTAGCTTGGTGTCTTTCTTACGATTTCTCCCTTGATACATGTTATTAATATGCTATATTGTTTACACTGGCCAGCTAAGGCCAGTCCAGCCAGGGGGGTGGCCTTCATATTGGGGGCTGGCGTACAATGGTTGTGTCATGTTCGAAATGAGAAAGGGCAGTACAGAGCATCTGCAACCACGACAATGGTACACTAATATATATTAGGAAACCGGGGCAACCGGCCTCCTTCCACAGTGCCAGTGAACCCCTTCTTTCCTAACTAACTACACAGCGGCGGCTCAGGGACATCTTAAGGACTTTGAGCGCCCTAGGCCAAACGTATTTTGGAGTTGCTGTGCGGATCAGCTTTGACTTTATGATCCGGTTTCAGCTTTCTCGTGTTCTTTTGGCCAGATCACAACAGTGCATAGACACACTGGTTCAAATTCCAAATGTGTTTATAGTTAATATTCAGTGATAGTGATGTATTTTTCCAATATTGTAACACAGTAGAAACCCACTAATACTACTGCAAATAATCACTGGGACATTCTCCTAATTCTCATATCTGAGATCCTGGTTAGATCTAAAATTTAAAACAAAATTATGGATGCTGCATGAAACAAAATCACATTAGTCAGAAAATGTCAATAATACAATCTCACACATTACCCAGATTAAAAATAAATGAAAGGAGAATGCTATTTGCAATAATCTGTTTAAGATTTATTCAAGGTCATCAGGGCAAGACTCTGCAGAACAGAGCTGGCTCTACCAAGGCAGGGGTTACTCCACTCTTTAAAACTGATAATCCTGAGTTCACTTATCCACTCTAAAGATGGTTTCTTAGATACGCAGGGGGGGAATGTACATAGAAGTCCACCATGTGTGCATTCAGAGTCATTAAGATATGTTAGTGATTCTGAAAGGACATATTGTGCTTTTAGGCTTGCTCAGGGCTTTAAGTGGGATGAAAAAACTGGGGGTCTCTTATTTAATTAAGGGCCTGGCGTAAAAACACGTAAGCTAAAATCTGTGCTTAGCATTGTGTGCCGCCCGACCGTTATTGTGCTGCCTCTGTTATTGCATCCAGATATATAATACAATAAGTAATATTACACCTACAACAAGCCAGGACTATTGACTTTGCCAATGGTTGTTAGTTGCAAATGATAAATAAGCAACAACTACAGCTTTGTTGAATATATTGGAAATGTCTCAGTTCTGAAATGATCAGACTGAAAAAACTATAAAAAGTTCTCTGAAGCTACACCAAAGGCTTTCAGCAGTTGCACTGCGGCAGAGTTGAGATTTTTTTGTACCCGGAGGGTGAGGGCAAAAATGAAGAGCCTGATTGGGACCTGTCTCACCACCAGCTTTTAAAAACTCAGCATCAGCAGGACCCAGCCCACTTAAAGCTCTGGGCTTGCTGCATGCTTTTTGTTAACAGAGCGTGGTTGCGGGCAGATTGTGTGCATTTTTGAAAGCATACATGTTAATTGCAGAAATTTACATGAATACTTTAAAAAATGCACACAATCTTTCCGCAGCCACACTCTATTAACTAAAAGCATGCAGCCAGTCCAGAAGCAGGACGTGTGCTTTCAGAATGAAAGCTTTTGCAATTCAAACATCAGGGAAGTTGAGTCTAGTACAGAAGAGGTCACAATAACCAATGATATGAGGAGAGTCCAGTGGGCAAGGATTGCAAGGATTGCAAACAATGAGGGAGAAATGGAACAGATAAGGGATTTGGTAATGGGTTCAACAACCAAATTCCTAGACTGCGATTCACAGGAGGATGCTAATCGCATTATTTATCATGTCCACGAAGAGTTATTCAAGAATTAAAATACATTTTTTATCGAAGAAAGTATCCTGAGGAAGAATAGGTCTGTGAAGGTAGGCTCATGGTACAACAGCTCATGTAGAAATGCTTACAAAATGTTATCGAGGGCCATTAGATCCAAAGAATTGGGCAACATTAGAAAGACCAGAGCATATTATAAGAAAGTTCAGTTGTTAGCGAAGAAGGAATGGGACGAAGACCAATGGCATGAATTGCTGTTGGCATTTAGAGGGCGGAATATGACACAATTCTGGTAGTTAGTCAAATGGGGTAGTGGCGAACAGAAGCAGATACCCATTAATCACGTCACCCCAGTACAGTGGGTCGCACAGTATGAGGTGCAGTTCCAGTCCTCCAACTGTAATGAGGAGATCCCCCAATGGTCACTACCGGGTGAACGCCTGAGCTTCACTAGCCTAGAGGAAGAGTCTGTACTAAAATCGAATTTCAAGAGGCAGGGTCCCTAGCCCCGACTGCATACCCGCAGACTTATTTATCAAGGAAAAAGAGTTCTGGTTCTCTCATATAAAGTTACTGGCAAATGCCATAGCCAGCGGTGCCCTGATTCCTGACACTTGGTTAGGTGTCGCAATCTTACCGATATACAAGAAGGGCAACTGCTCACAACCAGGAAACTACAGGCCAATTAGCCTGATAGATTCTGCTCAGAAGATCTTAGCCAGAGTAGTACTTGGCAGAATCCAGGCCTGGATAGTAGAAACAGACATTCTAACACCACTACAGGTGGGTTTTCGGCCACACACAAATACCCTCGACTAGGTCTTCAGGTTTGTGCTAATATACTGGCGGGTGGTTATCTAGGAGGGGTCCATCTACGCCGTTTTTGTGCATTTAAAATCTGTATTTGACCTTGTTCCCCATGTGAAAATGTGGAGTGCTTTGGTGGAAATGGGGATGCCCTCGGAATTGGTGGCCATTCTAGTAAAACTACATGACTCAACTTATGTGCAGGTCCGCTGGGGGAAGCCAGGGGAAGTTACAGAGAGGTTCCCGGTAACCAAGGGGGTACGTCAGGGGTGTGTACTAGCCCCCACTCTGTTTACTCTATTTATAAATAGGGTGGTTCAATACTTTAATGTCCACCCTACTGACGCTCCAACATTAGCTGATATGACAATACCCTTGCTCATGTTCGCGGACGACACCCTGATAATATCCAAGACAAGACAGGGGTTGCAGGCCGCTCTGTTGCGGTTCGAGGTGTTTTGCCGCAATCATGAGCTAAGGGTTAACGTGGAGAAAACAAAGTTTATGGTGTTTCATAAATCAAAAGCCACCATAGGGAGAGAATATATGAATAATGTGCTCTTGGACCAGACTGACGTATTCACCTATTTGGGTATCACACTAAGTAGAAAGCTAAGCTGGAAACCCCAAGTTGACATGATGGCCCTAAAACACGCGCAAGTAGCAGGTGCACTGGTTAAAGAGCATATGCTTTCCTACCCTAAGCCTATGGCCCCCGTTATACAAATACATAACTCAAGAATTTGCCTCGCAATATTATATGGTGCTGAATTGTGGGGCTATGATAATCTAACCCCCCTTGTATTAGAACAAAACAAGATTGTTAGATCATTGGTTGCCCTCCCGCAATCCTCCCCTCTGTTGCCATTTTTTTTAGATTTGGGCTGCCATAACATTGAGGATGCAGCACGTTTTAGACCACGGGCATTCTGGAGGTGACTTTGGACCACCCCGGAGCTCTCTCTATACGCCAAGGCTTTACTAGAAGTAAGGAGGCTGGGTCACCTACAGAAGATCCCATGGTTGAAAAATATTAAAATCATGTTGTCCGACATGAGGATGAGCATCCTGTGGGAGGACCCAGACGTTGCGGTATTTCCCCTTAAGAAGATCTACAAGGCAGCTTACTGGGATATGGTTAAAAGTAAGATGTTTTCATCCATTACAAGGCCGACATTGTCTAGAGAATTCCTAGAAGTAAAAGATTAGGTTAAATTGGAAGGCTACTGGGACCTCATTTCTAGGCCACTCGATCAGAAACTTCATCACCAGTTTAGAGTAGGCTCCCTACCAGTAAGAGGGTTTACAAGTAGATGGCTCAGATTAGCACGTGATAAATGAATCTTCTGCCATGACCATGTTGAGACCATAGCCCACATTCTATCTGTCTGCCCAGCTTACCATCTTCAAACCTGTTTGTAATGTCTTGGGCACAAGGACCGCAAAGGAAGCTCTTAAGGATTTTCAGGTCAGGTACCACGGACCTCATCGTAATTGGCATGGCAACATTTTTGAGTTGGCTTTGGGCCCTTCGAGCTAAGAAAATGGGGATAGTGCAACCTTCACTGCAATGAGGCACCATATATTAGTCTAAAAATCTATTCGATTTTCTGCTAAAATAAGGACTATGCATAAATGGTGGTATCCTGGTTTCAACCTATGTGATATGATAATTGTTGAATGCCATGCTGTATTTTAATAATTAATTTTAGTATTGACTATATACAATTACAAGTTTTAATAATGGATGCATATTTATTGACTATTTCATGAACAACTATGATCACTGTTGATTTTATTGTTTAATGTTAATTGAAAAAAATGTTTAGAGATGAATTATCTTTTTATATAGTTTTAATATTGAAATATCCTGTCTTTTATTATTGAATAATCAAAATAAAGAGCATATTGAATTGAATTGAATTGCTTTCAGAATCACTAACATATATTAGTGATTGTAAAAGCACACGTTATGTTTTTTTGGCTTGCCGCATGCTTTTTGTTAATAGAGGGCGGCAGATTGCGTGCTTTTTGGAAAGTTTTCATGTTAATTGCAGTGCCCGATATACAAATACACAGGGCTGCATTTAACATGAAAACTTTCAAAAAGGCACAATATCTGCCGCGCTCTATTAACAGAAGGTGTGCAGCAAGCCTAAAAGCACAACATGTGCTTTTACACGTCCTTCTTTTGTGCTGGCTGCATTTATTTTCTTAATAGAACACGGCTGCGAGCTGATTGTGGGCCATTGTGAAAATATTCCTGGTAATTGCAGCACCCTCATGCGCTGCAATTAACATAAATATTTTCACAATGGTCCACAATCAGCCCGCAGCCGTGCTCCATTAAGAAAAGACAAGCACGACGTGCTTTTGGACTTGCTATATTTCTTCTCTTAAAGGAGCGCGGATGCGGGCTGATTGTGGGCAATTGTGAAAATGTTTATGTTAATTGCAGCGCATGACGGTGCTGCAATTAACAGGAATATTTTCACAATGGTCCACAAACAGACCCCAGCCACACTTCATTAAGACGGAAAAACAGCAGCAAGTGCAGGAGTCACCGCAATCAGGAAATTACCATTTTTCGCGCCACTCCCATTCTAAAAGCGGCGGCAAGAATGCTGTCCTGGGATGTGCTGTGGATGAGCGCTCCACACCCAGCACTGCGTGCTCAGGGGATCAGACGTGCGCTCTGGCGTGCACGTTACTGGGAACACTGCTCAGGGCTTGTCCAAAAAACAGAAGTGGTGAGGACTCACTAAGTTAGGCAGAATGGGTTTGACACCACGGAAGTGACATCACACCGTGTGACATCATGGTGCATGACATCGCATGTGGTATCACAGAAAGTGTCATCACAACCCATGACCTCACATGAAATTACATCATATCTTAAGACCTCACATATTTTTAGTAGGTATATCATGAGCAAATTTGAGCGCATTATATTATTTAACAAATTTGATTTAGCATCGGGTTTGTACCAAATTCTAGACGCAATGCTGGCGCAAAATCTCGGCCTCAACTAATTCCTTTTTTTTTAAACCCTGCCAGAAAGGTATTGGCAACAAGGAGAAAGTGGTAGGAAATCTATCCTGCTTAATTGGTTGCAATGCCTGTATTTCAAAATATCGTATGGGGTTAAACACCTGCTGCAGAGATCTTTGTGTGCCAGCTAAATCTCAGGGAACAATAACAATGGTAAGATAACTCTGGAGGATAACGTATTTGCTGGAGAGATCTGTGTTTTGCCTAGTCCTAGTTTTTAATCAAAGTAGCATAGAGGGTTAATATGTGTCTTGCAAAGTGCATTATGTAACTTGCAGATGATAGGCTTTTATTTTAAGAAAATGGATTAGTGGGTTACGGGTTTTAATACAGAGATTCTTTTGTTACTTGCAGTTCATAAATTGTAACCCTTCTAATATAGCACAGTGAGGTATGAAGGCCATGGGCTCCTACACCTTGAAACCCTTTCCATCTTAAGTAACACATCCTTTATATAGATGTACACACACATATGATTTATTGTCAATGTCTAATCTGTATGTATGATGTAAAGTGCTCTGACAGCCTGCATTGGGATGAGTAGTGGCCGCTTTTTGTTGGAGTATCCTGCTAGGGGGCTATCAGAATCCGCACACCTAGATGCAATGGAGGGGAACAAAGGCTCCCAGTTATCACTTCACAGGTATGCAAGAGAAATGCTTTTGAATTTGTTCAGCCCCTGTATATAAGAGATATGCATACACTGTAAGAATGTCAGATTTGTTGGTCGTTCCAGTATTTACACAAACAACAATTTAAATACCACTATTTATGTTTTAGTGTTTTAGCACTACAGTAGTGCTAAAGTGTTATAAAAGAATTAAAACAAAATAGTAGTATTTAAATAGTTATTTGTGTACCTGTGATGTAAAGTGCTCCGACACCCTGCATTGGATTGATGCCTTACATGACGAAGGGGGTCGCGCTTACTACTGAAAGATGTGAGGACGCGGAATTCAGTTCTCAGGACATGTAAAAAGTAGAAAGTTATCCATCAGGTAGGTTTGCAGCTATGAGAGGCAGTTGCATGGAATGATGATGTCTTGGATTTCTGATGTTTTAATTACAACAGGGTTCCATCAATATACTAGTGCACAGCGACAACTGTACTGGGTAGGAGGGTGCAGCCCAGACCACTGACAACTTTATTTGGTGAAAAACACTGCTTTATTGAAACAGATGCACATCACAAACATTAAAAATCCTAGGCAACGTGTACCTTATAAAATTAACCAACCTCACTAATATATCAAGCTTCAACTACCATTTAACCTACCCCACCCTTAAATGTCTCACCTAATGCTTACCCCATCCATTCAACCTGCCCCATATCTGTATTCTGTTTCTTAACTAACTGTAAATCTTTCTGTTCCTGCCTTCAGCAACTGTGCACATACTCCCCCTTCAATCTACTTCCCCCAATAGCAACAAACCGATTGAACCATGCCAACCTCTGGGCACCTGTCTCCAGTGATAACCTCTAATAATGCTTCATAACCCTGCGCTGTGGTGTTTATGGGTGGGCGATAAATCCCGCTCTGCCGGCGGAGTTTGTGTAGTTTTGCCCACAGCGCACTCCGCTTGGAGCACGGAGTTCCAAAAACACTCTGTGAACCACTGCATGGTAGAGATTTTCTCACCCAAGGCTTGTCAACTGTAAGTTTACAAGCCTTAGTGAGAAAAATTGAATGCTAGGATGAGTCCCTGCGCAATTTCTTAACGCAGGCCGTCGCGACAGGTCGCTATAGTTCACATTGAGAATGCTGATTCAAATCTACTCAAGAAGTAAGCAGGAAGCAGTGCCCTCTGGCACAGCGTATAGTGCAGTTTGCACTGATTTTACAGCATTGAACAAGCTTCCGGTGCTATAAATCAGCCCAAACAGTGGGACATGCCGAAATTCCTCCACTCATGGAACTCCGCAGAATCTCTCTGAGTTTTTTGGAACTATGCGGACTTCTGCATAGTAAGACTCTGCAACTTCCACTCACCCCTAGTGGTGATGTGAAGATATGATGTTAAATGATTGTCATGTAAAGTGATGCTGTAGATTGTTCCTGCTAGCGAGTTCCAGATTCTGAGGTGGAATGTGGTTATTTCGTATGGGTAGGAGTTGTTTCCTGGTGCTGTAATGAGATGACATGAATAAACAAAAGATGCATGCATGACAGCCTGTTTCATGATTATTACTCTTGGAAAAGGATTATGCCTTGGAGTATCTAGTTTTCCCCATCGGTAAGGTAAGCAGTCCAAAGTTTGGCTGGCAGATCGCCCTTTGCAGCTTTTCTGTGACATGTAGTGTTTTCGGACAATTTGCCCTTTCCATTAGTGATGATTACCTGTGCCATTAACTGCACTATTTGGATATCGCTGTGTCATTCCTCATGCCACAGAGGTAATGCGTAGACTCCCACGGTTGTGAGCACTCAGTCAGTCTTTCACAGCGTGCAGCCCTCGCGCACCACAGTGAGTTCTCATATATGTTTTGGCAGCCATCTCTGCAGCACCTAGCATTAACATGCATACTTTGTGGCATACAGCATGTCTCTCTTCGGGGCAGTTAAAGTATCATTTTGAGTTAGGAAACTTCCAGAGACATGCAAACTTCTAATGCAGTGTGTCACACATATATAAAAAAAGAAAAAAGTAATTTGGATAAATTTACAGTAACATGCACACTTTTAACCAGCAGCGTGTCACATTAGCATGCAAAAGGAATAAGTAGCACACCTACTTTTAGATAGCAGCGTGACACACATTAGGAACTAAGGTATTTTCAGTGATATTCACACTTAAGATCAGTGACACGCACACTTTTAAATGGCGGCGTGTCACAACAGTGACCTACACACCACATTTTGATTAGGACCGTTTTTATGTGGTCATAATGATTAGTATTTTGAGTTCAGTGTTTATCAACTCTTTTTCACATGTTTTTTGTTCAACAATTCAATATGAAAACAGTGTGATATTGATTTGGGGTATTAGAATCTGGTAAGCATGCAAAGTGTACATGCATCTCCAACATTTTTACAAATGACAGGTGATGCCCAAATAATTTGGAAAACCTGGTTTAGAGCTTTCACAAAATATTTGGGTGCCATTGGGGCGATAGCTATTGTCCAGAGAGGAAAATAATTTTTTATTGTAGCACAATTTAGACTTTGAGGGGCAAGTAATCTACAAACATTTGCAGCGAGTACATGAAGTATATGATGATGATAATGAATTAGATGAGTATCAAGAAGCAGTAAAAAAACTGGAGAAATAATTTCTCGACCCAACAACAGGACGTGGATAGACGTCCTTTACAGGCCATATTCGGGCCTTGATCTTTTCTACTCATTTCATTTCCTGACGATGCAACGCGGATAGGTGTGCGTGTCAGATCAGAAGTCTGTTACATTATTTTCCATGTGACTATCAACAAGAAGTCACCAGTTTATGAAATTAACTACCACTGCCTACTGACTGGGACGGAAGTACAACCAGTGCGGAGGTTACAAATGATCTCACTACTTCAAGACAGCCCTAAGGAAGTCGTGGGTGTACATCACACGACCAATGAAACATGTGTTGACTGGACCAGCAAAGAAGAAAATAAAATCACAAGGAGACTAATATTGTTATGAGCATCTATACTGTATAACACTAATGTTTACTTGCATATGTGTGCTCAGGCTTTGATTTCTTTTAAAGCAGATCCCTAGAGATCACACTTGGTGGATTGGGGAGATCTCCCCCCCCCCTAGCACCGTTATAATCATCACTAGAGGCAACATTACCGTTAATAGTGGGCGCCAACACCACTTGGTGCCATATCACCCAGCTTTTGTCACATTCAACCATGTTTGATAGTCAACAGGCACACATTTTTCACACGTAAACAGCACCAAGAAGAGTCAATAGGCATGTATGATGCAGCTTTGTGCATGTTAGCTGCTGACTGTGAATTTGCAGATTTTACCACATAGCTAATCAGAGATCAAATTGTAGTAAAAAAAAAGTCCAAGAAAAGTTACTTACGTTGAAGAATTCATCACTGGCAGAGACAATTGACATTGTTAAAAGCATAGAAATATCACACAAAGCTTCAAAAGAATTGATAAAAAAAGGAATATGTAGGCATGCACGCAGTGTCAGAAAATAGGGGTAAAGATCAAAATACATTTAGATTTGAGTCTCAGAAAATAAAACAGGAGGCATTTTAGGGAGACAAAAATCAGTATATGTTTTAGATGTGGTTTTCCCAGTGATGTACTGACAGGCCAACCTGTGAAAACTGTGGTAAAGTTGGGCATTTTGCAGAAATGTGCCAAAGCAAGAAGTACAGAGTGAAGGTTCTTGCTGAGAATGAAAATTATGAGGAGTTATTAGAAATTGTGCAAAGAACAGGAGATGTAGTATTCTAAAGATACATGTTGAATCAGGTGCCAAAATGACTGTTTTCACCAAAATATTGTCAGCAAACAAGAGGGGAAAGAAAAAACGTCTTCCACCAGACGGGTGCAATGTATCTTATGAAGGAAAAATAATGATTTAGTCGGATATTTTGAAACTTCATTACAATTCAAGGGTGAGAGCATATTTGGAAAAGTGTAAGTAGCCAAGAAGGGACTGAATATTTTGGGATGGTACCACTGAGGTCTTTTTGGCTGACACTGGGACCTGGGAGAAAAGTACAAGTGTAATTGGTAAGTGATACAAAGAAATGGTGATGCAATTGTCTTAACAAGACTATCCACCAACAACTAAGATGTGGGCGGAAAGTTTTAAGAGTGTTTTCATTGAGGTTTAGGAAAAATCAAAGGGTTCAAGCAAATAATTTGCCTGCAGGAAAGAGTTGTTCCTGTATAGCATAAGATGAAGAATGTGTTATTCAGTGTCAGAAAGAAGTTGACAGAAAAGTTAAGGAAAATGTTTATGGAAGACGTAATTGAACCCATTGAGTCGTCCTTATAGCTCTCTCCATTGGTAATCATGAAGAAAAAGAATGGAGAACTGCAAATCTGTGTTGATCTGAGAAGCTTAAACGAGGAGATTTTGATGGATTTGCATCAGTGTGCCATGTATAGATGACATACTCATGAACTTTGCTGGAGCACGGGTATTTGGTAAGATCGACTTGGCATCAGTGTACAATCAAGTTGAATTAGACCAGTCATGCAGACATCTCACTGCTTTTATGTACCCTGTTTCAATTTAGGAGAATGCAGTTTGGTCTGGCTTCGGCCGCATAAGTATTTCAACGCATAATGAAATCAGTGCTATGCAGCATCAAAGGGGACATTTCAAGAAGTTATCCTGATAGGGGCAAGTGACATACAGGAACATGATGACGTTTTGCAGATTGATTTAGAGAGGCTTGTGCAGTCTGGTATTGTAGCTAACATTAAGAAATATGCGATTGCCAAGTCAAGAATGGAGTACCGACTACATGTGATATCAGAAAATGGGGTGGAACCAAGTCCAGGGTTGGTGGATGCGATTTAGAATACTCACATTCCTGATGACTAAGAACAGGTCTCCTCATTCCTACATATATTTTCAAAAAGACTTTTATTAGCAAAACAGTGAATTTTAGGGGTTTACTCATGAAGAACAAAATATATATTTGGGATGATGAATGTAAAGCAGAATTTGACATGTTGAAGGAGGGAATTGGGTCAGCTAAACGTTTAGCACTAGTTGACCCTGATTTTCAATGTCTGAGTACTGTGGGGCAACTCTGTCTCAGCACACCCATAAGGGATAAATAAATGTCATGATAGGGTAGTGGAAGGAAAAGTTTTTGCATCCAAGGCTCCAACCGTATTGCCAGAGAAATTTGGGAAAAAGAGAACATGGTGATGAAGGGTGACAAATCCTGCCTCGTAGTTTGCTACAAGCTAAAATCAAACATGCAGTTCATGTAGGACATTTGGGTCAAACCATGATCAAGAAAAAAATATGGTCAATCTATTGGTGGCCAAACATCGATACAGACATAACTCAAGCCATCAGGGAATGTGTTACCTGTTCAACTAGTGATAAGTCCTTCAAGACAGAAACACCTCCACTCCATCCAGTAGAACTACTGTCAGGACCGTGGTCTAAATTAGCTATAGATTTCATTGGTCCATTTAGGACTCTTCCTTATAATTTAAAATTTGCACTGTTGGTTGTTGATTATTACAGCAAATGGTGGGAGGTTGAATTTGTTATGAACCTAAGGCTATCATCACATTTCTTCGAAAGATTTTTCTCAGAGAGGGTCTATACAGTGGAGTGGTGTGGCTCACTGGTTAGAGGCGGCAGACCCGAAAGCAGAGAACGGCCCGGGACCAGGGTTCAATTCCCGACGCGGCAGGGTTGTGGACCAGGGTCAGCGGACTCGATAATTCTCGCCTCGGTGCCTACTCTAACCAGGGATCACACTCGGCAACTCTGGGCATTAGCTTGCCTCATCTCTACAACGGCCCCCCACATTCGCCGGGGATGCCTGGTTTCACCTTGGAGATACCCAGTAGGGACCATCTCACAGGGATAGCCAGGACGGGTTCCCCAGCGGTCTACAGCGCCACGATGCCTCAGGGCAGCAGTGCGCTTTAAAAGACCACATACATTACATTACATTACAAAGAGCTAGTATTTGACAGTGGGGTGGATTTAATTTCAAAGGAAATGAAAGAATTTCTGTCAAAAGTTTGTATTGTGCATAAAAGAGTGGCTTTATATCTCCCACAAGCTAGCAGTCTGGTTGAGAAAATGAACCATATGTTGTCGAGATGTGTTTAGTGGGCATTTAGAAACAAGGTTGAGATACACAAAGCGGTGGAAAGCATGTTGTTGCCCCATTGTGCCATTTCTAACAAAGTTACCACTGAGACACTTTTCGAAATCAAGAGGGCTTGTTCACCAGCATTTGTGATGCATCCACCATGGCTGAAGGGGTGTAAATCTCGTTCAGAGCACAAATGCATCACAGATAGGGAAATCCGTCCAAAGGTGGAGGTCTCTCAGATGAAGGTGAGCCAGAATTTTAACGACAGACATGGTGTCAAAGTGGATGAAAATTAAATTCAAATTGGGGATTGGGTGAGTATAAAAGAGCCCAGTCTGGTACTGAAGGGATCATGTAAGTTGAGAGAGCCTTCACATGTAGTTGCAGTTAAAGGTTATGTGGTCAGGGTAAAAGGGCATGAATTGTGGAATCTGAGTAGGGTGGTGAAAGTGAACAAAGTGACAATCTTCAAGTTAAGCAGGATGAATGTTCTACAACATCAAATCATCATCATCATAAACTTTCTTTGGTTTTACAATGAGAAAACCATAAAAGTCATAGTAAATATACACATTCCTTAAAATACACATTCAGAAGAATAAAGTTCATATCTTTAAAACATATGGAATTATAACAAAATACTACAGATACAATAAATAAATGTCATAATTTCACATTTAAAGTGCACGCGAAAAACATACCTAAACTATGTGTACCTCTTCCCCCTTAAAAGACTATTATTCTAAGCATGCCCTGGTTCTCATCAGTGATTTACAATACCCTACAATAAAAATTATACAGTCAGGTTTCAACAACTGCAAATGCAAAAGTGCTGGGCGAACCTGATTAAAATTCAGCCTCTTTAAAAGGGGGAGTAAAAAATTTCATAGAACTTGCAGATAAACATAAAGTGAAGCAAATCCTGTGGAGACAAATTGTCGCAGCCACAGGGTGCTAACACCTGACCTCTGCTGCACCCTTTCGGCACTGCAATTAAATAATGAAAGAATTCAAGACCAAACCCTGTCAACAGACACCGCTCATAAGTGGTCAACGTTCCCTCTTCGGGCTTGGCTCTGTTAGTGGATGGGCTTTTAGGGTCAGAAATTTATGAACACTTGGTTTGCATAAATCCTGCTCATCTCCATCCAACTTCCTTCTAGAGATAAATGCTTCTTTGACCAATTCAACGTCCTTTTTTGTTATGGTTGAGAGTTTTAAAAAGAGTTCAGGGCGACCCAGCTCTGTGAAGTGACCTTTGACATACTTCAGCCAGGGAATTCTATACATATGATCCAGGGACATACAGTCCATCAGAATCTGCTGAGTTCGTTTTAATTCTTTGTTAGGCCAGCACTTAAACCAAAACAATAAAGGGCGCAAAGCACAAATATCACATAGAAAAGGGATCCCCAGTTCTTCATGGGCTATTAGATTCGATAAGCCAAATGACATTCCCAGCAGGCGCTTTAAAAAGTTATTTTCTACCACCTGCAGCGAATCTGCTGTGGTACACCCCCACACTTCACTACCATAACATGCGGTTGACACACCCTTCGCCTGATAAATTTTCAGCATAGCTGCAATCGGGTGCTTGCCTATCTTAGCAGCAAAGCTGAAGATTGGGCAACTATTCATGTGAGCTCCCCTTTCTTCCTTTGGATAAGGGGACCCAACTTCAGGCGCTCATCTAACACTACCCGCAGATATGAAAAAACATGTGTTGTGGGAACCTTCTCTGAACCTACTGAGAAAGAATAATTTTTTGTTGTCCGAGACCCTACCTGCATAATTGTGGGAGCACAGGCTTGATAAACAGGTGAGGAGGCTGTACTAAGGTTCAAAAGAATGTGGTTTATTAGCATTAAGTGGAATATTCACTGATACAGAGTGTCTCTCCTCTAGGTCTTCTTCTGAACTACTCGTTGTTGAGCTGACAAAAGAAGATACCCCCGGCTCCTCCTCTTCGGGCTGGATGGTGTCTCCCGGAGGCTCATAGAAAGAGAGATATGAATGGAGCCGTCAGTCACTCTGTTACTTTTTGGGCTTAAACCTTTACCAGTCACCGCACTGTAAATGAGGGGAGGTTGAGGCATGGAGAATGTGCTCTGTGTAGGGAGGGAAGGAAATAACCAAAGGAATACGGAAAGGAAATAAAGAAGTAATCTACCGTATTCAGTGGGCTTCAGTGGTCGAATATTTGCCAGAAGAGTAAACCAAAAGCAAGGGAGGGGGGGGTGTTCTTAGTTATTTGCTTCACTAACTACGTGCAGTTCTGTAAATGCAACTATAGCCGATATGATACTCTTACCCGGGTCAGTGTGTAAACTAGCGAACAGGGTGAAACCTTCAAGGGTACAAAACCCGATACCCCTATCTCACTCTTATTTCTACCCACCTCCCATTCACACACCTCCCACTTCCTGTGTTCCCTTACAAGTCCCCGGTTACAGCCCCACTCACCGGCTCCGCCGCAACTCTCCTGAGTTGCAGCCGCTCTCCAGGCTCATCCGATAGATACCACCACTCCTCGGTCCACTGGTCCTCCGCCTCGTCATCTTCCTGATCTGCTTTAGGTCCCACTTCTGTCTTGAACTCCATTGTGTCCTCTCCAGGTTTGCTTCGATGCTCGGCGTCTTCTCTTTCTCCTTGTCCGTCCTTTCTCTCGATGGTCCACCCACGCCTCTGTAGTTCCTCCCCTTTTCATTGGTTCCTCAAGATTACTTCCTGGTTCTTCTCCGTCAATTTCAGGGTTAAGTATTGTGTCTCTCTTTGAAGAAACGGCACACGGGGATGATAACTGACCTGCGCTCAGTTCCTTCAAGTCCCAAGATGCATTGGGTAGTTGGGGCATTACTGTAGGTTTGTTCCCATTACAAGCCCTAAAGGTAAGGAAGCTGTCTTCTTCCTCACAATAATATAGGATTTTGTATTATTAATCATTAGATCTCTGGACCCCATAAAATTCAGAAAAGCATCTAGTAAACATTGCAGTCCTCTGGCAGTTCTCGCTATCAGGACAGCATCGTCCGCGTATAGGAGGACAGGGAGACCATGACAACCCACACATGAAAAATCAGCCCCCGTCGATACCAGGGCTTTCTCAAGGTCATTAATATATAAATTAAACAGGAAGGGGGCCAAAATACAGCCCTGCCTCGCCCCTCTTTCAATGCCAAATTCTCTAGGAACCCTGAGATCCTGTGCAAATCTAATATTTACTTTAGTGTCCCTGTGCAGGTCCATCAGAAAAACCACGATAGAGGCCTCCACCCCCCATGGCCCTCATGGACTGCCACAGTTTGACCCGGTTGACCAAGTCAAATGCGGACGATAAATCCATGAAAGCCATGTAGATCGTACCCGGGCGGGCCATCGTGCACTTGCCAAGGATCAAATACAGATTTAAACATTGGGCCACCGTTGACCTACCCTCACGAGACCCATATTGGATATCGGCGAGAATGTTGCGTTCCTCTGCCCACGAAGATAATCTCTGCAATAAAACCCCTCCCACCACCTTGACTACAGAATCAATGAGAGAGATAGGCCGGTAACATTATGTACTATTTCGGTCCTCCATTTTAAACACTGGCACAATAGTAGAAATTGCCCATGTAGCACGGCTACTGTTCCTGGCGGTTGCATTCGAAACTGCTGTCAGGTTCGAGGCCTAAAATGAGGGGTCCGATTTAAAAAGGTCCAGTGGAATTCCGTCCGGGCCCGGGGCTTTGTTGCTCGATTAGCCCGCAATTCCTGACTCAATCTCTGTCCTCTCAAAGACCATATGGTAAATATTTGTTGGCTGGGATGGTTGGTCGTGAATGCCCATAGGACCCTTGAACATAAGTTGAAAATGTTCCACCCATTCCTCTTCTGTAATATGGGAGCCAAGGGTGTTACTTGAATCTTCAGAGAACAAGGGTCTGTCGACAATGCCCCAGAACTGTGTGCCATTCTTCAGGGTACTAGACTCCAACAGCTCTCTCCATGTCTCCTGCTTCTATGCTCTCTTACGTGTGGCTAGGTCCTGCTTATATCCTGTTCGACAAGCCCGTGTAGATAGGGGTTCCTCAGACCTCTTTCAGGGCCTCCTTTAACTTACGTGCTGCCTGCGAACAAGAGGAATCAAACCATCTTAGGTTAGGGTTAGAAACCCTACTAGCTGGGGCCCTCAAAAGTTCCCCTACTTTAAATGTGATGGAGCTAAAAGCACTGAGAACATTCCTTGGCAGACTCTCCGGATGGACACAGAGGGCAAGCTCAGTTACACATGTGTCCCTCACCTCCATGTAAAAAGCATCTGAATCTATCTGGGACCATTTGAGACAGCACCCACCGTCTGTAGGTCTCATATTGCCCTTTCCCCTAACCCTAGGCTTGCTAGATAGAAGCACACCACAAAAATGTACACAAAGGGGATTGTGGTCGCCTTAACCTATATCTTTAATGGTGAACCTCTGGAAAAGGGACTGCCAGGATGAGGAGACTAAAATATGGTCTATAAAAGACCTGGTGCCTCTCCCTTTAAAAGTGGGAATCAGAGTTTTACTATTTGGGGCAAAGAGGGACATCAGTGACAGCAAGTCAAGTTCGTTAACTAAGTTGTTTAATTTGTCCCCATGTGAACACCAAATTAGTCAGGAGTTGGTTCAGGCAATGCCATTGGTAAAGAAGCCAGTGTGGGTCAGTATGTTGGTTCACACATTTAAAAAGTACTATCAGACTAAAGTATATTTGTTTTGCAGTCACCTCTCTTGTTTTGTTTTTCTGTATTGTTTGAGGTTTTTTGTGTGGTCTATTTCATTATATATATATATAGCGATGTAGGTTCACCTTGAATCACCAGTTGTTTTTCTGCTCACGGAAAATACCAACGAATCCCAAACAGTGCTGCTCACATAAAAAATATATATTTATATATATTCACAAAAAAAACCTAGGTTTCAGGCCTTATATAGTTAGGAATTCGCATTTACAAAACCATTGAAATTGCTCCTGTATAGTTAGTTGTACTAACTATATTTCGCGCACCCGCAATCCCCTGGTGATGATGTCACATATTTCATCATTCATGACATGGTCAGTGACATCACTGATGACATCTCATTCGACATCACTGATGACTTCATCCAGTGACTGTGTGTTTCTGTAAAGTTTAAATATTTTTTACATATTGAAGAATGAGTGGATGTATAACTGTCTGGATGAAGGATTTAGTAGGTGCGTGACTGACTGTATGAGTGAGTGATTAAATGTGTCTTACTAAATGCATGGGTTAGTGACTAAACTGTCTGAATGTGCGCATCAGTATGTCTGTTGTTGTGTAAGCTGCTGCATGTGCTGATCAGTAGCTATATGAATGGCTATATGGGTTATTGATTGGTTGCCCAAGGATTTGAATGGGAGACTGGGTGTGTGTGTGGTGGCTGGGAGGTGTGTGACTCTGTGCATAGATGTGTGAGCAGTTGATTCACTAGCTGTATGAGTTCAAGAGTGCATGTGGAAACAGCTATATGGGCGGTTGACTGTGTGCATGGGTGTGTTGGTGAGTGAATGGATATCTCAGTGCTACATGTGCAAGTAAGTACATATGTAAAACAGCGTGCATGTGAGAGTTGGCATATATAAATGACTATACATGAGAGCCAGTGAATGTGCGAGTGGCTATATGGATCATTTTGTACTTGTATCAGTGATTGTATAAGAGAGTAAGTATGTGTTAGTATATGTTTGAATAAGTAAGGTGTTGTGTGTATAACTGTATAGTTGAGGAAATGGAAGTGTGATTGATTCTTTGCATGACTGACTAGGTGTGTGAGTAACTCCATGGATGAGTGGCAGTGTGTGAGTGTCTGAATAGGTGTATGAGTCCATATGATAATGTTGTATTGATGAGTGACTGTATGTATGAGTGATTCTATGGGTGAATGAGTGAATGTGTGTGTAGACCTAGGAATCAGTGAGTGCGTATGTAGTAACTGGTATTGGTGTGTCAATGGTTTCAAGAATGGTAGTCTGTATTTAACACTGGGTGTATCAAAGGTTATATTCGAGTGTGTGGAGGTCCATCGTATTATCACATGAATGATATCATCAGTGATGTGATCAGTGATGTCAAATGAGATGTCATCAGTGATGTCATCAGTGATGTCATTTGAGATGTCATCAGTGATGTCACTGACCATGTCATGAATGATGTAATATGTGACATCATCAGCAGTGGATTGCGGGTGCGCGAAATATAGTTAGTACAACTAACTATATAGGAGCAATTTCAATGTTTTTTTAAATGCCAATTCCTAACTATATAAGGCCTGAAACCTATGGTTTTTTAAGTGAATTTGCAAGGTTTTTAAAATGCTAATTCCTAACTATATAAGGCCTGAAACCTATGGTTTTTTAAGAGAATTTGCAAGGTTTTTTAAATGCTAATTCCTAATTGTATAAGTCCCGAAACCTATACAGCTAGATTAATCAAAGAGCCGTTTTGAGAGTCCTTAATAGCGATTATTAAGGAATCGCTATTAAGGACTTGCAAAACGGGATTCATGTAGGAATTGCTAAATAAATTCCGATTCCTACACATTCCTTATTTGCGATTAGCAAATTGCTAATCGCAAATATGGAATAACTCCCCATTCATTCCTATGGGCCTTAAGGCCCATAGGAATGAATGGGGAGTATTCTTTTTTTGCGATTAGCAATTTTCTAATCGCAAATAAGATAGCGATTTCAAGGGTGCCAGGGGTGTCCAAAAGACACACTGTAGCACCCCTGAAATGTAAATTTACACAGGTGTTGCGCACACACACTGAAGTGCATTTTTCTATTTTTTCGCTTTTTACCACGAAGTCAGACTTCATGGTAAATAGCGGCCAAATATTGCGAATTCGCAATTTAAAATTGGTTAATGAATTGCATTTAAGGAATCTCTAATGAAGATTCCTTAAATGCAATACCTCGCAAATATGCGAATTCGCAAATAGCGATATTTGCATTTGGGATGATGAATCCCAAATGCAAAAATTGTGCTCACAAAGGGCCAGATTCTCAGAATCTGGCCCTTTGCGAGCGCAATTTCCTTTCATGAATCTAGCTGATGGTTTTTTAAGTGAATTTGCAAGGTTTTTTAAATGCTAATTCCTAACTATATAAGGCTTGAAACCTATGGTTTTTTTCAGTGAATTTGCAAGGTTTTTTAAATGCTAATTCCTAACTATATCAGGTGTGAAACCTATATTTTTTTTCAATAAATTTCAAAGATTTTGTAAATGCCAATTCTATTAGCGGATAACGTTTATATATGTTATTATCCTTCTGGGACCACCTGAGCAGCCATCTTGTTTCTCAGGAGAAGTGAGGCACAAGAGAGCAGAAAACAAGAGTGGAAATCACGAAAAGGGGCAGGGTTGAGAGCCCCTGACCCCCTAGCCCTTCTCAGGGGGTCCCAGAAGGACCACCAAGTGCACATTTTTAAAAAAAAAAAATTTAAATCGCGGGTTACGCGCACGGTACGCGTACTCTACGCGTACGGTGCACGTACCCCGCGATTTTTTTTTTGCCCTTGGGGGTCCTTTTGGGACCTCCTGAGAAGGGCTAGAGGGTTGGGGGGTCTCTACCCTGCCCCCTTTTCGTGTTTTCCACTCTTGTTTTGGGCTCTCTTGTGCCTCAGTTCTCCTGAAAAACAAGATGGTGGCCAACACTTCCTGGTTTGGACAGCTTGGAATGTTGACAATCGACTGCCAGCCAATCAGAAACGTGTTTGCGCACGTAAGGGTACGTGCACGTACGCGTACGGTACACGTACTGTACCCGTAGGGGGCGCGCACGATGAGCGCATATAGATATATAATTTGATCAAATTCAATTTTCTCAACAACTACTAGAGGGATTTTCACCAAATATAGAATAGGCACCACCTGTCCCTACCATTTTGCCAAGTTTGGTGTAATTCCGTTCAGCCGTTCGGGCTGTAGCCGCGTCTAGTCCCATAGAAAATGCCATTTGAAAAATTTCAAATTCAATTTTCTCAAGAACTACTGCAGGGATGTACACCAAACATCCAAAAGGCACTGCTGCATACCAGTCCCTACCATTTTGCCAAATCTGGTATAATTCCGTTCAGCCGTTCGAGCTGTAGCCTTGTCAGAATGTCCCTATGGAAATTAACATGGGGAAAACATGTTTTGGGACCCCCCTTTTTTCTCGGCCCCCGCTTGAGGAATCCCCCCAAAACTTTCAGGGAAGGAGCGGAGCGCAGCGAGTCAAATTTAAGGAAAATTCAGGCAGATCCCTCAATCGGCACCAAAGTTATTCCCAATAGAATGTTCGGAATTTCCTATGGTAACTAGGTCCTAACTATATATATCTACTGGCGACCGCCAGTAGGTAAAAAAAAAAAACATATATATATATATATATATATATATATATATATATATATATATATATATATATATATATATATATATATATATATATATATATATATATATATATATATATATTGTATCCCCAATTGCTCTGCAGCAGAAAAGCACTCGACAGCAGTTGGGTGTCAAACCTTCATTTATTTGCATCACGAAGTGAAAATTGCATCCGTCAATGTACTTGTTTGCCTGCCGACGCGTTTCTGAGCTGTCTGCTCCTTCTTCTTGGGCAATGGCAAAGCGGTTGTGCGGCTTCCGTGAACGCATGCCTCAGCTGTCTTTAGTAGTCTCAGGTGATGTAGCTTAGTAGCCTGTCATCCCTTGCAATGAGTTCTGGGGCATGTAGTTTAGGTCCGCAATTAAGACGCCCACAGTGGGTTCCGCAATGTCATTATTTAACAAGATCACAGTGGCTTACTTCAACGCCACTGCGATATTAAAAGCACTTCAGTGTGCCCCAGAGCAATGTCACTTTCGTTAGTGGTGCAATCTGCTGTGCCTTCTCCAACTTCGGAAATGTCCGGTCAGGCGGCCCCTTTCTCCATCGGCTCCCTCCTCTCTTCCAAGGTGGTGCTTTTCTCACGGCGAAGCTGCCATGTAAATCATGTTGTATCCCCAATTGCTCTGCCGCAGAAAAGCACTCGACAGCAGTTGGGTGTCAAACCTTCATTTATTTGCATCACGAAGTGAAAATTGCATCCGTCAATGTACTTGTTTGCCTGCCGACGCGTTTCTTAGCTGTCTGCTCCTTCTTCTTGGGCAATGGCAAAGCGGTTGTGCGGCTTCCGTGAACTCATGCCTCAGCTGTCTTTAGTAGTCTCAGGTGATGTAGCTTAGTAGCCCGTCATCCCTTGCAATGAGTTCTGGGGCATGTAGTTTAGGTCCGCAATTAAGACGCCCACAGTGGGTTCCGCAATGTCATTATTTAACAAGATCACAGTGGCTTACTTCAACGCCACTGCGATATTAAGAGCACTTCAGTGTGCCCCAGAGCAATGTCACTTTCGTTAGTGGTGCAATCTGCTGTGCCTTCTCCAACTTCGGAAATTTCCGGTCAGGCGGCCCCTTTCTCCATCGGCTCCCTTCTCTCTTCCAAGGTGGTGCTTTTCTCACGGCGAAGCTGCCGTGTAAATCATGTTGTATCCCCAATTGCTCTGCAGCAGAAAAGCACTCGACAGCAGTTGGGTGTCAAACCTTCATTTATTTGCATCACGAAGTGAAAATTGCATCCGTCAATGTACTTGTTTGCCTGCCGACGCGTTTCTGAGCTGTCTGCTCCTTCTTCTTGGGCAATGGCAAAGCGGTTGTGCGGCTTCCGTGAACTCATGCCTCAGCTGTCTTTAGTAGTCTCAGGTGATGTAGCTTAGTAGCCCGTCATCCCTTGCAATGAGTTCTGGGGCATGTAGTTTAGGTCCGCAATTAAGACGCCCACAGTGGGTTCCGCAATGTCATTATTTAACAAGATTACAGTGGCTTACTTCAACGCCACTGCGATATTAAGAGCACTTCAGTGTGCCCCAGAGCAATGTCACTTTCGTTAGTGGTGCAATCTGCTGTGCCTTCTCCAACTTCGGAAATTTCCGGTCAGGCGGCCCCTTTCTCCATCGGCTCCCTCCTCTCTTCCAAGGTGGTGCTTTTCTCACGGCGAAGCTGCCGTGTAAATCATGTTGTATCCCCAATTGCTGTGCAGCAGAAAAGCACTCGACAGCAGTTGGGTGTCAAACCTTCATTTATTTGCATCACGAAGTGAAAATTGCATCCGTCAATGTACTTGTTTGCCTGCCGACGCGTTTCTGAGCTGTCTGCTCCTTCTTTTTGGGCAATGGCAAAGCGGTTGTGCGGCTTCCGTGAACTCATGCCTCAGCTGTCTTTAGTAGTCTCAGGTGATGTAGCTTAGTAGCCCGTCATCCCTTGCAATGAGTTCTGGGGCATGTAGTTTAGGTCCGCAATTAAGACGCCCACAGTGGGTTCCGCAATGTCATTATTTAACAAGATCACAGTGGCTTACTTCAACGCCACTGCGATATTAAGAGCACTTCAGTGTGCCCCAGAGCAATGTCACTTTCGTTAGTGGTGCAATCTGCTGTGCCTTCTCCAACTTCGGAAATTTCCGGTCAGGCGGCCCCTTTCTCCATCGGCTCCCTCCTCTCTTCCAAGGTGGTGCTTTTCTCACGGCGAAGCTGCCGTGTAAATCATGTTGTATCCCCAATTGCTCTGCAGCAGAAAAGCACTCGACAGCAGTTGGGTGTCAAACCTTCATTTATTTGCATCACGAAGTGAAAATTGCATCCGTCAATGTACTTGTTTGCCTGCCGACGCGTTTCTGAGCTGTCTGCTCCTTCTTCTTGGGCAATGGCAAAGCGGTTGTGCGGCTTCCGTGAACTCATGCCTCAGCTGTCTTTAGTAGTCTCAGGTGATGTAGCTTAGTAGCCCGTCATCCCTTGCAATGAGTTCTGGGGCATGTAGTTTAGGTCCGCAATTAAGACGCCCACAGTGGGTTCCGCAATGTCATTATTTAACAAGATCACAGTGGCTTACTTCAACGCCACTGCGATATTAAAAGCACTTCAGTGTGCCCCAGAGCAATGTCACTTTCGTTAGTGGTGCAATCTGCTGTGCCTTCCCCAACTTCGGAAATTTCCGGTCAGGCGGCCCCTTTCTCCATCGGCTCCCTCCTCTCTTCCAAGGTGGTGCTTTTCCCACGGCGAAGCTGCCGTGTAAATCATGTTGTATCCCCAATTGCTCTGCAGCAGAAAAGCACTCGACAGCAGTTGGGTGTCAAACCTTCATTTATTTGCATCACGAAGTGAAAATTGCATCCGTCAATGTACTTGTTTGCCTGCCGACGCGTTTCTGAGCTGTCTGCTCCTTCTTCTTGGGCAATGGCAAAGCGGTTGTGCGGCTTCCGTGAACTCATGCCTCAGCTGTCTTTAGTAGTCTCAGGTGATGTAGCTTAGTAGCCCGTCATCCCTTGCAATGAGTTCTGGGGCATGTAGTTTAGGTCCGCAATTAAGACGCCCACAGTGGGTTCCGCAATGTCATTATTTAACAAGATCACAGTGGCTTACTTCAACGCCACTGCGATATTAAAAGCACTTCAGTGTGCCCCAGAGCAATGTCACTTTCGTTAGTGGTGCAATCTGCTGTGCCTTCTCCAACTTCGGAAATTTCCGGTCAGGCGGCCCCTTTCTCCATCGGCTCCCTCCTCTCTTCCAAGGTGGTGCTTTTCTCACGGCGTAGCTGCCGTGTAAATCATGTTGTATCCCCAATTGCTCTGCAGCAGAAAAGCACTCGACAGCAGTTGGGTGTCAAACCTTCATTTATTTGCATCACGAACTGAAAATTGCATCCGTCAATGTACTTGTTTGCCTGCCGACGCGTTTCTGAGCTGTCTGCTCCTTCTTCTTGGGCAATGGCAAAGCGGTTGTGGGGCTTCCGTGAACTCATGCCTCAGCTGTCTTTAGCAGTCTCAGGTGATGTAGCTTAGTAGCCCGTCATCCCTTGCAATGAGTTCTGGGGCATTGCGGACCTAAACTACATGCCCCAGAACTCATTGCAAGGGATGACGGGCTACTAAGCTACATCACCTGAGACTACTAAAGACAGCTGAGGCATGAGTTCACGGAAGCCGCACAACCGCTTTGCCATTGCCCAAGAAGAAGGAGCAGACAGCTCAGAAACGCGTCGGCAGGCAAACAAGTACATTGACGGATGCAATTTTCACTTCGTGATGCAAATAAATGAAGGTTTGACACCCAACTGCTGTCGAGTGCTTTTCTGCTGCAGAGCAATTGGGGATACAACATGATTTACACGGCAGCTTCGCCGTGAGAAAAGCACCACCTTGGAAGAGAGGAGGGAGCCGATGGAGAAAGGGGCCGCCTGACCGGAAATTTCCGAAGTTGGAGAAGGCACAGCAGATTGCACCACTAACGAAAGTGACATTGCTCTGGGGCACACTGAAGTGCTTTTAATATCGCAGTGGCGTTGAAGTAAGCCACTGTGATCTTGTTAAATAATGACATTGCGGAACCCACTGTGGGCGTCTTAATTGCGGACCTAAACTACATGCCCCAGAACTCATTGCAAGGGATGACGGGCTACTAAGCTACATCACCTGAGACTACTAAAGACAGCTGAGGCATAAGTTCACGGAAGCCGCACAACCGCTTTGCCATTGCCCAAGAAGAAGGAGCAGACAGCTCAGAAACGCGTCGGCAGGCAAACAAGTACATTGACGGATGCAATTTTCACTTCGTGATGCAAATAAATGAAGGTTTGACACCCAACTGCTGTCGAGTGCTTTTCTGCTGCAGAGCAATTGGGGATACAACATGATTTACACGGCAGCTTCGCCGTGAGAAAAGCACCACCTTGGAAGAGAGGAGGGAGCCGATGGAGAAAGGGGCCGCCTGACCGGAAATTTCCGAAGTTGGAGAAGGCACAGCAGATTGCACCACTAACGAAAGTGACATTGCTCTGGGGCACACTGAAGTGCTTTTAATATCGCAGTGGCGTTGAAGTAAGCCACTGTGATCTTGTTAAATAATGACATTGCGGAACCCACTGTGGACGTCTTAATTGCGGACCTAAACTACATGCCCCAGAACTCATTGCAAGGGATGACGGGCTACTAAGCTACATCACCTGAGACTACTAAAGACAGCTGAGGCATGAGTTCACGGAAGCCACACAACCGCTTTGCCATTGCCCAAGAAGAAGGAGCAGACAGCTCAGAAACGCGTCGGCAGGCAAACAAGTACATTGACGGATGCAATTTTCACTTCGTGATGCAAATAAATGAAGGTTTGACACCCAACTGCTGTCGAGTGCTTTTCTGCTGCAGAGCAATTGGGGATACAACATGATTTACACGGCAGCTTCGCCGTGAGAAAAGCACCACCTTGGAAGAGAGGAGGGAGCCGATGGAGAAAGGGGCCGCCTGACCGGAAATTTCCGAAGTTGGAGAAGGCACAGCAGATTGCACCACTAACGAAAGTGACATTGCTCTGGGGCACACTGAAGTGCTTTTAATATCGCAGTGGCGTTGAAGTAAGCCACTGTGATCTTGTTAAATAATGACATTGCGGAACCCACTGTGGGCGTCTTAATTGCGGACCTAAACTACATGCCCCAGAACTCATTGCAAGGGATGACGGGCTACTAAGCTACATCACCTGAGACTACTAAAGACAGCTGAGGCATGAGTTCACGGAAGCCGCACAACCGCTTTGCCATTGCCCAAGAAGAAGGAGCAGACAGCTCAGAAACGCATCGGCAGGCAAACAAGTACATTGACGGATGCAATTTTCACTTCGTGATGCAAATAAATGAAGGTTTGACACCCAACTGCTGTCGAGTGCTTTTCTGCTGCAGAGCAATTGGGGATACAATATATATATATATATATATATATATATATATATATATATAGATATATATATATATATATATATATATATATTACCTACTGGCGGTCGCCAGTAGGTATATATAGTTAGGATTTTTTCTCTATGGGATTTTTGAAAATTCTATGTCTAATAACTTTGGCGTTTGTGGACGGAATTGGCTGAAATTTTCAGGAAAATGGAACATTTTGTTTCTGAGCAGCCCCTGACAATTTGGGGGGGTTTCATCAAGGGGGAGCCGAGAAAAAAGGGGGGTCCCAAAACGCGTTTTTCCCATGTTAATTTCCATAGGGCGGTTGGCCTCACTTTTAGCTCGAACGGCTGAATGGATTTGCACGAAACTTGGCAAAATTGTAGGGACTGTTAGCCCGATGTGCCTTTGCTAGGTCTCAATATATGTGCTCCAGTGGATTTTGAGTAATTTAGGTTCAAAAAAAGATATATATCTGGGCGGAGCCTAACCACACATCTGATCTGATTGGCTGTCAGCACTTCATCCAAGAAGTGTTGGCAGCCATCTTGGGACCAATATACATGATAGCACCTCATTAAAAAGCATTGTAGTTAATAGAGGGGTTTAGGACTTTAGTTACATTATAAATCATTTGTTGATGGTACCATACTCGTTTTAGGAATTGTGGTGGGTTCTAAGGTGATTTTACCATTTGAAAAAACCTTCTGCTGTGATATCATGAATATTGTTTGAAAGAAAACTAATATCTCATGATTTTCCCACAGTGGTTTGGAAGGGGATCTATAAGCTAAACTGAAAGCATATTTTCTGTAAATTCACATTATCTTTCTCAGTCATGTGAAAATGAAGTCTGACATTCTCAGTAAAACATGTACATCCAACAAGGACAGAGACTGTCAGTTGATTCCTTTGTGTTCTACTGCAGCCTCCTAGAGTGTTCTAAAGAACAACTAGAGCGCTAACAGTCCTACTTATTACAAAGGTATGGCACACCTGAAGCCATCTTGATTGGAATAAAGTGGTAACTCTTAAAACATTTAATTTAAAAAGAAACAACATGAGGGGGTATATTTTGCCATAGAAAGTATGATTAGTGCTGCAGAATGAAAAATTAGGGCACATTTTGAGTGACTTCTCAAATCCTTTTCTATTTCATTAAAACATTCTGACATGCAGTCTCCCAAAATGGCCACCAGAGACAAAAGAGCCCAAATGTAGCCCAAATATCACCCAGATGTAGCCCAAGTATAGCCCAATGACAGAATGTCCCAGAGTGTTCTAAAGAACAACTAGAGCGCTAACAGTCCTACTTATTACAAAGGTATGGCACACCTGAAGCCATCTTGATTGGAATAAAGCGGTAACTCTTAAAACATTTAATTTAAAAAGAAACAACATGAGGGGGTATATTTTGCCATAGAAAGTATGATTAGTGCTGCAGAATGAAAAATTAGGGCACATTTTGAGTGACTTCTCAAATCCTTTTCTATTTCATTAAAACATTCTGACATGCAGTCTCCCAAAATGGCCACCAGAGACAAAAGAGCCCAAATGTAGCCCAAATATCACCCAGATGTAGCCCAAGTATAGCCCAATGACAGAATGTCCCAGAGTGTTCTAAAGAACAACTAGAGCGCTAACAGTCCTACTTATTACAAAGGTATAGCACACCTGGAGCCATCGTGATGGGAATAAAGTGGTAACTCTTAAAACATTTAATTTAAAAAGGAACAAAATGAGGGGGTATATTATGCAATAGAAGGTATTATTAGTGCTGCAGAAAGAAAAATTAGGGCACATTTTGAGTGACTTTTCAAATCCTCTTCTATTTCATTAAAAAATTCTGACATGCAGTCTCCCAAAATTGCCACCAGAGACAAAAGAGCCCAAATGTAGCCCAAATATCACCCAGATGTAGCCCAAGTATAGCCCAATGACAGAATGTCCCAGAGTGTTCTAAAGAACAACTAGAGCGCTAACAGTCCTACTTATTACAAAGGTATGGCACACCTGAAGCCATCTTGATTGGAATAAAGTGGTAACTCTTAAAACATTTAATTTAAAAAGGAACAAAATGGGGGGGTATATTTTGCCATATGAATTATGATTAGTGCTGCAGAAAGAAAAATTAGGGCACATTTTGAGTGACTTCTCAAACCCTCTTCAATTTCATTAAAAAATTCTGACATACAGTCTCCCAAGATGGCCACCAGAGACAAAAGAGCCTAAATGTAGCCCAAATATCACCCAGATGTACCCCAAGTATAGCCCAATGACAGAATGTCCAAGAGTGTTCTAAAGAACAACTAGAGCGCTAACAGTCTTACTTATGACAAAAGTATGGCACACCAGAAGCCATCTTGATTGGAATGAAGTGGTAAGTCTGAAAACACTCAATTTAAAAAGGAACAACATGAGGGGGTTAATTTTGCCATAGAAAGTAGGATTAGTGCTTCAGAAAGAAAAATTAGGGATCATTTTGAGTGACTTCTCAAATCCTCTTCTATTTCATTAAAAAAATTCTGACATGCAGACTGAAACATGCACTTTGAATACCAGCAGCAGACGTCCCTGGTGAGCAGTAGCTTTACTACAGTGAACTAATGTGCAACTAGAGTGCTAACATTCAGAATTTATGGCAAATGTGTGACACATCTGAATGCCTTCTTGATGGAACCAAAGTAAACAAGCATTGAAAATGCAATAGATCTCGCCCTCGTTTAAGTTAAAGCCATTCTGTTTGTTATGAGGTGGCTTTTTAGCTTTGCTTTTATTAGTGTTTTTTCAACTTTCATGTAAATAACATGCATCTGTATGCATATAAGTATATGTATGCATGCATTTATGTTTGTATTTATATAGATATACAGATGATATATGTTTATATATGTATGTATATATATATATTCACTGAAAAAAACATAGGCTATAGACCATATATAGTTAGGAATTAGCATTTACAAAACCTTGAAAATTCACTGAAAAAACCATAGGTTATAGACCATATATAGTTAGGAATTAGCATTTACAAAACCTTGAAAATTCACTGAAAAAACCATAGGTTATAGACCATATACAGTTAGGAATTCGCATTTACAAAACCTTATTTTACTCACACAAAACCATTGAAATTCCATATATAGTTAGTTGCACTAACTATATATCCCGCACCCGCAATCCACTGCTGATGATGTCACATATTACATCATTCCGGTTTGCAGCCACTGAGCAACTTGTGCTGAATAAAGCCTTACCTGAAAGCCCCGCGAGTGTGGCTGGTGTCCTTTCACCTGAGCGAACATATTTGGAAGGTCCCATCACCTTCCTTAAGCTGCACCCGCCTTGGAAGAGTGAACGGCGCTTTGATGGGGTTGAGCGTGGCAGCAAAACTGCAATTTCGCCGAGCACCGCCACGCAGCTTGATGCAACGGGTCCATGATGGCGAGCATCCAGCTTGTGGGGTTTAGATCATACACTTCTCCCCAACTCGATCATCACTTTGCTGCCTGGTTGGCGAGGGGTTCCAAGGAGAAGGCCACTTCTTGACATATGCAAACCCCGAACTCTGTCGCAATACTGCGAGTAGGCATCACGGCAGGACAACAAACACCACAAGGCACTGCGGTCATCCAGGGGCGTGCCTCGAACTATAAGAAGGGTGTTTCCTGCCACTACCCTGCATACCATTCGTCATCCTCTGAAGAAGAAGGCTCCGCCTTCGAAACGCGTCAGGAAACTACACGAAGCAGGAATCTATTTGAACTCTGTTCCGGTTTGCAGCCACTGAGCAACTTGTGCTGAATAAAGCCTTACCTGAAAGCCCCGCGAGTGTGGCTGGTGTCCTTTCACCTGAGCGAACATATATATATATACATATATACACACATATATATATATATATATATATATATATATATATATATATATATATATATATATATATATATATATATATATGTGTGTGTGTGTGTGGGTTTGGTTGTTCTTGTTATATTTTTGGGTAAATGTAATATTTAAGTTTGTTAAAGGGAGGGAGATGGTATGGTGTTGTGATGTTATGATGTTATATGATTGTCATATAAAGTGACGCTATAGAATATTCTTGCTATTGAGTCCTACATTCTGGGGTGAAATGTGTTTATTTGGTTTGTGTAGGAGCAGCTTCCTGGAGCTGTAAAATGGTGGCTGGTAGCACAATCTCACCCAGTTTTGAACAAAACACCTGCCTCGGCCTACAAAAAAATGGTCAACTCGCCCAAGATTTCTGGACTGTACCACTCCACCCAACATCTCCATAGTGGCACACCGTCCTTCGTCCGTCCTTCGTCCATCTGCCCCCCAAACCTCTATTGGGCGAGATGATACAGCACAGACCACTGACACCCTTATCATTTGAAAAAGTCTGCTTTATTGAAACGAGTGCACATCGCAAACATTACAAACCATAGGCAACTTTTGCCTTATAAAACTAGCTAGCTTCACTAATAAATCAAACTTCATCTACCTTTTAACCTACCCTCACTGCTAAATGTGTGAAAAAGCGTTTCATCATAACCATATTCCAGTATAGCCCCTTAAGTTCTTTACGGGACGGAAATGTAACATTGGTTGGATTTTGCCACAACATATTCAGCCCCAAGTCACACAGAGTTGTCTTAACCTACTTCAACCACAAAATTTTCCCACACCAGCTGCATCCCTGACCTCCAGGAGAGCATTAGCATACTCTGAAAGCTCCAGGGTAACCCAGAGCCTCCTCCAGTAAGCAACGGGTCTAAAACGAGCCACATCCTCCAAATACTGGCTTCCCAGATCATAATAAACCGGTAAAAGAGGAGTGGATTGGGGTAAGCCCGTGATAGCCCTCATACATTTGTTTTGCGAGGTCGAGAGTGTAGATAGATTGCTGAAACCCCATAATTCTGCCCCATACAATACAGATGCTGTAATTTTTGCATTATACATTTTCAATATATTGGCAATCGGCTTGGTGTGGGATAGCAGGTGCTCTTTTAACAGAGCATCAGAAAGCTGTGCATGTCTAAGCAATAACATGTCCAAATGTGGATTCCACTTACGTTTAGAACTTAGTGTAATACCAAGGTAAGTAAAAATGTTTGTCTGCTCTAGTATAGCATTGTTAATGGTAACTATCCCTTTTACTATGTTCTGCTTATGGAGGACCATGAACTTAGTCTTGTCTACATTTATTATGAGACCATACTTCTTACAAAACAGCTCGAACCTTGCCTTAGCCATCTGCAGGCCTTGCTGGGTTTTTGATATTAGCAGGGTGTGGTCGGCAAACATTAACAAAGGCATTTTACTACCATTTAAAATCGGGGTATCAGCAGGGTGGTTATCAAAGTACTTCGTCACCCTATTAATATAAAGTGAAAACAAATGTTGCAAACGTATCTAGGACCCTAATTAAATATTCCCGATTTATGCCCTTATGTGGTTATAACAAATCATATCCTTATATAGGCATAAGAATCATATCCATATTTTGTCATAGCCAATGCAGTTCAAATACGGCAAGACTACTTCCCCAGACTCTTAGAAAGTACAACGCGTTCTTTAAACAAACCAAACCTCCAGCAGCCCGGGAATTCCCCCTGCTTTTGTTTTGATTTGTCCTAGAACTCCTGAGAGTCCTGAAAGAACTGCCAGTTCTTAGTGACAGTTCTTAGTGACGTCTTATGTCCAACCTTACGTCAAACACGGCACCTTCCAGGTATAAATATACCAGCACTTGCCTTAAGCAACACGCGGTGGTTTGGAGCAGAGCGGCTATCTACTTACCCAAAGCCCAGCTGATGCGAGTGCTGAAGGAAGCCGATCCTCCCATTTGACGCACTGAGAGAGACACTGTCTTTTCTCCTGCCGAGAAAATCCAGCTCCAGTGTTTCCAGTCACCCTTGCGGGTTGCTGGGAGATCGAGTCCTGAGAACAAGATACAAGACCTCCTTCAATCTAAAACCAAGGTACGGAACTGATTAGACCCTTAGAGAATTCTCGATTCAGATTCTTGGCAAAACTAACTTAACTTAAACTGCAGCTCACTTACTCCTTCCTACATACTAGGCTTAGGTTAGGTACACCGGGGAAGGCATATTTTAGAAGCACCAGTTGAGTTCGTTTAGTCAGCTTTTATCATTGTATGTAATTGTATATATTTTATCCGTTTTAAGTATCATATGGCTCAGAAACCATATAAATGCTTTTAAAGTATTATTTCATAATACTCCTTTTACTGTACGCACTTTACTTTATGACAAGTATTACAATTGTGGCAATTCATTTCTCTTGCATGAGAAAGAAGACTGCTCAATAAATAACAACTTTTATTGAAAACGCCTGTCTCTCTATTTCTTTGCACTCTGATGAAACTAAGCATGCACGATTGACTGAGTGAAATAGCTATCTATTGTTTTCACACGACTCTGGAGATATACTTCTTATTCTGGAGGGAGCAAAGTTGTCATGTTTATGTGGTTGTCAGAAACTAATCCCGTCTTGTCTAATCAGGAAAGTTAACTCCTTTCTGTTCATTCGAGGAAGTTTCTAGTGACCTCTGAGCTAGCTGGCATACCTAATGAAGTCTAACATATTCAGAAGAGACCTAGTCGACCTCAGTCCTACATCTAAACTGCTGTTTATGTTATTCCAATGTGCAGAGCCTATTGGGAATATAGGAACTACACTACACAAGGTTCGTGCCAATACGCACCCCTGCCTGACCCCTCGTTCGACCTGAAATCTGTCAGTCACTTGGCCATGCTGGCCCCAACGGACTAGGGCAAAGTTTGCTTCATGTTGTTTTCTCAGAAAAGCCAACAAGTCCCTGGGCAAACCCTGTTCGGCTAAAACATCCCACAACCTGGCTCTAGGGACCAAGTCAAAAGCCGATTTTAGGTCTACAAAAGGGGCATATAATCTCCTGCCATTAAGGATTGTGACGTGCCAATAAATTAAAACAAATCCAAAAACCTGGTCAATTGTACTCTGGTTTGAGCGGCACCCCGCCTGTAAAGGGGATAGGATGTTACATTCATTGATCCAGTCTTGGATACGGCTCAACACAAGCCTAGCTGTCACCTTTTGAATTTGAATTTGAATTTAAAAATATTTATTGAGCGCACTTATACCAAGCGGTTTCATGGCGCTTTTCGGATTGCGACCAGCGTCAGCAGCAGGGGGAGATTAGGCAGCAAAAGCTCGGGAAAAAAGAAAGGTTTTAAGGTTTTTCCGGAACTCTATATAGAAAGGTGAAGTGCGGAGTCCCGCAGCAAGGGAGTTCCAGAAAGCTGGGGCAAGGACAGCAAATTTTGCTCCACCAGCTTTCTTCTTTTTGAAACGTGGAGTGACCAGGAGTGCCATGTGGGTGGAACGAAGTTCTCTACTTGGCGTATAGGGCTTGATGGCAGAGCATATGAACTCAGGGGCGGTGCCCATTCTTGGCCTGAAAGGTGAGGCAGCCAAGTTTGAATAAGGCTCGCTCTCTCACAGGCAACCAGTGTAATGCCTGCAGTAGAGGGGTGGCACGGTGAGCGGGCCATGAATCAGGCGGGCAGCCTGATTCTGCACTAGTTGCAGGCAATGGATAGCATAGGCCGGCGCGCCATTATAGATTATGTTGCCATAATCAAGGCGCGAGAGCACCATTGCCATCACGATGATTTTTAAAGCCGGGAGGGAAAAGAAGCGGGAGATCTTTCTGATTGTCCTAAGAGAAAAGAAACAAGAAGACACCACAGAACTGACTTGGTAATGAACAGAAAGTTGTGAGTTGAGAAGAATGCCAAGGGTTTTAACTTTGGGAACCGGCAGTGGGGGAGCACCAAGTGAAGGGGGCCAATGGGAGGGAGACCAGGGGCTGCAACCACCTCCGGTCAAGACCAACTCTGTCTTGTCCGGGTTGAGTTTGAGGTGGTTGCAGTTCATCCAGTCCTGAATGAACAACATGACAGTTTGAACATTCTGGGCGGATGAAGGAGAATGTGAGAGGTTAAAGATTAGCTGGAGGTCATCGGCGTAATTAAACACTGTGACCTCGAGCTGCTGCAACATAAAAATGAGGGGGTAGATGTATAAATTAAACAAAAGAGGGGAAAGTGAAGAGCCCTGGGGAACACCACACACTACCTTGTGGGAGGCGGCAGTGAAACCAGCAAGGTGGACCGCCTGAGCCCTCTCGCTCAGGAAAAACTCGAGCCATGAGAAGG
This sequence comes from Lissotriton vulgaris, assembly GCF_964263255.1. Classification (NCBI taxonomy): domain Eukaryota; kingdom Metazoa; phylum Chordata; class Amphibia; order Caudata; family Salamandridae; genus Lissotriton; species Lissotriton vulgaris. The sequence goes on from NC_141697.1 coordinate 684,987,809, forward strand.
CTAGGCCCTCTATGCCCGCCACCCTGGCACGGGTGAGGAGGATGGAGTGGTCCACCGTGTCAAAAGCGGCGGACAGATCTAAAAGGATGAGGGCTTGCGGGAGGTTGGTGTCAATGCCTTCACGTAGCCCGTCCATCACTGAGATCACCACCTTCTCCGTGGAGTGGAGGGGCCGAAAGCCTGCCTGGCAAGGGGAGAGGCAGTGATTTATCTCCACGTGGGTGCTCAGGGTGCTGGTAACATGGGTTTCTAAAACCTTACCCAAATAAGGCAGGAGAGAGATGGGGCGATAGTTGGAAGGGGATGATGGATCGGCGCCAGCCTTTTTTAAGATTGGGATGACAACCGCGGATTTATGGAAACTAGGAACAACCCCATTACTGAGTGAATCGTTAAGGAGTGTGAGGGGCGGGGTAGGACAAGCTAGGAAGATTTCTCTCAGGATGTGGGCAGGGCCAAAATCCAAGGGGGAGCCCGACTTCACCCTTTTGAGCAGTGGGAGGAGTGTGGCTTTGGTCAAGAGGGGAATATTGGTTAATTTGGGAGTGGTGGGAGGGGGGGAGGGATTAATGAATGTGGAAGATGGAAGAGGAACAGTCAATTAAACTGATAGGCCTGTAGTTACTCAGGTCTGACCTATCCCCTTTTTTAAAAATGGGTAAAATCTCTGCACATTTCCAAGACTCAGGGATTGGGGAACCCTTTGCAATTGCGTTTGCTAGAGTCTGTATATAAGTTACCCAAAGTACCTTATTATGCAGACACAAATCAAGCACAGGAGCTATGCCACTTCGTACACTATTTAGGGCAGCTTCTACTTCCTGTTTGGTAAAATACAGTATAGGAATATCAGCTTGAAAATTTACTTGCCACCGGAGCCCTTGGGGACTGAGACTGAATCAGTCCCTGTGCCAGCTTCTGTCCTCCTGTGAAGGGGTCTAGCGCCCTCTGCCCCGCACCGCCCTGCATCGCGAGTCCTCCCGCCGCCGCTCTTTCCATTCCAGCGGCCGCTGAGCGGAGGTCTCGCTCTCCCATCACCACCAGCGGCGGCGCACCCTGACGCCTTCATCGGAGCGCCCGGAGTAGCATTTAAACAACTGCCACCCCCCGCGTCGCGTGAGCACGCGGGAGCGCCCGGGGCTAAGCCCGGGCAAAGGGCGGGCCCTCTGAGGCCCTCAGAGGTCAACAGTGGTCGGGCGGGCCACCCATCTAACGTCTAACACCAAGGTGAGCCCACTGCTGTAATAATGGGTAAACGCAACGCTATAAGTAATACCATAGACACTGATATACAGGACATTGTAACTCCTGCATCTTTCCAACTTTCGTTTGAGACATTAATAGACACTGCCTTCAATGAGATTGCTGAAACTGAGAGGAGGCTGTCTATGGGCTCACTTATTATTAACCAACCTAGTACAATAGTTAGTCCAAATGATACTACGCACTTATTTCCTGAAGTAATTGTGGTAAAAGCAAATCCTGTTGTTAGCTTGTCCGATCCACCAAAAGATGGAAATACCATTAACACAGCCCCTGTTGTTGTTCCTGATCCCGTTTCGCAATTAGCATCACCAACAACCACTGTGAGCATTGATACAACTGAGAACATTGGAGCTAAGCGAAAAAGGGGTCCAGTTAAATCCACAATAAGCAAAAGGAAGCAGCCCCCAAGGAGTAACAACCAGCCAACCCCACAGAGTATGTGGACCAGGGGGAAGAAACAACAACAAACAGGTTCTTTGCCAGCTCGCCCTGATTCGGGAGACCATTGCAACACTATTGTAATACATGATGGCATAAATTCCAATACAATCTCTACACAGACAGATTTCCCAAATGAAAGTAGTCTTCATTCCAAATCCAAGGGAAATCTCATTGAGACTATTGCCGACACAATTTTTAAACAACTAGAAGGTCAAATGATCAAGCAATTTAATACTATTTTTAAGAGACTTGATAGAATGGAGACCCTTATGAAAAATGATGACGCTAAGAGAAAGGGTACGGTATGCCTAGATAAAATCAGAGGCGATCGTTTGTTAAAAGACCTGGAGTCTATCACCAGTGCCTTTTCTAGTGGTGACCGTATTAAAAACTGTAATTCACTTACAACAAATGGGGCTAAAGAATTACCGATTGCTAGTAGTCAGTCCCTGCCTACAACATCCACGGTGGAAGCAAATACAAGGAAAAACAATTCTGCCCCAGGTTTGTCATCTATTCCTCTATCGTCTTCCACCGCTCCTAGCGTCACTAAGAACAACCAGAAATGTAATCCTGTTACAAGCACAAACAAGCAGAAGGTCCCCTCCAATCCCGGCCAGCATAAGACTCAGCACGAGGACAACAGGCCTTTTAAACATCAAGGTCCTGCCTTACATCTTCCACCTGAGGCATGTCCCTACGTCTTGGTTCTGGCTGGTATACCACCGCTTAGGGAGGGGCAAGGAGAATCCTGGGTTCAGTTACACAACAAATGTATTGACTGGTTAACCAAGCATAAGGGGGTCGGCTACGATATATCAAAAGAAATTTTATCCACACGTCGGGTAACCTGGGTCAGTCCTCTCTTTAAAAACATCAATGGGGACTGTATTATAGTCAACTTTAGGAACCCTGGCACTGTAAAATTCCTGTTGAACAAGAACTTTGTCCAGCCCGGTCCATCCACTGTGGTGACCCCCCTACCGCTGAGTTACTTTTACAGACCCCCACATAGAATGATGCAGCCACCTCCCTTGTTTCCTCTGCAAAATAGATTTTCGATACTTCGTGACTTGGGGACCTTGGATTGACTGTCAGTTACTGATGAGGATCCAGTTGTTGTGGCCCCTGAGGTCGATTTCATACAGGAAGCACCATCTTAGGTACCTTTGACATCATCGGACTCTTCCTTGCCTGTAACCCTACAATGTAACCAATCGGTGAACCAAAAAATAGCATCTACCCAAGTGTCCAATCAGGATGTCTGTTCACGGCCTGATAAAAACTTGTCAATCCTTAGTTGGAACATTGCCGGCCTGAAGGCAAAGATGGAAATTAAAACTTGGAAGGAGTGGGTAAATTGCCACGATGTGCTAATGTTTCAAGAAACCTGGTGTACAGCTGACTTGTTATTTGAAGGGTATGGTTGCCATAACAGGACTGTATTGCCCCCCTCTCTAGGTCGACCCAGTGGGGGCTTATCGATTTGGGCTAAAATATCTGCAGAGGCCAAAATTGAAGTAATACAAACTAATTGTCTAAGTTTTATGGCACTGATATATACAAAGAGGGTAAGGCTATGTCTGATTAATTTCTACAATAATGATTTTTTATCTCAACCTAATCGTAATTTTATACATTTGTTTGATTTTATTGATGAAATAGTGGAGGGATGGAAATACGGGAAATTCGATGGTATTTGTTTAGGAGGGGATTTCAACGCACATATACATTTAAGAAATCCCCCCTGTAGGAGAGGTGCAGAATTATCCAATCTCCTTGCAACTAGAGAACTTGTAAATTGCATGGAGTATGCTGGTACTGAAACAAGCACTGCCCCTATTCCCACATTCATTGGCCATGGGAGTGCCACAACGATTGATTATATATTTGTTTCACCCCCCCCTTGCCGATGTTTTAATTAAAGCTGAGGTAGTGTGTAAAGTATACAGCGACCATTATCCCATTGTAATCCACTTAAAATCTTTTGGGGGTAAGTTACCACAAAATGAAATTGGAGCAAGAAATGTGGAAGCTTCAACGGACAAACTAAGGGTTGTTTGGAGGGGAGTGGATAACAGGGGAGTCCTGGCAAAGGTAATTAAAAAACATCCAGCACTGATCAGTGGCGTCACTAGGGTTGGTGTCAACCGGTGCGGGTAACTCATGGTGTCACCTCCTCACGACTTACCGCATGGACCTCTTCCGCTCCGAGTCCGCCAGTGGACACAGATGGCACATAACAGGACCATACAGAATCCTTAGTAACGTTTGTAAATTGACGTCCCATGTTTGGTAATGACTTACAGAAGCATAATGTCTACTCAAGATAGTAGAGCAAGACAGAGACCATGTAGGCCTATGCAAGATGCCTACGACTTGCCCACCTGCATGGACATATAACCGGCACATGCACACTCGGAGAGAAGTCATTGTATCCCTTGGGCAAAGGTTTGCCAACACCAACTTAGCACAGAAAGAGGACTGGCTAGACAGACGTTAGGAGGCCTATTCACAAATGCATTTGGAGTGCATAAAGTATAAAGTGCTCCTGTTGAATTTCTTTAGGCACTATAACACAAGTTTGGGAATTGTCCTCAAAATATCTAAAAGTGGAATAAATGGGAACACTGTGGGAGTATTCAACACAATTAGCACAAACAGAAAGGACAGTGTGTTTACTATTTGGGAGTTGGACATTTCTGGACTGGCTAACAGAGGCATGTAAGATTATGTTAAAGAGTACTACTCCTGTAGAACTACCACTGAGGTCTCTCCTGATACGGCCTCACCTCTGGTGCACTGCACTTCCAACCTGCCTGGCCAAAGACTGAGCACGTTACAATCTGCTGATTGACTGTGCCCTGCAAGCCATCCAGGTTCTTGACTAAGCTCCCTGAAGAATGTGGTAATGTGAAACACAAACCTCAACCAGCATTTTTCCAACTATCTGTAGGAATCGTGTGCAGCACCAAGGAGTGTTTCTGACTGGTGGCATTTCCAACTTCACTGCCATTTCTTGGTAGGGGAAAGCACCAGCAGGGTAGTAATTGTGTTGTAGCAGCCAATAATGGCAGTATGTTCCTGATCCAAAAATCTGAACTGCAGGGGAAGAGGACTCTCTACAGCTCACCAGCTCTGACACTTTGCTTCTTGACACAGCTGTCTTCAAAAAACTAAAACTCGATATAGACCTTCTCAAGCTGTGCACATAGAGTCTGGAATTCTATCCCACCTACATTCTGGACTAAACTCTGTCTTGCAGCTTCTAAAAATGAGAACTCAAACAAATCCTTCTTAACTCTTACTTCCCCATCTCCTTCACGTTAATACCTCACATATATGTCGAGGTAGGACTCAGAGACATCCCTGGGCTTGTGATACTTCAATCAGGTGATTAGCCACGCTCTACAAATTCACGTAACATAACAATGCACACATCCTATCCTATACATAATTTGATGGGTTTTTGATGTGGTTGTCATTGCAGGACCAAAGATGGCCAGGCCACATAACGTGAGTTTAAGGGAAGACATAACAGTTAAATCAACCATCAGTTGATCAAAGTTCTGCAGAGCTACAGACAAGTCTGTAACAAGCATAAGCAGGTTTAGGTACTGTGTCCTCTGGAAGGACTCACGTCTTGCTAGGGATGAGTGTGGATTCTCCAAGATGGGTGTCAGGGCACTGTAGAGGGACTCTGTGTGGGGGGAGACAAAATCAGAAGGCAACCTGGAGATAAACTCCAACTTATACTGCACTCACCGGCTAACACCACATAAGAATACAGCGTGAGTTAGAAGAAGGTACTTGTTACAAATAAAGCATACATACATGGTACTGAACGAAACTAGTTAAGGGGAAGTGACTAGTTACGGGAGAGTCTAGCATATTTTACAGAGTGGATGTCAATTGCCTCCTCTCCTGAAGATACCAAGGATACCAGTAAAAACCCTGGGGCTTATTTTATTTACAAGCCCCTTGCGCCGCCAGTCCGCCACTTTTTTCCATATTAAAAGTGACGCACTGGTCGAGCAAGGGGCTTGTAAATAAGCCCCCCTGTTCCACTCACTAGTCATAGCTGCCCCCAGCTAGCTGCCTGTCTCCCTTAGACTGGTGAGGAGGCACTGTTCTAATACCCCAGTGGGCTTCAAAAACAACAAGGAGCATGTCCAGTGAGATCCAAGATAGGAAGCCTTTCGCCCTTACAAAAAATTTGCTCTGCATCCACCCCCCCCCGCCCCCAAAAAAAGACCTAATCCAGTTGGCTCTGAAATGTTATGTGTTTTGTCGAAGGTACTATGCCAGCAGTGTTTTAAGAAGGCACCATTTTCTTGTTGTTTTTAAGCAATCTATGGTTTGTGCACTCATAATTCACACATATTGTTAGACTCGCAATCAGCCCTAGCTTTGAGCGGTAAGTCTGACATATTGATTGTGTAAGGCATACGTTACACCCAATAGGAATTTCATGATGCAATGTTAATACTCTGTAATAAAGCCTAAAGATGGCTATTTTGTCATATAAAATCTCACAGATTATCTTGATAGAGGAATGATTTTGGTGTTGTTTGCCCCCCTGACAACCATAGGGGTCGAAAATTTCCACTGTAATATTTCTTGTTAGAATGTCTCCGGAAGACCTGCCTGGCTTAGCTGTCTGCCAATATATTGTAATAAAAAAAATCGAATACAAAAATCTATCAATGTAAAAAGCTATAGATGCAGAGGGCCTTTCTGTCAACCTTCTTCTGTCTGTGGCCATGCCAGAGCTTTAAAAAATGATAGGATATGTTCATTACCTTTGCAAGATGGACAACTGTTGGTATATTTAGTTTTGTTATTGTAAGCATATGCCTGCTGGGTTTAGAAAGCAGCATGTTTTCATTTTTCTGCCTGTATCCTTTTTAATTTATCTTTTATATCTTGAGGAGCGTATGTGTTTTATCACGGCTATAACAGAGGGAGAATGCAATAATGAGTCGGTGGATGGTTGAATGAATGCATGAGTTCAAATATGAGTGGCAGAGTGCATATATGAGGACATGTCAACTGTCTAAACCCATCAGTAACACAATAGGCACTTTCATTCATAAGCCAAGCCTATTGGCTTTGCCAATGCTCGTATCCCAAGATTTCAAAGATTCTATGTCACATTACTTTCTGCTTAAATTCTCTTTCTTGTCTCCCAATATTTATTGGTGTCCCCATTACCCTTCTCCCATGTTTTTCTTTCCTTATTCCTCTCTCTTTCCTTTTCACATGTTCTCTGGTGCTCAACTACTTTCTCGTCCCTGTAGCTCAGTTTTGAACATGGCCATCACATCTTTAATCCTGGGAAGTGGCAGACATATCCTAAAGTACGTCTCCCTTCAAAGACTTCCAATGCCCTTGTAAATAAGACACAAAACCCTCCCTACCAGCTACAGGAGGATTTGGCAAGGTATTTGCTAATAATTAGATTAGAAAGTACTTACTATCCTCTAGGTTTGAGCACCAGCCTGAAAAAGTGACTACTATTTTGTAGTGTAGACCTTACCTCTAGATCCATCTAAATACAGTAGATTCACCACCAGGGTTTATAATAATATGATTTAAAAACACATCATTTAACTATACAAAGTGTAGATAGAGGAGGCGGAGACTGGCCTGCACCTAATTCCAAAGTAAAAAAAAATCCCCTACAAACTGCCAATATTTTTTTGAGAATTCCAATTGGTGCTGGAAACATATGTGCCATGTTCTCACGAGTTAACTTTAAAAACAGTTTTCTGTGTGATTTTAAAACAGAAAGGATGGTAGCAAGCTTTTATTTTTTCTCAAAACAAATTAAAAGTCAATATTTTAACGTAAATAGCCACACGCAGAAAACTCTGTTTAGTGTAGTAGCAAATACAGTATTTGCGAGAATTATGGAAGTTCACAAGAGAATTTCTTTTTACCTTCATTCGACAATATCAAGCTATTAAGATGAGAAATCAGAAATTTGCTATCTCTTCCTTCCTTAAGATGGAGCAATAAGTTATTTTAGCCTTTATTTTAAAAAGTGAGGTTTGTTTCATTTATTCTTTTTATAATATACATACAATTTATATTTGTGTACTATACCATTTCTCTGGGAATACTCCTATGTCCCTCCTTCAATTACATTTTTTAGCATCTTTTGTTCTTTTTGTTTACGATATTGTTACCTTGAAATAACTTCAATTTGTCTATTTGACTTTGCTACTATTTTACATCTGCTAAAAAAATGCTAAGAAAAACGTTCTGACCCCCAAATGAACCGTGTTCACACTACACAACTGTAAAACAAATCAAGAAACGCAATCAGAAAAATAAAATTGTCTTTTTCTCCAGCCGTGTTTACAGCATCGTTCTACGTTCAAAACCATCTTGGGACAGGTTTTCGCGGGGTGGTGACTATTAACTAAGGATTACCAACAGTACACTTCAGCGCATAAGGCATAACATCGAGGGCAGCGGAGAAAAATACAGACCAACACCTCAAGTGGGATGTTACCACCCTTCCAGTTCAAGGCCTTCATTTTCGTCCACTGATTTATAAGGCTATGCCTCAAGTGCATAACTGCAGCACACAGGTTTCGACAAAAACAGACCCAGTTCTGGAAATCTTACACTGTTGAATATTGACTTAACCTACTAGCATAATCAGCACTCAAAGGGACCCGTGCACTGATTCTATACCAAACCACCCAAGGCAAAGCAACACACCTGGTCAAAGCGGCCGCGTACAGATCTTTGTGGGGTCCTCGTTTTGGGACAGAGGGCTCGCTCTCATGGATTACCCTTGCTGTACTGCTGACGCCATTCTTTTTGCCAAGAGTGATACACAAACATGCAGAAACTTGTACCTCAAGGGCCCACATGCTTTGAAATTAGTCCGGCATTGAACTAGCTGCATGCATGGGTAGTACCAAAAACACAGCTGTGTTCAGAAGCGGCACTCGAGACCCACACCAGGGCGGAGAGGGACAGCGAGGGCAGGCCCAGCGCATCTCTGTCGCTGAAACTGATGCAATGGCAGCATCGGGGGCATTTCCTAGTATTGTAGTGCACTGTGCAAGAGAAAATAGGCGAGATTGTCCTGCGTGTTTGTTCGAGTTTGATCATGTCCCCCTCCAACATCACGCAGCACGATCTCTTTTTACTCCACTGGCTTCTAGGAAACACCCCGGGCCTGCAGGAGAGCGAGACAGAGTTTACTTACTCACTCAGCTCGACAGGACTGAGAGCCCAGAAAAACAAGCCTCTGCCTCGCATTTGGAGGATCAGTCGCTTCTCCGGCCCTGCAAAACAGCCTGAACTTTAAAGCCGAAAAGAAGTACTTTCGGTTTGCAAGTCAAATGAGACAGGTCCTCACAGCTTCTGGCGGGTTCCCATGAAATAGGAGAAGATGAAGACGACATCTATTCCATGCGATTGCGATGTGATTTGTGTGCCACTTTTCTAAACTTCATATAAATGAAATTTCTCTTCTTACCTCGGCCTCCGGACCCATTACCAGATGAAGGGGAGACGACGGTGCACTGCTCGCGATATCAAACACCAACAGAGGAGGTGAAACTTATTCTAGCAGCGCACGCACTCCAGGCCTTGCCGAGACACTGTCTCCACAGACGTGGTGCAGGCGCGCAAACGCAGTGACGTGTCAGAGGAACAAAGCGCGCGGGGGCTGTCCCAGGGCCGTCATTGGTAGCACTAAAGATTGACGGCCCTGGGACCCATAAACTGTACGCCACCACGCATCGCACCATCATTCATCACATCACCTCTATAGGTGGTGTGTGCGTGCGTGGCGAAGTGCACTGCACTGACTGCAGTATTTTAATTTGTATTATAAACAGATGCGCACCGTGCACTTGCACTATAATACAGTTTAAAGTAGACTCGTACTCCAACAAAACATAAAGCAGCAGAGGTGAGGCAGGCTGATTGGTGTCACCCCATGATGGGGGTGACACCCGGTGCGGTCCGCACCCCCCGCACCCCCCTAGTGACGCCGCTGGCACTGATTGCTAACTGCCTTTCTATCAATAGTTGTGGGGGTAATGTGATTAAATCATTTAGTGAACTCTGCTCTGCAATAAAAAGTGAGATTTCTAAACCTGTATGCAGGGAACCTGTGGAAACCCCGAGAAGGTTTGATGCCTCTTGCTCTAGAGCAAACCAGAATTTAAGGGCCGCACTCAAATCTGAACCAAGGGACATTTCCCAGGTAAGGCTGCTCAGAGCAGAGTATAAATCTACCCTACGCGTTAGATCTAATGAAGTAGTTAAGGATAATTGGGAATCCCTTGCACGCATGACTGACCTAAAAGACACCACAGGGTTTTGGAGGGAGGTAAAGAACCTAAGATCTTTAGGTTCAAATTTAACGCCAATTAATTGTAATATCATTGGGTCTGTGTGGGTTGACCATTTTTCTAAAATCTATGCCGCATCTGGCAACCACACAGTAACCCCTCCCCCCTTAACCTCTTTGAACATCTCTTTGTTTGAGGTCGAGGATGCCATCATAGAAAGTGCTGGTAATAAAGCCCCCGGCCCTGATGGGCTTTCGATCGATCAATTAAAATGTGAACTTAAATTTTGGGCCCCACTGTTATGTAACGTTTTTAACAACCTAACAAATGAATCTATCCCCGAAACGTGGTCGTGCAGCACTATCGTACCTATTTTCAAAAAAGGCGACAGGCTGGACCCTGGGTGCTATCGCCCTATATCATTAATTGATAACACCCTGAAAGTTCTGGGTAGGGTAATCTTTAAAAGAATAAGACCTTGGGCAGATGAAAGTAAAATTCTACACTTAAGCCAGCTAGGTTTCCGCAGTAGTGTGGGCACGGTAGAACAATGCCTGAACTTGAATCTGATAATGGCAAAATATAACATCGCTAAAAAATCCCCCTTATATTTTCGCTTTATGGATTTAAGATCTGCCTTTGATTTTGTAAATCGTTCCCGTTTATGGTCCATCCTTCTTAACTATGGTTTAGATGATTATTTGGTTCATTTTTTATCCTATCTTCATAGCGACTTAAGAGCACGTGTGCGCATTAATTAATCTGGCGAAGTTTCCAGTGATATCAGCATTGGCAGGGGGGTCAGACAGGGATGTGTGCTGGCCCCCCTGCTTTTTATTTTATATATTAATGAATTGAGCAGTTCCCTGGGTACCCTAACAAAAGATGTACCATACGTAAACGGGACTCCAATACCTACCCTTCTTTACACAGATGATGTGGTCCTAATGGGCCGCACACCAAAGGCACTGCGTATTTTAATTTCAGGTTTTGTCAGCTTTATGGCCGATCTAGGTTTAACCACAAATTTTTAAAAATCCCTTATCATGAGCTGTGGCCCTAAAAAGTATAAAATCATTGAAATTACATCAGGGGCAAACGTTCTAAAAAGTACCTGCACCTTTCCATATTTGGGGTTGATGTTTTCCAACACTGGTTCCTGGCAATCACATGTCTCCTATGCAAGGAACCAGTTGGGTAAAGCGATAAATTCTATAATTTCCTTACGACAACCCAACCATGCAGATGTGATTGCGCCACTAGTAAGGATTTATCAAACCCAATGCATTCCAACGGGCACCTATGGCGCAGAGGTATGGGCTATACTAACTGTATCCATATCCAGACCAAAGAAAATAGGTTCTGTCGGAAGGTGTTGGGGGGTGTCATCTGTTCCCCAAACTATATATGGCATAGTGAACTAAACATCCCATATATAGAGGACTTCGTTAGATCAAGACCAGCACTCTTCTGGCTAAAGATATGGATGAATCCTGCTGCCGTATTGACTCGTGATATAATCTTGGATTGTTTAAATTGTGATAGGGCACACTGTATACCGTGGTTAAAAGCTGTAAAAGAATGTTTAACGAGTGTAGGGCATGGTCATTTGTTCATTTCACCTAGTTTAATAAATCGTTCACATAAGACCTTGATCCAAAGGGCCCTATATAATTTATACAGAGAGGAGCGGGAAAGGAAGAACTTTTCAAAGTGTACTGTTACAAAGTATATGGGCCACTTCGAGCCCTCTAGCAGTCACCCAGGCCCTCCACAGAAATATCTACGTCTACATCTTGGTAGATGGAACAGGAGCCTACTGTTTCGCTTTCAGGGATGGGAGTATTGTAAATTTATTAAACTTCCCCCTGGGTTACAATAAACATCTGGAAACCTTAAGTTGTCCATGTAACCCAAATATGAAACAGAGTCTTATGCACTTCTTGTTCTTCTGTGACTTTTATAAACTGTTTACCGCTCATTGTCTAATGCCTTACTGTCGAAAACACAAGTTGTTGGATTTCAGGATAGTACTGAGGACCTTATTATTGTTTGGCTCAGATGAAGTAATATTCAGAGTGAGCTGTTTTCTTAAAGCTGCTGTTCGGTCACGAGCCACTTTGCACATTGATGTATAATATTCGCACATTGCACTATGCACTTTATATCTTTACTAATTTGCACATTTGTATTTTGTATGTTACTGATTTGATTTAATTGCTCTTGTCGCTATTTTTAGTTGTCTAAAAATTTTAATTGTATATATTGTATATATTGTTTTTAAAAAGACATTTTTGTGAATTTGTGGAATTAATCGGATTACGCCTTTTGTTGGTTGTTATATCATTGTACTGTGTTTTCTGAAATTGTATCCTGTATGCACTTTTATGGATGTTTTTATTCCGAATAAAGATCTTTGACTTGACTGACTGGCTTGAAAATCCATGTGCGCCTGTAGTAAATCACTGACTCAATATTCCACAGCAAATTGTTTTTTAAAATGCGAGACCCATTGCTCGGGCGCTACATGATTTGTAGGTGGTTGGCTTGTTCTAACCTTACCCCACTTCAACAAGTGCCAAAATCCAACCATATTCCTATCTAAGCTGGCAACATACAACTCGTGCCAATGGTCTTCATCCCATTCTTTCTTGGCTTTGAGTTGACCAGCTTATAATCTGCCTGAGCTTGGTGGATGCTGTCCCTATTCTTAGATATAATTGCCAAAGCTAATGCTTTGTAAGCCACCCTGAATGTATTCCCATACCATGAATCTTTCTTCTTTAACATTTTAGAGATAAAATAACCTTCCAACTTGTTAAAAATATCATTATGTACCAGTGTAACCTTGGACTAATTTCCTGGATTATCCTGACAGTTTTCAAGGTCTGCCGTAGCTTTGGACACCAAGGCATTTATAGCCTCCAACTGGTCATGTTCTAGTATTATTTTCAAACATTTTACTCTTCTGGTGTCATTGCTTAAATAGATTTCTACTCCCGGTCGGGGCTCCTCGTCTAAATAGTTACCCACTCATACCGTTTTCAACACCAGGGTGTTATGATCACTCTCCACCCTCTCCACAATGGTCATATCGATTAAATTTGGCCAAGATTCCTTATTATAGGAATGTAGTCAATATGGCTACTTCTTGTCCCACAACTATAAGTTGGGGACCCATTCTTATGCGACAAGGTGCTCCCATTGGTCGCTCTAAGTCCATGCTCCAGGCATATAACTTTAAGTTGTATGGCCACCTCCGACCATTTCTTACTCGGGGCCAAGGATAATTGGGGGATTTCCCATAACAGATCTTTTTCATAACCTAGATCAATATCATTAGTGTCTAATAGCTCGAAAGTGCAATTGAAGTCGCCAGCGACCACTATGTCATTCACCCCTTTATACATATTAAGATAGGAATCTAAAAGTGCGATAGTACCTGAGTTTTTCCCTCCAGGTAGCCCTCTTGCATATACATTGATAATTATAAGGTCCTTTGCACCATTTTTTCTTATCTTAATTACCAATATATAATTTCTTTCCGTATCCAGCTGCTGGACTGAGTACCTATCACTCTGGAGAAGTGTGGCTCAATGGTTAGAGGCGGCAGACCCGGAAGCTGAGATCGGCCCAGGACCAGGGTTCGATTCCCAACGCGGCAGGGTCTTGGGTCAAAATGTCCGCGGGCCTGATAATTCTCGCCTCAGCGCCTACTCTAACCTTGGGTTCCACTCTGCAACTCTGGGCAGTAGCTTGCTTAATCTTCACAACGGCCCCTTCGACGCCGGGGATGCCTGGTCTCACCTTGGGGGTGCCCAGAAGGGACCATCTCACAGGAAAAGCCAGGACGGGTTCCCCAGCGGTATCCAGCGCTGGGACGCCCGCGGTGCGGGCAGCTGTGCGCTTTACAAGTATACAACATTTACATTTAAATCACTCTGCCTTACCCAGATAATAAGCCCCCCATCGGTCTCCCCCCTTTGCACAGCAATGGCAGGTTTGTAAAAAGTAATATAACCAGATCTAAATACCGGGTGCACTAACCAAGTCTCTTGTAAAGCCACAATATCATTGGTATCAATAAAGGACCGCCAATCCATTGACTGTAGTTCATTTTTCAAGCAAGCTATGTTCCATGAAATAAGGCAGAAGTTACGCTCCTCATTCTGAATAACTCCACCATTTTGCACCACACTAGATCTTTCCTTGTCACATATGTCAGCCCTAACTATTTGTAAACTCATTACCTCTTGATTTGTTGCTAGGGAACTTTCGTCAGCCTCTGTAATAATTTCTTTGGGAGGTTGGCCACCTAGGGGAGTGTTTCTATCCAATTGAAATACCCTCTGTTGATCACTAGGTTTGATGAGGCCCATCTCTTCTGAATCCCTGTTAAACGGGTGCACACAATTACAATCTTGAAATGGGTAACCCAGTCAGTCGTTTTCCTCCAGAGAACTCAGAGCCTCATATCTGTTATGAGTTGGGACAACGTAGTTGATTGGTCCCATCATTTGACCCTGCTACCTATGGGTACCCCCTCTATTAGATAAGCTAGCTCGGTAGAAAAACCCCAAGGGGAGGATGTTTATAACGTCTTCCCTAATAAAGGGTGATGTTGCTCTTTCCAGAATACACCTAACTACCTTGGGAGACCTAAAGCTAATAACTATGCTATCCCCGGCCATACCTTTTACAGATTTACCCACCCAGGCCACCCTTCTAACCATCACAAATTCATCAAATAGGTGATTCCCAAGCCCCGTTTTTGCGTCCAAAAAGTGAAGGGCCTTATTTTTTAGTGAGGACCAGTGTTCCTCCTCACGTGGTTCCAAGAGCGGGGCATTTGCCAACACTATGGTGTAGCCTCTGGGGGTTGATCTAAAAAAAACTTGAAATTTTATCGCCACGGCCCTCCACCAGAGGCCTCGACACAGGGCCATTAGGCGAATGATTACATGGGGGTAAAGCGTTAGATGTTATTGTCACTGGGGCAGGAAGGTTATTGGGGCACACCAGAGGAGGGGTAGGGTTTGGTATATCTACATGGGCCGGGTTTTGAACTTGGGAATTCACAGAATTACCTAAAGTTTCACTAGTACCACTCCCTATCGGGTTAGCAGATGCTTTAAATAAATGATCTTCTATTTTGGCTAACCTTTGATCTATAACATTTAATCTCTACAATAGAGGATCCAATAGAACTGTAAGTAAATCTTTGAGTTGTTTCATAGAATCTTCATTAAACTCTTTTGAATGTAGATGTGGCTGTCCATGCTGCGGTCGACCCACACCTGGTGAATCCTCCCCAGTGAGAGCTAACTCAGCAGATAACATAGCAGACCCTCCCCTTGCGGGACCCATGCACCTATTTTTAGCTACTTTTGCCACCTGAGCACTCGTTCTCTGGGCATTACATGCTTTCCTTTTCCTTGTTTGAACTGCTGTACCAGGAGCTGTTGCTGTTTTCTTTTGTCTTGTACGCGCCTTACTATCAAGCACTGCAGTAATACTCACATCATTGACCAGGTGGGGGGAGTCTATCTGGGATCTACCACTAGACAAAATTGAAGATTGAGAGCACATTCTAGGTCCGGAATTTAGATCTTCGATGACAGCCTTTCCAGGGGGTAGGCTTAAAGGGTCTAATGAAAGCCTCCTTTCAGTAATCTCAATTTCATGCATGAGCACACTTTCTGCACGATTAAGAAAGGCATCCAAGGTCCCAACCACTCCTCCCCCCCCTTTGCGTGTATGCTTATTCATGACTATACCATTTTCACTTAAGGATATTACACAGTGCCAGTAAAAAATAGAACATACAATCCTGCTCAAAGTCTTACTTAGTGTCCTAGTGTAGTCTTAGGGGGGGTGGCCCAACCCAGCCTCTTCCGGTGGAGGACTGGCACGGGAAGGTCCTGCCCTTA
Organism: Lissotriton vulgaris; assembly: GCF_964263255.1. NCBI lineage: Eukaryota > Metazoa > Chordata > Amphibia > Caudata > Salamandridae > Lissotriton > Lissotriton vulgaris. The sequence goes on from NC_141697.1 coordinate 685,003,770, forward strand.
TTATTTATTTAGATTTATAAAGTTTTATATAGCGCGAACTTGATCCCAAAGGATATCAGAGCGCTTTACAATGGCCTGGGCATGCCCGCACGCCTCCGATTTAAGCACCTCCTGGCACAGGGTAGTGATGCGCTATGGCAGCGCCACGGGCTTCTGGGTAATGTAGTTTCCTCCGTGTAGGTGCCGATGTAGACTCTGTGAGCGGCAGCAGCCACAAACCAACAGCGGTCCCCTTCTAGCAGCCACGACAGTCAAGCATGGAAAAAGAACAACTACAGCGTCCCGCGCTGTGTGAGGCCTGCCTCAGATTTAGGCACCTCATGGCGCTCGGTAGTGACCTGCTATGGCAGCGCCATGGGCTTCTGGGTAATGTAATTTCCTCCGCGTGGGTGGCGATTTAGACTCTGTGAGCGGCAGCAGCCACAAACCAACAGTGGTCCCCTTCTAGCAGCCACGACAGTCAAGCAGGGAAAAAGAACAAATACAGCATCCCCTGTCCTTCTGTCATTTTGCCACTTCGTACTCCGCCTCTTTGGACCACTCTTTTGCCCTAACTTCCTTATATAACCATTTTTAGAACTCCATGTAATCCCTATTTCAAATGTTTTCTTTCGTGGATGTCAGTAAATGTGCACCCAGGGACTTAATATTCTCCACATAGGTCAATTTATTTATCTTCAGCTCCTTACTATCTTTCCTTTCCCTTTCTGTTTTATTTTGTCTTTCTTTCTCCCCATCTGACACCTTATCCGCACTAGCTAGCCGATTTTTCCTCCCTGCTGTCCCCCGTTTCCTCCTTGTCGCTCCTTCTGTCCTCTGTCCCTTGTTCAGCATTTTCCTCCGGTCAACTCCTTTATCTGTTACATAAACCCCTTTCCTCAGCCTTGCCTCTCCATTACCTTTTACCACTGTATCCCTCGCATCTACCCACATTGACACCATTGCCATTTTTTACTCTTGCCAAACCTCTTACCTGGGTGTAGAGTCAGTGCTGGCACAAAAGCTTGCTGACTTGCCATTCTTGACTTCTCTGTCACACTGCCTCCTACCACTGACACCTCCATCACTCTGCTCTTTAACAAACTAGCAGAAGATTGCTTAACCACGCTCCCACCCCTATCACCTGTCCTACAACCAACCCATCCTCCCTCTATTCTCTCAAACCTTCTGGGCCACTCTCCACCAGTTCCCCTTCCTCCAGTTTGTCTCCCTTATAATGCAACAAGATCTTCCCTTTCCTCATGCAAAGTATTTTGGCCAATGTCCCCACTTACAATGTGTGATATGAATCCCTCTTTCCACCAAACAATATCTGCCCAATTCACATGCCCTCCAGAGGCGACCTCATCAAAAGGTCTCCCTGGCTCTGTAAAGGAGCCCTCACCAGACGTTCCCTTCCAAACTATGCCAGAGGCTTCTCCAAATCTTCCCTAGCTCTTCTCGGTTCAGTCCAATGCTGCCTTCCGGCTGGCTGAGATCATGCCATCACTTCTCATCAGGGTCTGGGAGTCAGAATAACATTGTGACCTGGAACCCAATCACACTCAGTGAAGGCCGATGTGCTGGTCCTCTTTTCGTACTTGTCTCCCAGCCAGTACTTATACCCATTTCTCTTCCCTCAGTTGCTGCCCAACTCCTTCTGCCCACCTCCCGCTGTGTTCCTGTCTTCCTGCCCCCTACAGTCCACCTGGCATGCCCCCCAAATGCTCCTTCCCTTGCCTCAACATGGCTCCTTGTGGTACGCGCAGGGTAACCCCCCACCGCCTGTGAGTCTCCTCAACCTCTCAACAGTCTCCAGTAAACCCTCATTGGCTTGATGGATGTACCCTCCCAAAAGGTCCCCTCTTCCTCCCCTCTATCCAACCCCTCTCCCGCCTCACCCTTGAGTGCCACCTCCTCGTCCTCATCCTCATTTCATTCAAGTATCGCCAACACAAGCACCTGACCTGGACCTTGTCTTGGGCCTGCCTGCATCTGTAACCCCCTTTTTCTGCAATCCACTTCTGGGACACACCTGTGACAAGCTTCCCTTCCTCACCCAGTCTACCCCTTCCTCATCAGGACCGCTCATTATGCTTTTTTTGGGCCCCACGTGCGCTGTGTACCAACCCACCCACCTCCAATGTCACCGGTATTGCCCTCTGCCCTCCCACCTCCTCCTTACCCCAGTACATGGTGCACAAGGCCTACCGCCAGCCTTGCACCAGTTGGCTCAACAGACTTTCCTCTGTGACGCGAACTCCTGCACCGCGAGACAGCCCCAGTCGACGTGCCTCACTTCTCTCACCCAGCTCTCCATGTGTCAAAAGACCCCTGGGGTTCCCCCACTCTCCTGCCTCACCTTCATGTTGGATTTTAGGCCATGGCGACGAGCAAACAAATACCGCAGCCACCACGCCCTGAGAAGTGCACTTCGCGTGATGAGCCCTGCTCTCCATCTGCTGCATTCTTTGTGCCAACAAATCCTCATGCCCCATCTCACGCAAAAGGTGGATCCCTATCGCCACCTTGTCCCCCATCCACAGCTCTCCCTAACTTATTTAAACTTTCTATAAAACCTTTCTTTTTCACCTGTCCCTAAGCTACCAGTCACTGTGTACAACACCTCTAAAATGTTGGCTGGTGGCCCAATCTCAAGTTTTTCTAAACAAAACACCTGCTCCTGCCACCAAAAAAACTCTCAACTCGCCCACAGTCCTCTGGACTGTACCACCCTGCCCAACATACATGGTTGTATGACAGAGGCATGCATGGCTAAACCATGCATGCCTGTACAACTCAGCCCGAGCAACAAATGCATCTGAACAACACATTCCTTTGCCACATAGACCTTTAGCTCGATGCCTTTACCACGCAATTTTGTGGGAAAGGCATGATTGGTAAAGGGATGTGTGGTGAAAATCACAACCCAGCCCCACCAGCGAGAGCCCTAGAACCCTGATCCCTGCAACTTAAACAATGCAAATCCCCCGGGCCCTAAAAACTACCTCATCCCTAAAAACTAAAACTACCCTGACCCACCTGCCCTAAGCCCTACAACTTTGCCCCCTGCCCTATAAACAACCAGACTACCACTGAGCCCTGAAAATTACCCCATCCCTAAAACCTAAAACTACCCCAACCACCGCCCTCAGCTTTTAAACCCGGTCCCCTGCCTTATAAAACCCCGACCCCCCCATCCCTAACAATGACCCCCACACCCCTAAAGCTACCCACCCCGTAAACCCAGCCCCAACCCCTCTTACCTGTCCACATCGAGCTTTTTGTCCTGATGCTTCCTGTTCCTGTTCTTCCCATCCGGACATCTAGACCGGGCACTGCCTTAACCACAAGGCATATGTGTGGTTAAGGCAAGCGTGGTTGGTGAAATAGCATGCATGTCTCTTCCCATGTTGTAAAGGCCGTTTCCCAACATCCTTCAGCTGTCCATCCCCAAAGCTCTATTGTTGAGAATCAGACCAAAGTGTTTTATATACAAATTGAATAAGGAATGAGCTAAGCTCAAGCCCAGAAGGACATTGTACATCGCTTTGACAGTGGAGTGGTTCTAAAGGCATTCTATTTGGTGTCTGTCGGTGAAGAAGGAAGTGAACCAATTCTTTACCTCTCCTCGAAAAGAGCAGTTTGCAGTGAAGCCTAATACACTTGTAACACCTTGCAAGTTACAGATTCAAATAAGATCTTGACGAGGTGAGGCAGACTTTTATTTTCAGACCTCAATGAGTTGAAACGCATTGGTTTGTAGATATTCAAACTGACGCTAGCTTTGCAGGCTCTAGCAATTAAAACGGTGCGAAGTGATGTAGGCTTGTAATGTGCTCATTGGGATTTATGGCTATTTTCATAGGTTTTTGTGCAAGAACGAGACCTGTTATTTTAGGCTGGAGTTCCTTTTGGAATCTGGAAGCTACAATGGTGTTTAGGTGGTTGCATGACAAAATATAATTAACAAAAATATCCCACAGTAGAAATAATGTGCCCTAAATATAGTTTACAAATATAGTGTGGAAAATGGGGGAAGATTGTCTAATATTAACCCCAATGGAGCGTTATTTCTGCAAGTTATAATCAGGACACCATTTTTCTGTAGACAAGTTTTCCGTAACGCAATATTTTGGTTACGAGATTTCGGCAGCACACCTCTAAGATGTCCACTGCTCTCCACCTCAGCTGGAATCCAGTTCAATGTCTGTTTTATAGGGCAGTATAAGTCTGCGAAGGGCATCAACCTCCCACGTAGAGAGCAAGTGCTTTGAGATGCTCGAGGGGCCTCAGAAGACACGGTTTTGTTAAAGTTTCCACACTAAGAAACTCTTCTGCTCTAAAACAATCTTTCTGCGGGCCTGCCAACGAAGCCTTGAATTCACTACTCCCAGAACTAAGAAAACAAACCTCGTTTACCACCTTAGGGAAACAACTCAGGACTCAGTTATTTTCCAACAATTCTAAATTAACAAAGTGCTTGATGGCCCTGGGGCAGCTCCGCTGTTAAATACATCCATTGTTTACTGCCATGTTTCGATCCTGCTGAGGAAATTGTTAATTCGCTTGCTCCTTTGTTCTGTCATGCTTCCTTGTAAACCGCAGTGACATCACAGGATCTACGTGCGCCACAGAAAATGTTTAAATATAAAAAAAAAAAATGCCTCCGTAACAACTGAACATAAATCTGGAAAATGTAGATGTGCGAAACCAGTGGTCTCCTTCCAATGATAGCTCTGGAGTTGGAAAAATATTTTATTACAAGTGTGGATTAATCTCTTTTCCAACTTGAATAATGGTTATTGTTACATCTTAGTTTAGCAATTTAATTAATAATACAGTCGCGTGCCGAGGTGCGTGCCACAGGTTGTTATGAATTAAAAGATAGCTGGTGCGGGGGAGCGAGATTCTAGAAGGGGACAACGGGACTATGTGATCGGATCTCAAGCTGGGCAGACTTATTTGACTGTGCGAATACTTTCATTAAAGCATCAAAATCATACCTAAATGTGTGTGGTTTTCACTTTATAAAAGGGCGACGAGGGAGAAACGCACCCGTTTTTGGAAGAAATGCTGAATTCGAAGATTTCAGAAGAAACGCTGAATTCGAAGATTTTTACATTTCAGCATTGAAAATTGACTCTGCTTAATTCAAGAAGTATAATTATCTTCTAATGAAGAAATCGTCGTTGGATTCATTATTTGACTTGGAAATCCATTTCGTTTATTAAGATTTTGAAGGTATTTGTTATTTCGTGTGACTGACTGTGTTTAATTCACCCAATACCTTTAATAGATCCATCAGACCGGTTATTTGTGCAACCTTTAAAGTTTTTTACGTTTTGTGGCTTGCAGTTCATAAAGTGATTAAGGAAGTCACCCGGTGCCCCTGCTGCCACCGCCGCTCGTTTTTTGCCCTTCTCCGGCAGTGTTTCCGCGGCTGCTGTGCCCCTGATTGTGTCCCAGCAATTGGTTTCATAGTTTGCCTTTTCCCGCAGTGTTTCCGCGGCTGCTGTATCCCTGATTGTATCCCAGCAATTGGGTTCATAGTTAGCCTTTTTTCCGCCGTGTTTTCTCGGCTGCGGTGCCCCTGATTATGTCCTCTGCAATTAGGCTATCGTAGCTGCCTTTTTCCCCACTGTCCCACCCCACTCCCTGCTGCTGCTCCCCCGTGGCCCCGCCCCCTCCCCTTCTGTTCCCTCTACCCTCTTCCATTCGCCACCCCGCTCCCACCTCCCAGCTGCTCCTCCCTCCTCCCGCCCCCGACTCTCCATTTATGGCAGAGTCCACGCGTGCGCGCAGCGGGCGCGCCGATTGTGCGCCGAAGGCGCGCTAAAGGCAAGCCCGTCTGCGCCCGTCCGCGCCTGGACCGCGCCCAGCGCCATACCCCCTGGCCCCCGCAGCTGCCAGCCCACCCGCCGGAGTTATGACGCCGCCATACTCAACGCACTCAACACCGGCCAGATCCCCGGTTGCTATCGAGCCACCCCCAGACGCACCCACGGACCCTTCACTTGCCAATCCTGCAAGTTCTCCTGCATCCGGACCTGTACTGCACCCGCCAAGCACCAGCAGCAACCACCTGAAGTGCATCCTGTTCAACACCCGATCCGTCCACAGACACGCCGTGGAACTCTGAAACCTGCTCAACACCACATTTCCAGACGTCGCCTTCCTCACGGAAATATGGATGAACGCCTCCTCAGCGCCCGACATCGCCATCGCCATCCCGGACGGATACAAGATCAACCGGAGGGACCGCGTCTACCAGACAGGAGGAGGCATCGCCATCGTCCAGAAAAACCCCCATCAGCATCACGACCAACTCCGACGACACCCTCACAGCCGCCGAACATCTTCACTTCCAGATACACACCGACCCCAAGACCACACTCAGAGGCACCCTCATCTACAGACCCCCAGGACCCCGCGCACAATTCAGCGAAGACATCGCAGACTTCATCAGCCCAAACGCCCTCCCCTCCGCCGACTACATCCTCCTAGGGGACCTCAACTTCCACCTAGAGAACAACAACGACAACAACACCACCACCCTGCTGGACAACCTTGCCAACCTCGGACTCAAGCAACTGGTGAACACCCCCACCCACTACGCCGGACACACGCTTGACCCAGTCTTCTCCTCCAGCAAGTACATCTCCTTCAGCCACTCCACCGGACTCCACTGGACAGACCACAGCTGCGTCCACTTCAGCTTCAGAAGGACCACGACTCACCACCACCCGCAACAGGTTCCCTTCAGGAGCTGGAAGAAGATCACCACCGACCAGCTCACCACATCACTGAGCCAGAACCCTCCCGCCAGCTCAACGGACCCCAACCAAGCAGCCAACAACCTCACACAGTGGATCACCAACTGCGCTGACGACATCGCACCTCTGAAAAACCATCCCAGCAGGCCCGGCAGCAAGAAAGCCTCCTGGTTCAACGACGACCTCAAGAACTCCAAGAAGAACTGCCGTACCCTCGAGAAAGCCTGGCGAAAAAACCCGACTACAGACAGCATGACCGCCCTCAAGCACGCCTCCCGCAAACACCATCAGCTGATCCACACCACCAAGAAGACAGCATTCAAGGAACGACTAGACAACAACGCACACAACAGCAAGGAACTCTTCAACATTGTCAAAGAGCTCTCCAACCCCAGCGCCGGAAACAACGACATCACCCCCTCACAAGACCTCTGCGACTCACTCGCCTCGTTCTTCCACAGCAAAATCACCGACATACACAACAGCTTCGGCGCACAGACCACGCACCCAACCACCGAGCCGACGCCCCCCACCACCACCCTCCGAGCCTGGACCTCGATCAGCACCAAAGACACCATCCACACGATGAACACCATCCACTACGGATCACCAACCGACCCATGCCCCCACCACGTCTTCAACAAGGCCGACTTGGTCACCGCACCCCAACTCCAGGACATCATCAACTGCTCCTTCAACACCGCCACCTTCCCAGAGAGCTGGAAGCATGCCGAACTCAGCGCCCTCCTGAAGAAACCCTCAGCAGACCCCACCGACCTCAAGAAATACCGCCCCATCTCGCTCATCCCTTTTCCTGCCAAAGTCATTGAGAAGACCGTCAACAGACAGCTTGCCACCTTCCTCGAGACGAACGGATCCCTCGACCACTCGCAGTCTGGCTTCCGAGCCAACCACAGCACCGAGACCGCTCTCATCGCAGCCACTGATGACATCCGAGCCCTGCTTGACAAAGGGAAAACAGCGGTCCTCATCCTCCTGGACCTCTCCGCAGCATTCAATACTGTCTGCCACCGCACCCCAGTGCAGCGCCTCAGCAACATCGGAATCCAAGAGAAGGCACTAGAGTGGATCATCTCGTTCCTCGCCGGAAGAACCCAGAGAGTCCACCTCCCACCGTTCAGATCTGAGGCCACCGAAGTCATCTGCGGCGTAACACAAGGATCATCACTCTGCCCCACCCTCTTCAACGTCTACATGATCCCCCTCGCAGCCTTCGCACGCCAACACAACCTCAACATCATCTCCTACGCATACGACACCCAGCTGATCCTCTCCCTCACCAACGACCCAGCCACCGCCAGAACCAACCTACACGAAGAGATGAAAGACGGAGCCGAGTGGATGATGAATAGCCGCCTGAAACTGAACTCAGACAAGACGGAAGTCCTCATCCTTGGATCATCACCCTCTTCCTGGGACGACTCCTGGTGGCCCCCTGCCCTGGGCAGCGCACTCAAACCAACGGACCACGCACGCAACCTGGGCTTTATCCTGGACTCCTCCCTCTCAATGACCAGATAAGTCAACGCCGTCTCATCATTATGTTTCAACATCCTACGCATGCTCCGAAAGATCTTCCGATGGATCCCCACCGAAACCAGGAGGACGGTCACCCAGGCACTCGTCACCAGCCGACTGGACTACGGAAACACCCTCTACACCGGAACCACAGCCAAACTATAGAAAAGACTTCAACGCATCCAGAACGCCTCCGCACGACTCATCCTGGACATCCCCCGACCCTGCCACATCTCCGGACACCTTAGAGACCTGCACTTGTTTCCGTCAGCAAGAGAATCACGTTCTGACTCCTCACCCACGCACACAAGGCCCTCCACGACCTGGGCCCCAGGTACCTCAACAACCGCCTGACCTTCTACACTCCCACCCGCCAGCTACGATCGACCAGCCACGCCCTCGCCGCCGTTCCACGCATTCGAAGAGCCACCATGGGAGGAAGATCCTTCTCCTACCTGGCGGCAAAGACTTGGAACTCCCTCCCCATCCACCTCTGTCTGACCCAAGACCACCTCTCCTTCAGGAGGCAACTCAAGACCTGGCGATTCGAGCAGTAGCGGACCCCCTACCCCAAGCGCCTTGAGACCCTCCGGGTGAGTAGCACGCTATACAAATTTCTTGATTGATTGATTGATTGATTGATATTTATTGACTCACCTGCATCTTTTAAGCTTCCAGTTTCACCGCGCAAGCCTTTGCTGTTATGCCGTGTGTACTGCAATGCATTCTGGATGACGCAATGCATTCTGGGATGATGCAATGCATTATTGGGCGCCAGTAGCGGTCGGCAGTAGGTGTTTCTATAGGGCGGTGACGTGGGCAGGAGGAGGGGCAGGGTGGGGGGAAATAATGTATGGATTACGGAGTTTTACAGGTAAGTAAACATTTAAATACATAAAACGAATTTCGTTGCGCGCACTGCATCACATTTGGTGATGCAGTGTGCGCAACGAAATTCGTTTTATGTATTTAAATGTTTACTTACCTGTAAAACTCCGTAATCCATACATTATTTCCCCCCACCCTGCCCCTCCTCCTGCCCACGTCACCGCCCTATAGAAACACCTACTGCCGACCGCTACTGTTGGGCGCGTTGCTTAGCAACCTTTAACAAAATCGTCGGGAACTGAATATCTAGTGAAATCTTCATCGTTTTTAATTGGATCGACAACATTTTACTGGATAATTATTTCTTCATAAAGAAAAGAAGAACATTTTCAGCATTTTGAGGAACTGCTACTGAAAGACATGAGTAGGATATTTATTCTATTCTACTCAACATTCTGACATCGGTGACTTCTTTTGTTTTGTTAATTTATTTCTTTAAAATTGCATCTTAATTGTTTTATTTGACTAGGTAATTATATATAAAATATATGTTTATTTTAAACATGGAGTCAAATACAGTCTTAGCTCCACCCAAATTTTTACAAGATCCTCGTCTTCCTTCAATGGTATGGAAGGATTGGCGGGAATCATTTGAAACTTACTTAGAAGTAACAATAGGGCATGTGTCTCTGAAAATGGTACCAATGTTGCAATATCTGTCTAACCAGTTCCTAATATTGATGTTTCTTGTAAAGCTCCATCAAAATCATCTATACCAATTTGTCCATACAGAAGAAGGTTGTCTGGACGCATTGTAATTAAACCTGTTAAGTTAAATGATTATTTTAAGTATTCTTAGAATGCTACCATTTATCATGTATTTGTATTTTTTTACTTTTTATTTTTTATACTATGTTATTTATTTATTTGTTTTTTGTTTTAGAATAGAGGAAGTGTTACATCTTAGTTTAGCAATTTAATTAATAATACAGTCGCGTGCCGAGGTGCGTGCCACAGGTTGTTATGAATTAAAAGATAGCTGGTGCGGGGAGCGAGATTCTAGAAGGGGACAACGGGACTATGTGATCCGATCTCAAGCTGGGCAAACATACTTATTTGACTGTGCGAATACTTTCATTAAAGCATCAAAATCATACTTAAATGTGTGTGGTTTCCACTTTATAAAAGTTATTACTGGTCACATCGGTCTGCTCAGAACCCTTTCTCTGAGTACTTTCTTGTCTTTGCACTAACGATTGGAAAACCGTATGCCTGTTGCACCTCCCCAGACGTAGTCCTATTTTTATGTTTAGATCGACCAAATATCAAAGCAAAGTCCTGGAATGAAAAAGTGGTGTCCTCGTGTCTTGAAGCTATCTAGCCCCCCATCTATCCTCCCACTAAAATTCAAAGGAGAGGCAGGGGCGTATGTAAGGCCCCTGGCACCTAGCCATGGGGAGGGCCGCAGATCAAGTCTCATTTGCATCTTGATCAAGGCCACTCAGAGAATGGAGAAGGCATAATAAAAATAATAAAAAAAGGTATTTCTTTCTTTAAACATGACACACAGAATCACTTCAATTTAGGGCCCTATTTATCAAAGGGTTGCGTCGCTTTTGCACCATGCTAACGTGGTGCATGCACGACGCAAAGCCAAAATGCGATTTATCAAGCCGTGCAATGCCATTTTGCGTGGCCTGAGTTGCTTGATAAACCCATAGTAATGCAAAGCAGCACAAATTTCTGTGTTGTGTTATTCTGCCCTAGGGAAGCATCCCATGGGCATTATGTGGGTATTCACCCGCAACACCCATGGATTTTGACGCATCCCCAGATTTATAATTACTGGTAATGTGAGGAAGGTACCAAAATACTATACCTTACCAGATGAGGCGTAACTAGGAGAAATATCTTTATTTCTACTCGTTACGTCCTCTTTCAATGTGTGCTTCATTCTGTAGCACACATTTAAAGAGAAATATGCCTCAGAGGACTGTTTTTGTGCAGGAAGGGGCCCCTTCCTGCGCTATTGATGTTGATAGACTGTAAACTGCTGAAAACAGATAGAGCGACAAGGCTGTTCTAAAGCACCCTGTGGGCTATACAGATGGCAATAACTAAACATAGATGTCTCTGTATTTAAAAGCCATCTCATCACATGGCCCCTGACGGAAGTGTTTTGTCAGAGCTGCATGCATTGTCTTGCTAGTCATATAGCATAAGGTGTTATTGATCAGGGCTGTGGGCATCGGAAGATCTTTCTAGGGCATCTGAGTATGGAGAAAGGTGTGTGTGAAGCAGGTGAGCGCTGAGGTGGTTTGAAGAAGTAGAATCAGCAGAGCACTTGCCGGCCTCAGGGTCCCCCTGGTCAGAATCCGGGTGCCGTGCTGCCTCGCACATGATCACTGTCATAGAGTTCACTGAGCGGTGATTACCCGCTTATGGTGTGCCAAATATTAGCTTGTTAGTGTGCCAGTCCACATATGCTGCTCATATAATTCAGCCAAAATGCAGATTTCCGAGTTCATTTAAGATTTCTTATTTTTCTCTAGATTGAACATGTTGCAAATTTTCCAGATATTTGTTACATTTTCAAAATTTCCAGCACATCTGCTATCTGTGCCTGAAACATGGTAGAGTGAGAGAATGCAGAAGTTTGAAGACCTTGCAATCCTGTGTAGGCTCCGTAATAGAAGATCTTATTTCAGAGTTGATTAGACGCTGCACCGCTGTAATTACGCCAGCATTTGGATTTATTAGAACGCTTTTAAGCGGATTTTTAAAACTCCCCGTTTTGTCTTTTAATTTAATTCATTTACTCACATTTATCCCCTGCTTTTATCCCTGGTTCGCATTGCCTCACTATAATAGTGCCTCCACCGCTATTTTGGCGGGCCGGTCCCTCGAGCTCCAGTACCTGGAGGGCGCCATCTTGGGTGGGTTTTGGGAAGCGCTGTATTGAGTCGCGCTCTAGCAGTCAGGTGGACTGTCTAGAGCCTGCTCCGTGATCATTACTGCTCCGTGACCACTACATAAGGAAGACAGGAGGTAGGCTCTCCTTGATTAGACGCTGCACCGCTGTAATTACGCCAGCATTTGGATTTATTAGAACGCTTTTAAGCGGATTTTTAAAACTTCCCGTTTTGTCTTTTAATTTAATTCCTTTACTCACATTTATCCCCTGCTTTTATCCCTGGTTCGCATTGCCTCACTATAATAGTGCCTCCACCGCTATTTTGGCGGGCCGGTCCCTCGCGCTCCAGTACCTGGTGGGCGCCATCTTGGGTGGGTTTTGGGAAGCGCTGTATTGAGTCGCGCTCTAGCAGTCAGGTGGACTGTCTAGAGGCTGCTCTGTGATCATTACTGCTCCGTGACCACAACATAAGGAAGACAGGAGGTAGGCTCTCCTTGATTAGACGCTGCACCGCTGTAATTACGCCAGCATTTGGATTTATTAGAACGCTTTTAAGCGGATTTTTAAAACTTCCCGTTTTGTCTTTTAATTTAATTCCTTTACTCACATTTATCCCCTGCTTTTATCCCTGGTTCGCATTGCCTCACTGTAATAGTGCCTCGACCGCTATTTTGGCAGACCGGTCCCTCGCGCTCCAGTACCTGGTGGGCGCCATCTTGGGTGGGTTTTGGGAAGCGCTGTATTGAGTCGCGCTCTAGCAGTCAGGTGGACTGTCTAGAGCACTACTTAAACCGGACAATATGGCGCGCAGCATGTGCGCGCTGCGAGTGCGCCGCAGTGACGCCGGAGTCACGCCAGAGTCCAGCCCATCTGCGCCCGTCCGCGCTAAGGACGGGCAGGATGGCTGGACGTCTGGCCCATGGAATGTCGACCCTCTCAGATGTTCGATCCATATCCTGCTCGCGCTTAAACCCCCTAGGCTCTCATGTTTCCATACATGTTCCCCCGATGACATCCTACGCCCGCTAATGTGCGGTTGCCGGACGACAGATATAGTAAGGCCCTTACCTAAACCATCTACCTCCCCTAGAGCTATGACACTGAAGGAAAATGGTATTCTCCTAAATGCCCGCTCTCTTATCAAAAATAACATCTCCTTTAGGGAATTTGTATCAGACAGGAAGCCCTCCCTGGTTTTTGTTACTGAAACCTGGGCAAAGGATTCCTCCGGTCCAGATCTTATTGAAGCGATCCCAGAGGGATATTGCTTGGCTCGTCAAGATACACTGGGCCGGGTGGGAGGTGGGTTAGCTATTCTCTATAGGGACCACTTTCATTGCCACACTGTTTCCATCTCTGTCCCTATGGACAGTTTTCAAGCTTTATACTTCTCTATAAAAAGTGGCCATAGAGCCTTCTTCAACAGAATCCTGATATATCGTCCCCCTGGCTCACGCACTGATTTTGGCCAACGGCTTCTCCATGTCCTAGAACCCTACTTTGGTCGGAAAGACCTCACAGTTCTTGGAGATTTTGATTTTCATTTGGAGAGCCACGATAGCAGCGATACTATCTCCCTGTTAGACGCTATGTCATCATGTGGATTTGTCCAACTAGTTAAAGGGGCTACACATCGAGCTTGCCACACGTTAGACGGGATCTTTTCCAATGACGAGAGGTTGACGATCAATGATTCTATCTCTCTGTCATGGTCCGATCACCTGGCCGTCCCATTTGAGATAGTTTGTCCGTCTACTCAAACATTTTATAATACCCTGAGCAAAAAGGAAAGCCGCAGGAACTTTAAAAACATCTCTAATAGCTCCTTCACTCCATGGGCACTCAACCTGTTCTCTCCCCAAGGGGAAAGTGTCTCTACAGCAGTCCTCCAGTTTGAAAATACAGTGGCTGAGGCACTGGATGAATTAGCCCAGAGCCGACTATGCCACCGAGCCAGGAAAAGGCCCTCAGCCCCTTGGTTTTCGGAACACCTCAGACTCCTTAGACAAGAAGTGAGGAAGCGGGAGCGACTGTGGCACTCCGGCTGGGACTTAAAGGACAAGGAAGCCCATAAGACTCTGTTGAGGAAATACAAGGCCGAAATCATAAAGGCCAAACAAGAGCATTTCACGGCCATGACTACCTCTCTGACGTCGCCTAAAGAGCTCTTTAGAGTGGTGGACTCCCTCATAACCCTCCAAACCCCAGATCCCATTGTAGCTTCCCAAGAGCTATGCAATAATATTGCTTCTTTTTTCCAGTCTAAAATATTAGACATTTATTCAGCCTTGGAGCTTCAAAGATCTCTCACTAGTGGGCCTCCCGCTCCGGGGAATATGGACCTTGCCCCTGCAGAAATACTTCCTATGGGAACTCTAGACTCTTTTCCCCCTCTTTCTCTAGAGGATCTGGATACCCTCCTCAACAAAACAAAATCTGGCTCACCCCTAGATGTATGTCCCCTCAGGATTCTCAAGCAGTGCAGGGATACTCTCCTGCCCCCTCTGGTCAACATAATGAATAGAGCCATGAGAGAGGGCCATTTTCCCACCCAATGGAAAAGCGCGGTGGTAAAACCTCTACTCAAAAAGGCCTCTCTGGATCCTGCGATTCTAAAAAAAAAAAATTCGGCCAATATCCCTGCTCCCAGCTCCAGCAAAGATGCTGGAAGCACATCTCAATAAACATCTTGCCGCATTTGTTGAGAGCTCGGGCTGCCTTGATTCATCCCAACATGGTTTCAGGAGGGAACACAGCACCGAGTCGGCCCTCACCATAGTGTTGGATAATATCCGCACATGTGTTGACGGGGGCCAGACCACCCTCCTGATCCTTCTGGATCTGATGGCAGCCTTCGATACCCTCTCTCCCTCAGTGCTGACAGCTCGGCTGAGGGAGGTCAGGGTTCAGGGTTCAGCCTTAGACCTACTCACTTCTTTCCTCAGTCATCGAGTGCAAAGAGTGAAGTTGGGGGAATATCTATCTCCATCCCTGCCTGTGCAATGTGGGGTCCCTATTTGACATCTATGTGACCCCACTTGCCAGGCTTATTAGATCTTATGGGATGGAGATAGTATCCTATGCAGATGACACCCAGATCCTCGTCTCTCTCTCCCAGTCAGGTGCCCCGGCTGCCTCCAACTTTAGATCTTGCATGGAGGCAGTCGGACAATGGATGATTCACAATTCATTGAAACTGAATGGAGAGAAGACAGAGGTGATGGTGTTTGGTGGAAAAGATGATGTATGGTCATCTTCTTGGTGGCCAGACTCATTAGGAGCCTGCCCCACCCCTACCTCCTCTGCGAAAAACCTTGGGGTCATGATCGATCCTGCCCTCAACCTAGGCAAACAGGTTAGTAGAACCATCTGTACCTGCTGGGGCATCATCCACATCCTGAAGAGGATAAGGCATTATCTATCACTGCAGGCAAGAAAACAGCTTGCAGTTGCCCTCATTGGTCCGCGTCTGGACTACTGCAATGCGCTGTACACTGGACTGAATAAAAGTCTACTGCAGCGCTTGCAGGTAGTCCAGAACGCCGCAGCCAGGTTTGTGCTAGACCTCCCCAAGCGTGCCTCAGCTACAGCGGCCAGAAAGCTGTTACACTGGCTCCCTGTTGAGGACCGTATCCGTTTCAAGACCCTATGCATGACCTACAGGGCTCTTGCAAAAATTAGTTCCACGGGTGTAGGATCTATTCTGTCCCGTTACACTCCTTGTAGGGACTTACGTTCCTCTAGTAGACTTCTCCTGTCAGTCCCTCGCTCTAGAAGAGCTAAATGGGGTGGCAGGGCTTTTTCCACCCTGGCGCCCAAGTGGTGGAATGCCCTCCCACTGGAACTAAGATCCCTACCCACTCTTCAGGCATTCAGAAGTGCTCTGAAGACACATCTCCTTGTGCAGGCTTACTTGTAATGGTGTCAGGCTCATATATTTTGATATGCATTGTTAGGCGCCTTGATGCCTTCGGGTTATTGTCTGTGCGATATAAATTTTATTCATTCATTCATTCATTCATTCATTCATTCATTCAGAGTTTGTTCATATACATATTTTCTATTGATGTATTTTATTGATCTATTTATTAGCTTTTTTTACGTGCTACATTCGACCAGAGGTCACTTCAGAGTACTAAGAGGTCTCTGTCTGAAATCTTTGGGAATGGAGAATTTCTTGCTGGGGTCTTTTCCCCAGAAATGCAAATGGTGCTGATGGCTCTGTCCATGGAGTTCCCTATGACAAAAACCTCCTTATCACCGGAGATCTCTGGTGCTTTCATTCTCAGCACAGATGCCAAGGAGGGTGTAGTGGAGGGGAACGCCAGTAATTCCAAGAAACACTGATAATATCCAAACTCTTCTTTATTTGAAGAATACAAGAGATGTTGGTATGCAGGACGCAGCACATGGTAAAGGCAGTCTCAGGAGCAGGAACAAAGGAGCAACTGTCTAGGCAAGCATAGAATCACCAACAGTGACATAACAGAGTTCTTAAACATAAGGTTCTAGAGAATTAAAGAAACAGTAAGAAATAGTGGAAACAGAAATACTACATAACACAGTATTGCCACACACCCTCCCCACATATAATGCAGAAAACTTTACTACAAAACATTATCCTGAAACTTGATAGGCATTCTACAAACTTGTTGATGACGTGCAGATGCCAAAGCTGGTGAATTACCAGAGCGAATAGGTGAAACACCATTAGAGCAATTAAGAGAAGAAAATGTAGAATCAGTGTTAACATTAGTTGCATTAGAGAAGTTTATGATGTCAAAATCAGGTCCAAAAGTAAAATCAGTATCGTCTTCATTAAACCTGTTGGCATAGACTTTGTTAAATTTACTAACTTCATTGTCAGTAACATTTACAACATTGTTCCTATTCCACCAACCTCTGTTTTCTAAAATAACAGAAGGTTTGGTGACTCTGACAACCTGAACAGGTAGTGTGAACTTAAATTGGCCCTTGCAAACTTTGTAGTTTTTTTTATGGGAACCCAATCATTGGTTTTGAGATCAGAGCCAAATGATGTGGAAACACCAGCATAGGATATTTTTTGTAGAGATTGCTTTACAGAAACTCTAGTTTTAATCATTTGAGGATCTGCTAAAGTATTACTTTTGTGATGTAGAGCAGAGCCTACAGCCAAACTAGTGAACAATTGTGGCATGAGCTTGGACCTAGCTTCCCTGCCTCTGAGAGCCTTAAAAGGTGTAACACCAGTGGTAGAATGAGGTGTCGTTAATGAGCCCAAACTTTTTTCGCAAGAAATCACCTACATCAAGATTGGCTGCAATAGCAGTTTGAACTCCTTCTTTAAGAAACCGATTGGCCCTCTCAACGAGTCCACTGGAAGTAGAACTATACACTGCAACTTGACAATGTTTTATCTCGGAATTATCTATGAATTTGATGACTTGATGAGAAAGGAAAGGTTGCCCATTGTCAGTGATAACGCAATTGGGAGTACCTTCAACTTTAAAAATACTTTGAAGAAAAGAAACAAGTGGAGGAGATGGCTGCTTGTACAAACAAATATTATATAATTTAGAATGATAATCAATAGCAATCAAACAGTATCTTTTATCTGAAGGTAATAAGTTAAAAGGGCCTGAAAAGTCCAAGGCAATTTTGTCCCAAGGAGAAGCAGGGAATGGAACTGGAAGCAAAGGCTTTTTGTTGGTTTTCCAATGCTTGTGGGAAACAACACAACTAGGGCAATTGTTTATAAAAAGAGCTACTTTTCATATGGCCCCTAATCTTTTGCTGGTTGCAGAAATGTCTAAATGGCCTTCATGAGCAATATTGATAATTTTCTCTCTGCGAGAAGTGGGAGGTACAAACAAACAATTTCTCACGCAAACTCAATTTCTAGACAATTCTTCACTGATTTGTGCAAAGTGTCCTACATCGTTACTCATATTTTTAATAGCAGGCCATTTACGCTTAATGAAAGGCTCAACCTTTTTGAGAGTTTCTTCAAGTGCCATGGCAGATGCCCATTCATCCTGTGATATGCCGCCATTGCATATGGAAACAGCATCTATATGACCAACCACCCAATCATTGTGGACATCATTTTCACCTTCACGGCAATCAGGGAGAGGGATACGACAAAGGTAATCAGTCCAGATGTTTTTACCTCCTTGAATATATTTTACAATGAGATTATATTCTTGTAATTTGGAACGTGATCTAACCAACCTTGCAGAGGATTTCCCTAGACCATTGCCAGACAATAAGGAAATCAAAGGTTTGCGATCAGTGAAAATCTCACATTGAGTACCCCAAATGTAAATTTTACATTTCTGAACTGCCCAGACAATGGCAAGAGCTTCCTGTTCAATCGTGCTGTAGTTGCATTCAGTTAGTGGCTGGGCACAGCAGGCAAAAGCAATGGTGTTTTCTTTTCCATAAACCCATTGTCCAAAAACTGCTCCAAGGCCTTTCTGACTGGCATCCACAGACACAAAAGAACTGGCATTGGAAACAAAAGGGTGTAACACAGGAGCATTGATAACTAATAGTTTGATTTTCTCAAATATATCACATAAAATGCCACTCCATTCGAATTTGATACCCTTCTTGAGAAGGCCCCTTAGTGGCTGAACTAATTGTGTGTAACCAAGTACGAATTTTGCATAGTATTCGCAGAGGCCAAGAAACAAACGTAAGGAATCTTTGTCACAAGGAGGAGGGGCATTGCGTATTACTTCTACATTGCAAAATGTGGGTGTAATGCCTTTGTTCGAAATGATGTGAACCAGATATTCAACTTCATTGATAAGTAATTTAAATTTTTTAGCTTTTATCGTCATGCCTTTGTCTTGTAAAATGTTTAGTACTTTGTTAAGTATTTGTAAATGTTCCTCCTTGGTTTCTGTGTAGACTAAGATATCATCTTGGAATGCCTGCACTTGTGAAAAATTACCAAATAGATTGTCAATGAGTTTTTGAAAAGTACTCGCAGCTGAAGCGAGGCCAAAAGGTAGTCTTAAATATTTAAAAGCCCTGAAAGGCATTACAAAGGCTGTGAGTGCTTGACAGTTTGGGGAAAGTTGAATTTGGTGGTAGGCGGAGCGTAAATCTATAGTGGAAAAAAACTTTGACTTCCAAACATTAGCTAACATTTCATATATGAGAGGTAGAGGGTGTGTTGTGTATATGTATTGTTGTTCTTTGGAATTGTTTTCCTTCAAGCTTCTGTCTCTCTGCTATTGCTCTGAACATTATATGCTGGTGGCTAAGGGACAGTTGCTGTGGAAGAAGACCTGTGTAGGCTGTGTCCTACCTTTATCCTGTGTTCTTGCAATAAATCTTATTCTACTTAAATTACCAGTCTCTTTGACTTTACAATTGGCGACGAGGACTCTGCTATGAACACTAGGAAACCACTGAACCCATTTTAATTCACAAATTCTTTGTGATTAACCTTAAGGATGTCTAATTTCAACTGTCCATTGGACTGAACTGAATATTACTTTCAACTGACCATTGGACTGAACTGGAATATTATTTTGAGTATTGGAATACTGCTTCATGTGAGTACTTTCTTCCTTGAATGATTATTTTTAAGACATTTTTCTTGGAGGAATTTATTTTCTTGAAAAACAGTTGATTTTGGAGTTCACTTCAAGTTCAAGTTGGTGGGATGACTGCAGAGTTCCACGCCTCTGCCTAGTCTTCCGTGACTCGTGACCCATGACCCCGCCTCTGTAATGGCGATCGTGATCTAGAGACGTGGAGACGCTGGAGGACTGCAGCTACAGGGAAAAAACCGGGAGCCTCTAGCTGAAAAGAATACACAGTCTCACTTGTGTAACACGGTGCGGAGAGAATCAGGAAATCAAGAAGAAATGCCCCGAGAGAGATGATGCCTCGCTGATTTAGTCTGCTTTTCTGTCGGGAGTTCGGTCCGAGTTAGGACATACTGCTCATCTGTGTCTTTTGAAGGTGAGCGCAGGAGTGTTCTTATCAGTGGGCCAGACACGGAGCTTTTCAACAGAGCTGCCTGATGGGTGGTCGGTCCGCTAATCGGCAATGTTTGAGGTGGTTGTAAGCGGACAGATACGGAGCAGATACTAAGCTTATTGAGGCTGTGCTAGCTGACTGATTTTCCACGAAAGAAAGGAGGAGGTGTAAATCTGAGGGTGGCTCCCAGGTGCAGCTAGCAGAGTTTGGCCTACTAGAAACGATCAATATACCTAAAAAACAAAACAAACAAAAAAAAAAAAAAAAAAATTCTTTGGTTCTTTGGGACTCTGTGGATCTGAGTGGAGTCCCTCTGAGTTAACTGTTTGGGATCATTGGGGCTGCAACGGATTGCTGAAGATCAAGCTTTAAACCCCCTTTTTTTTTTTTTTTTTTTTCTTTCATCCTAAAAACGAACTAAAAAAAAAAAAATAAAGCTCTGAGCTAACTGTGGGGATAATTTTGGATCATTTGGATTGCTGGAGATCTGTGTTAAAAACTTTTTCTATCCTAAAAAAAAAAAAAAACTAAAAGGAAGGGAAAGAGGAAGGAAGAAAAAAAGGAAAAGGGGAGTGTACTGCTCTAAAAATGGGCAAACTTTTGAAGGATGACGACTCAGTTAAACTCAGCAAAGTGGAAGCGGCTGCCCGACAGAAAGCCAAAACTCGTCTCGCTCTGGCTAAAAAAGCTGCACGCAAAGCTGCTTGTGAGAAAAATAAAGACATCAATAGGGAGGGTGTGGGGAGCCCTGTAGCTGTAGCTGATGATACAACACCTGAATCTTCAGATGAGGAACCGCCCTCCTCCTCTACCCCCCTACAGCATAAAGAACAGCATATAGAACAACAAGAACAGCAAGAAGCAGCAACAGAGGGGGACAAGACGAATGATATTAATGCAGCAGATTTACTTGCACAGTCACAGGCAGAAAAGGAAGTCCACCCTCAAACTCTCAACCCCTCACCAGCATTGGTAACAACAGCGCCTCAGGTGGTAGAAGAGAGGAGAAACAGCGGGAAGGGAGGAAAGGAGGTGAGAGACTTTCCACTGTTTGCAAAAAGAACAACTCCGAAATCTCTCCTTCCTAATTCTTCACAACTCCTTTCGGTCTCCCTCACTTTGGATCCCCCAGCCTCTAATGCTCTATCTAAGGGTCCTGACATGACAGTATCTCCACCTCAAACTCAGCTTTCTACAGTAAATGTAGCAAATGAAGCGGCAAGTGATGGGGGGAGTATATATGATGCAACTCCCGGGAGCGGGAGCGAAAGAATATTAGGACCCGACTCTAGCCTTCTCGACAAGGAGGCAAGATCAGAGGTAAAATTCCAGCTAGATATTCGTGAGATGCTCAATCTAATTCTCGACGAGATCCGTGAAATAAAAAATAATCAGCGCACGGAACTTGCTGCTATTCACGCCAGAATTGATAAGCTGGAGGAGTTAACACTGGCGCTGCCCAACAGGGTTTTGGAAGCTGAGTCAAGGATTGCTGTCCTGGAAGATCAGATGAATCTGGTATCAGGAGAGACTAAAGAGGCTACAAAGAAGAGGATTATAATGGAGAATAAACTCGAGGAGTTGGAGAACCATTCTCGCAGATCCAACCTGAGGATCGTAGGGGTTCCAGAAGGAACAGAAGGATCCGACACAGTACAATGGGTTAACTCATTTATACAGAAAGTAGTTCTACCAGACTTTGAAGGAGACTTAACGATAACAAGAGCCCACAGAGTACCGGCTCAGCGTTTTGCGAACTCTCCATTCCCTAGAACTATCCTTCTAAATTTTGCGGATTTCAGGATTAAGGAACGGATACTCTCTAAGGCATATCAACAACGCCAGTTTTCTGTTTCCGAAACCACAAAATGCAGGATTTTCTCGGATATGACAGCAACTGCAGCCAAAAGAATGAAAGAGTTTGTAAAATTGCTGCAGTTGTTTAAAGCTAATGGTGCTCAGGCCTCGATTGCGCAGCAATCAAAGCTGAAGGTTCTCGTTAAGGGAAAATTCTTTCTATTTACTGATTTAGAAGAGGCACAGACCCTGCTTAATGAGATATCTACAAGGGCCTAGGCTCAATGGCTTGGCTTAACTGTATGTTAACGGAATGTTAAATATGAGGAATCTAATGTTATAATGTTAATCTAGTTAAAAGGGGAAAAAAGGGAAAAAGAGTATGGAAAAAATTCAGGCGGGTGTTCCTGGGTCAAGGGTCACACTAGGGTGTAACAAGAAGACACCCGTAGAGGAAATAAGGGGTGGGATGTGGGCAGTGTGGACGGGGAGGGGTTTCCCACATCCCTGGGGGGGTCCTGGGTGGGGGGGAGTGAAAGCAGAAAAAAAAAAATACAAGCTCAGTAGGTTTTCTATTCTTAACATGGGTTGGTACAGAAGAGGTTTCAGAACATCATAGCTTCGTCAATGAGATTTAACTTGTGCAATATCCTGTCCATTAATGCAAATGGGCTGCTAAATAAACAGAAATACGGAGCTCTTTTAAAATGGGTAATTGCCTTTAAACCCCATGTGGTCTTCCTCCAGGAGACGCACCTGAAATCGAACTCTCCAAAGTTGTTTCTACCTAGATATTTTTCCTATGGGTTTTTTTCCTCAGCTGGGGTCGCCCAGAGGGGTGTCGCTATTTATTTCTCTAGGAATCTACCCTGGGAAATTTTGCAAATGCAAAGAGACTCTAAAGGTAGATGGCTTTGGGTTACAGCAAAATTGTTGGGAAAAGTATTCAATTTTGTAAATTATTATGGCCGAATTTTTGATGACACCTCGGCCCTGACTGAAATTAGTGAAATACTAAGGGGCACTGCTGGGCAAATTATAATAGGAGGTGATTTCAATTATATCCAGGATTTAAAGAGGGACACCTCAAACAAGAATAAGAAACAACTAAAACCAAAGACTAAAGGGGTGTTAGAGGCTTTCATGTCAGAATATCAATTGCGGGACTCCTGGCGTTCCCTAAACCCCAATCTAGAGTCTTACACGTGCTATTCTAATAGGTTCCACACAGCCTCTAGAATAGATTTTTTTTTATCCTCAAGATCACTCCAAATTTCCAACGCATTGATAGGCTGTAATCCCTTTTCAGATCATGGGAGGATTGAGGTAGAACTAATACTAGAGGGTACGACAGGGGAGCGATCTAGGTGGCAGTTGGATCGTACCCTGTTACAGAACATGACATGGGTTGAGGGTTTTAAAGATTGGATAAGGGAATTTTTTTAGTAAATAAGGACTCAGCAGAGCCTTTTGCAGTATGGGGGGCATTCAAAGCAGCAGCCCGGGGACAGATTATAGCATTTTCTTGCAATAAAGCAAATGACCGAAAAAGAAAAATTTCTGCCCTTCAGTGTGCTGCTGAGAATGAGTATACATTGAAACTGAATCAAAAACCTAATAACTGGGAACAAGCTAAAGCATTGCTTAGGGACTTCTTCATCCTGTAAGAGATAAATAGCTCAAAAGCCTTTCAACAAAAGCTATATGAAGACAGTCAACTCATGGGTAAGCTGCTGGCAAATTCGATCAGGAAAAAACAAGAGTCGTCCATCATTTTAAAAATTCAAGACCCGTCAGGTGGAATAGATACTCGAAGTGAGGGAATCGCGAAAATATTCCTTGATCATTACGAGAGAATATACTCTACTGATATTCAAGTGGAGGAAATATTGATCAGGGAATACTTTGATAATTTAAATATCCCCAAAATTTCCAACTTCAGATCTAATCAAATAGGCTGTGATATAAGTCATCTGGAAATTCAGAATAGTATAAAAGCCACAGCGGGAGCAAAGGCCTCAGGGATAGATGGATTCCCAATCGAATTTTATAAGGTTTTTTTGAAGGAATTAGAAGATCCCTTGAAACATTTATTTAATTATATTAGACTAGGTGGTAGGGTTCCCTCAGAGTTTAAAGAGTCCACAATTATTAGTTTTGTTAAGAAAGGCAAGAATCCGGAGGACGTAAATTCCTATAGACCAATTAGTCTATTAAACTCTGATTATAAGGTTTTCATGAAAATTTGGGCTCAAAGATTCGTGTTGGCAGCCCAGGAGGTAATACATCAAGACCAAACGGGTTTTATAGCCGGTCGTAGTATGGCTGCCAACACAGAATATTTAATACAGGCACTAGATTATTTTAATATTAATTCAATTTCTGCATGCATTCTTATGATTGATGCAGAAAAAGCATTTGATTTAGTCAACTGGTCAGCGTTATTTTTTTCTTTGGGTTATTTTGGATTCCCCGCCCCTATTATTAACATGTTACAAAATATCTATGAAGGGGCATCAGCCCAGGTGATAATAAATGCCAAGCAAGCTGGGAAGATTAAAATAAAACGGGGTACTAGACAAGGTTGCCCCTTATCACCCTTGCTTTTCACCTTTTTTATCGAACCCCTGGTAATAAAAATAAGAAATAATGAAGCAATATCTTCCCCAATTGCTGGAATGTCGAAGTTAAAATTATTTGCCGACGACATCATCCTTTACATGGCTCCTGATAAAGAAAATATCTTACATCTTATGAAAGAGCTTCAGGAATATGAGAAGATAGGGGGATATAAAATCAATGAGAAAAAAACGGAAGTTCTTATTATAAATTCAAATTTAGATTTCCTTCCGCCAGATCTTCAGCTCCAAGCAGAAAAAAGGGACCCAATAAGATATTTAGGGATTTATGTGACCAGAGACTATCAAGAACTTTTTCAACTGAATTACATAAAAACAAAGAATAAAATTAAGTGCCTTTTAGAACAATGGGATATACTGCCCCTATCATTGATTGGCAGAGTGGCATTGATTAAGATGAACATATTACCTCTGCTTTTATTTTTGTTTAGTAATATTCCAATCAAAGTCAATATGGCCTTTTTTAACGAACTAGAATCCATGATGAGAAAATTTATTTGGAACAAAAAGGCCAATAGAGTCAAACTCGCGGTAATACAACTTCCTGTTAACCAAGGCGGGCTTGCTCTTCCCCATTTTAATACATATTACGAAGCAGCTTTTTTCGATATAATGGCAGGATTATTAAAGGCTAGACAGACAAGAGACAACTTTTTTTTAAATAGAATGCTTGAGGAATCAGGCTCTCAAATTCCTATCTTCTTAAAAACTGCAAAGCTTCCAAAGAGAACACGATACAAGACACTGATAGGGTATTCATCAAGATTACGGCTGCTATTTGAAAAACATGGTTCAGATGGATCTATTTATTTGAAACTGTCAGAATGTGCTAAAATGGGTCTTAGGATTTCTTCAAGTCATCTGACAGAATGGGAATCGGCCGGATTCTGTGAAATAAGGCATCTTCTTACTCAAAATACCTTAATTAGCTGGCAAATGGTTAGAGATAGAACGCATCCGAGGCGGCTCATGTTTTTTCAATATTTGCAGTTGATTTATTTTATGAGAAAAGAAGTAGGAAGTCTAGATTCAAAACCCAATGCTTTGCTAACAGCGCTATATGGGGAGAAACATAAGGGTATTGGATTCTGGTATAAAAAGCTACCCCCTTCTGGATCATCTACTATAATAATTAACCACTTGGAGAAAATAAATCTTACATTACAGTGTGTATTGTCAGATAAAGACTGGGAGACAATATGTTATTTAGGAAACAGAGCACTTCGAGCAGCTAACTATAAGCGAATGTCCTTTCTTTCTCGCTGGCTGGCATATTACACCCCGGAGGCCCTACAGAGAATGTTCCCTGAATGTGAGAACAAATGTTTTAGATGCAAAACCAGGGGACAGGGTGGTTGGTATCATATTTTTTTCTCATGTCCAAAGTTAGAACCCTTCTGGAAGGAGATTTTCGCAGATTTGGAAATAGCAACTGGGAAAATTCTTCTTCCAGAAGGGGAAGTGGCCCTTTTTGGCATCAGTAAAGACAGGAATAGGTTTAATGAATCAGAAGAAGTGTTTATTTTTATTTCCGCTGCCGTGGCACGGTCCCTGATTTTGCAAAATTGGAAATCTACGTTGAGTCCATGTCATGTTAAGTGGGTTAATAAAATGAGAAGAACATATAATTTTGAGAGAGCCTATGCAGGTAGAGTGGGTGCAATTGCAAGATTTGAAAGGAATTGGAAACATTTTAACAAGCTT
Source organism: Lissotriton vulgaris (assembly GCF_964263255.1). Taxonomy (NCBI): domain Eukaryota; kingdom Metazoa; phylum Chordata; class Amphibia; order Caudata; family Salamandridae; genus Lissotriton; species Lissotriton vulgaris. The sequence continues at coordinate 685,029,926 of NC_141697.1, forward strand.
GAACTGTTAAAAGGAAGGTGATTGTTATATTTTAGTTAAGTGTAAGTATTGTAAATATCCATCTGCCGTGCTCTATCAAATTGCTAAACACTTTTATCATATATATTAGTCGTTATTGTATTTGCACTTCATGAAGTGTATTACTATTTGTGTTACTATGCATCGGCACTTTATTGCATTAGTCACTTTATATAGGTCAAATTTTGCATGTAATTGCAATAGCACTTTCAAGCGTCGGTCTTTTTCACTTTTGCACTAGCACTTTATGAACGGCATAATAATAATAATCTTGATGCTGCTATTATCAGTTGTTTATATATTGGGTAACCTAATATGTTTTGGAACTAATATCTTAAATACTGTAATAATATTATTATTATTATTTCTTTTTTCTTTTTTGTGCATTATTGCAGTTTTTGTATTATTGCTGTGGTATTTTTTTTTTTTTCTAGGGTTGTCTCTTGGATACTGTAAATTTTTTCTAATGTATGTCTAAGTATGAAGAAATTAATGTACCAATGTATATAACATTTTTTTTTTTTTCACCTACGGCTTGTAATAAAAAAAATTAAAAAAAAAAAAGTTCAAGTTCAAGTTTATTATGATAACGGAACTCTTTACGAGGTCCACATAAAAGACATAAAATATGCATACAAAAAAGCATTAGACATAAAAATGTCGAACATACAATAGTATCAAATACACAACAGTTTAAAAATTACCATCTTAATACAGAACATTTGAAGAATTTGTACAGTTTAAAACAGAACATTTCATTTGGCGGGTTAATCATGGCTGCCCGAAAAGCAGAGGCTGACAGAATGTTGAGTTGTAGGCAAATTGGTCTTAACCATCTTCGCCTAAAAGTCATCAGGGCTGGACAAACGAAAATGACATGAACCAAATCTTGGTCATACATCTGACAAAAATCACAGACCGCTGAGTGACCATTCCATCTGGAATAAAGAGATTTCAACGGAAGCAGATCCTGTCTTACTAAAAACACTAGGCGTCTAACGCCGTGAGGAATGTTCCATTGAGTGTACGGTTGAGCTTTCCTCAATAGACAGGACTCAATAACAGGGGAACAGCCTTTTTTCAGCAACCGGAAATCTCTATCCAGTCTAAACCCAAGTTCCCACGTGGAGGGCTTCAAAAGGGTTTTTAACTGATAAAAGGATAAAGAAAATAAAGCATCTTTATCTAATTGCAATTGATCCACAGCATATCTGAAATTTTTTACAATCGAAGAATAGTTATTAAAGTTTCCCAGCAATTCATTTTTTATGAGATGTCGTAAGGTATTGGGCTCACTCTTTGCAAGACTTACTACCCAGCGTATGATACCAGCCAAACCTTGGACCCAGCTACTGCGTAAGCCGAGTTCCTGTCTTAGGGTAGCAGTAGAATTTGCTGTACTAACGGTTAATAAACTACGTAAAATCTTTCCTTCCGAGGAATTTAAAAAGCTCCAATTTTTTGGGTCAATTAACTCTATTCCGTATAAAAGGGAGGCAGGTACTTTTGCTCTGAATACATCCAGTAAAATAGAGAAATGCCTTCTACCTGTGGCTTTATACAAGGATACCAAACTCTTTCCCTGCGAGATAGCCTTCCGGGAGTTATTGGCCATATGAGCTTTCTCGCTTAAATTACTCATGATAATTTTACCCAGGAAGGTATAAGAACTCATGGTTTCCAATTTTTGACCCCCTACTACCCAAGGAAAGTTAGGAAATTTAGGTTTCTTCCTTCCAGCCATGCACATCACTTTGCTTTTTGCAATATTTATCAACAGATAATGGTTTCCAGCGTATTCATAAAGAGCTTGCAGGCGATTATTTAGGCCCTTCGGAGTGAGATCGAGGATCAAAATATCATCTGCATACATGAGGCATACAATCGGAACGCCCCCCAACGTCGGGGCAATACCGGAGCATGCTGAGAGCGCTAGAGGTAAATCCACTGTATAAAGTGAGAAAAGCAGGGGAGCCAGAAGGCAACCCTGCTTTAACCCGTTGGATGTGGGTATTATTTTAGATAAGCCTCTTTCACCACCCAGCAGCACCCTGCACCAGGTGTCTGAATAAAGGGCACAGATTAATTTAATAAGAAAAGGAGGCATCCCTAAATCAAATAGCTTTCTCCACAGCAATGTTCTGTCCACTTTATCAAATGCCGTGGAGAAGTCAATAAATGCACCATATACCTGCCCACCACGAACTTTCACATATTTTTCGGTAATAACCTGAAGTGCAGTCAAGTTGTCTAACGTTCCGTGCTTTTGCCTGAAACCAGTTTGTTCAAAAGGCAGAATTTTGAACTCAGTTACCCATTCATTAATTAAAGTGAGAATACATTTTGCGAAAACCTTACCAATGGCATCAAGCAAAGCAATTTGGCGATAATTTTGAGGAAGGTCTCTTGCCACTTTTTTATATAAAGGAACAAGGATACTCCCTTTCCAGGAAGGAGGGACTATTCCGCTTAAAAAGCAAGATTTAAACAGAGGAAAAAGAATTTTGCTCCATAGCTCACTCTGTTGTTTTAATACAGAGATGGGAACTTCATCTGGTCCCATCGCACCAGAGGAGCGCATGTTCTTAATAGCAAATTCAATTTCCTTTTCAGATGGGGAATCGTATACACGCGAGTCAGCATAAGTTTCAACATTGTTTAATTGTAAATTATTAATGCTGTACAAATTCTCAATATATTGGACCCAGATCTGTTCATCAATGGCAATAGGCGTAGGATTGACTCTAGTACCACAGCCTTTGCCAATTAATGACCAGAATGTCTTGGCTTGGCCGTTATATGAAGCTTCCCTAAGTTGAATCCATACTGAATCCTCCTTATTTCGTTTTAAACGAGCCTTAAGCCTGGATCTCCTTCTTTTTAAAAGTGCTAACTTCTGGTTTGCTTCCTCACTAAATGATAAATATTGCCCCGTATTACTTTATTTATTTCTATGTTTAATGCCCGAAGTGATGGCGGGACTACTGAAGGTTTTTTGACGATAGAGTTCTTTTTAGCTATTGAAATAACTAATTCTAAAAAATCAGCAAATCCTAACAGTTCTCTCCCCTCCCAGAGGGATAAATTCTCCACAGTAGAGATCAAGAGTGTCAACAAGCTCTCAAAAGAACGAAAGTTCCAAAAACATTTCCCCGAGTTGGAGTCAAAATTCACCATATCCGTATCGATGCTCCAAGAATCTGCCATTGGTGGACTAAGGGAAACTGTGAGTTCACTTCAGTTATTCAAAGACTCTATACTTCAAGACATTTTTTATTGAATTCTTAAGGAACTTTCGCTGCTTAATCTTATTTTTAAACCTTTGATATTGCTTACATTTATGTTTCTTATCCTATTCATTTTTGTATTTTCTGAAAAGCTTAAGGAAAGGTGCAAAATATATTCATGGATAAGTAAAGTGTCGGAGTGTTTCAAAGGTAATTCCAGGCAATACCGAGCAGTGTTTGCATCGTGTTTGTGGATTTTGACATCGCGTTTTATAAAAGGAGCATTGCATCTGGTTTGGCATTTTTTTAAAGACTCCGCTCGAGCCTTCAACGAAGCTGCCCCTTCCTGCTCGTGTACTTACACGTCATTGCATCCTCAAAGTTCTTCTTCGATTCTTCGTTATTGGTGGTGACATGACTCTGGAGTCCATTCGCCATTCTGCTCCTGCATTCTTCTAATGTGTGACGTTTGTTCCCAGAATTCTACGCGGGACTACGTCATCACGCCTTACGTGGTGGCCATCTTTGAGGATTTATTATTTTGCGTGTCACTTCAGTGATACGCACACTTTTGCATGCTAGTCTTTTTGAATATCTTTGGTATAGCGTTTTTCTTCAACAGTGATGCGCACACTTTCAACTCTTTTATCGGAGCTTTAGAAGGTTTACTGCGTATTATTCCAACAGTGATACGCACACTTTAGTCATACCTTTGGGAGTCTTTCCTTCAACGTGTGTTCATTATCACATATTTTGATGTGCAAACCTTTCCGTTTTCAGAAGGGAATACCGTAAGTGTAAATCTGAGTTCTTAATGTAATTTTCTTCATCACTTAAGTATTGTAACCAGTTTTATCGCATTATGGCCACGCACAATTTTACTATTCAGTTTCCTGATGCTTTTTGGTCTTCTGGTTTGGAACATAGTATGAAATGGTTGCAATGGAAGGCATACTTTTTTTTTTGTAAAATCATTTATTTTATGTTTTAGGAACACAAAGAAAAAACAGCGGTGACCCCTCACAACTCCCCACACAGGGGGCACAATCAGAAAGCAAATAGTAGCGGCAATCTATGGTAGCAAAGTTGCATCGAGTCCGAAGCCAGTCAATGCCATAGAGCAGTAAAGCAATAGTGGCCGGAGCATACTGCTACAGGGCAATGTGCGCCCAGTAAAGCCAAAGATGGATAGGCTTCCGTGCCCAGGAAATCCTCGTATCCAGATTGAAAAGCCTTGGACTTCCCTGTGGGTGCCGCAACAAACCCAATAACCAAAAAACTAAACAGTCCCCCCCCCAGTGGTGGTGACTTCAGACATGCCACTCAAACACACGGATCCCACACTAAACCTGAAAGAGGTGCAGTGATCGTAATGAGGCTGGACAGACCGCAGAAGGTAGACCTTTAGAAAGATAGCCAACCAAGGGGCCCAACGGGGACTGGAAGTTTTTGAAGTTACCCAGGAAGATGTCCGCCACTCTCTCCATGCTAAGCAGCCTCCAGAGCCGTGCGTGCCATAAGGAAATTGCCGACGCCTCCGTCTTTTTCCAGGCGACGGCTAGAGTAAGTTTGGCCGCTCCAAGGCAGAGCCACAGAATCTGTTTATCAGCGCGTGTCTGATACACAAGGGCTGGCTCACGAAGGCCCAACAGCACAGAGGCCATAGAGTCCGCCACAGGGTAGCCAAGTATATCCTTGATATGTGAGAGAATCTCCTCCCAATACGGCCGAATAACCGGGCAATCCCACCAAATGTGGCGGAAATCCCCAAGCAGGCCACAGCCCCTCCAGCACCTGTCAGAGGTGACCGGGAATATGCGATGGAGTCTGGTTGGGCACAAGTACCAGTCCATGAGCGTCTTAAGGTGGGCTTCCCTCGGGTGAAGGCGTACTTTTTAAACTTTATTGAGACAATTGATGAAGATCATAAGATGAAACCAGAAAGAAAGAAGAAATTATTTTTACATTCTATTGGAGCTTGTGGTTTGAAAGTTTATAATGACATGGTAAAGACTGCTGGTGGGGGTGATTCCAATGTTTTTACTGAAATTCTGAAAGACTTTGATAACAATTTTTCTCCTAAGGTTTGCATAGGCATCACAAAATATACATTTTTCCACAGGAAACAACAACCTGGTGAGACTATTGGTGTTTATGTAGCAGAATTAAAAAGAAATTGCAGAAGATTGCAAATTTGACCATCTTCAAGAACAGTTCATTAGAGACCAAGTTGTCATACATGCCAGTGACCCAGCAATTCAAGACAAACTGTGGATCAATGGTGATGCTGATTTGAAAGATGTTCTTACCATTGTTATGAAAGCGGAGCTTTCAGGTCGCAGTGCCAAAGCCATTAAAAATGAGAGTAAGGAAGTTTTGGAACAAGTTGTCTCTAAGGTCCAGGAGAAACACAAACAAAAATGTAAACCACAGTTCAAGAACAAATCTGGTTTTGTTAAGAAAGACTGTTTTTAAATGTTTTAGATGTGGTAGTGAGTCTCATTTGGCTAACAGTAAATTGTGTCCAGCAGTTAAAGAAAAATGTTTAAATTGTGGTCTAATAGGGCATTTTCCTAAAGCTTGCACTAGAAAAAAGAACAAGAAGGTTAAAATAGTTTGTGATTCCAGCTCTAGTGAGGATGAATTCATTGTTAAGAACATTTTACATTGTTCTTTCGAAGATGAGGAAAATTTGTAGGAGGAAAAACAGTTTTTATTCAATATTAGAGACCCTACAAAGAAAAGTTTAATTAAGAAACCTATTTGTAATATGTCATTTGGTGGTGTACCCATTGATATATATGCTGATTCCGGATCTCCGTATACCATTATTAGCAAAGATGTGTGGAATTCCAAATTTTCTAAATTTTTGGGGAATACTCTTTATGCTCCTGATATTTCTCCTGTAAGGTATCTTGGGGAAATTTTGATTTGATTGGTTTTAGACTTCTAAATTTTAGGTTTAATGGAAGAGAATCCTTGGGTAAATTGTATGTTGCTAAAAAAGGACCTTCTGTCCTTGGATGGAAGGGCCAAGGACATCTTGGCATCATTTTGAATCCCAATAGTCCTGGCCCTGTCATGGTTGTTGAAGATGGTAGTGGTATTGGGGACTCCATGCTTTCAAAATTTAGCAAAGTGTTTAGTGGACAAATTGGTAATTTCAAGGATTTTGCTCATCGCATTGTGTTAAAAGAAAATGCTAACCCTAAAGTTCACAGAGTTAGAAATATTCCCATAATATTACGCAAGGAGGTGGAAAAAGAATTGGATAAACTAGTCAAACAAGATATAATTGAACCTATTGAGTCATCTGAGTGGATTTCACCAGTAGTTGTGGCGAGGACATTCTAATGGTAAAATCCGTTTATGCATAGACCTTCGCCACCTAAATGAAAATATTGTTATTGATAAGTTTCCTTTACCAAAAATTATTGAAATGTTGTCCTTAGTCAAAGATGCCAAATTCTTTTCTACAATTGATTTGTCATCGGCTTATCATCAGATTTCCTTGGAGAATGAGAGCAAACATCTTACTGCCTTTATTACACCAATTCAGTTTAAAAGAATGCCCTTTGAATTGGCATCAGCCGCCGCGATTTTTCAGCGAATCATGCATCAACTTTTTGGCAAGCATCCTAAAATAAGATTCTTCCAAGATGATATCCTCATTTTTGGTAAAGATCAGAGTGAGCATGATTCTGTTTTAAATGAGGTGTTATGCACTTTGGAGGAGAAGGGTTTGACTGTGGAACATTCCAAGTGTAAGTTTGCTGTTAAGTCTGTTACTTATCTTGGTTATGTTTTGTGTGCTGATGGTGTAGCAACTAAACCTAAGTTAGTTGAGGCTATCAAGAACGCCCTCCTCCATCTAACAAAGATGAAATTAGATCTTTTCTAGGAATGGTGGCATTTTATTCTAAATTTATCCAAGGTTTCTCGAGTAAAGTGTTCAATATCAGGCAACTTCTTAAGTCAAATGTTATATTCTTTTGGTCTGAGGAGTGTGAAAATGAGTTTAACTCCATTAAAGAGGCCATTATCCATGCTCCTGTTCTATCTCCTTTTGATTTGGATAGGAAATCTATTGTTAAAGTTGATGCTAGTGATAAAGGTTTAGGGGTGTTCTGTCTCAGATTGATGAGTATGGTAAAGAATGCGTGATTACCTATGCTTCTAGAGCCCTTACCCCTCCAGAGTGTAAGTTTTTGTCATTGAGAAGGAGACCTTGGCAGCTGTTTGGGTTTTGGAACATTTCAGAAGTTTTGTGTGGGGTAAGGAGTATACCGTCAGGTCTGACCATAAACCTTTGGTTAAACTTTTGACTATGGAAGGTGTATTTAAGGCATCAGCTAGGATTGCAAGGATGTCCATGTGGTTACAGAAATATATTTATAAAATTGAATATGTGGCAAAAGTAATGTTTTAGCGGATTTTTTTATCTCGCATGCCATCTGAATTACAGGATTGTGAAAGTAATGAGTGGGATTCTTTACAAGTTGTTTTAATTCATGATGATATCCAATTTTGCATTGAAAAAGAAAAGTGGAGTGAAGAATATCTTAAGGAAAATGTTTCGATTTTATTAATTTCTTTTATTCGGGATAGTTGGCCAGATAAATCTAAACTAGTCCATGATCTCAAGGTTTTTTGGGAAGTTAAAAATGAACTTTCTGTAGTAGATGACACTGTTTTCAGAGGTGATAAGGCTATTCTTCCCTCATCCTTAAGAGCTTCCATTTTAGAATTGTGCCATGAAGATCATTGTGGTATAGTCAAGACCAAGCAGAATGTTAAGAAATGGTATTGGTGGCCTGGTATGGACTTTAATGCAGAGAGAATGGTTCGGGATTGTGTTGTTTGTGCTAACTCAGACAAGGCTCTTATAATGTTTAGACCTGATATGTGTGAACCAATCGTCCCTGACGGGCCTTGGCACATTGTTGCTATAGACATCATGGATCCTATTGGTCTAAATTCAAAGTTTATTATTTCAATCATTGATATTTTCTCTAGATGGCCATGTATCACTATTGTTGACAAGGTTGATTCAGCCACTGTTTTACACATTTTGGATGTTGTTTTTATGGAGGAAGGTCTTCCTGTTCAAGTGATCAGTGATAACGGTGTACAATTTGTTTCCAAATTGGCTAAGTCTTAATTTGAAAGAGTTGGTGTTAAACATAGAACCACTTCTTTGTACCACCCTAGTGGTAATGGCATGTGCGAGAGGTTTAATAAGGTTCTCAAAAGTGCTATTCAAATTGCTGGGGTTAAAGGAGGCAATTGGGAACTTCAAGTATTTAAAGCAGTTTGGACTTACAGAACTAATGTTCATGAGGCTTTGAAAATGTATCCTTTTGATATCATGAGGGGACGTACAGCTAGAACTAAATGTAATCCTGATTGGTTGCATAAGAATACGTGTCATGACATTTGTATGGACTCAGTTAGAAACAATATCCTTGAGAAACACTTACAGTATAAATGTACTTTTGATAACAAGTTCGGAGGAGGTTTGGCTGATGTCAAAGCTGGAATGTGGGTTAAGGTTAAAAAAACTTGGAAGGATCGCAAGGGAGAGTCTCAATATTCTCAACCACTTAAGATCAAGAAGGTTTTACGTAATGCAGTTCTTTTGAGTGATGGGAAGGTATGGAACATTAGAAGAATTGCTATTTACAGGGGTAAAAATAATGTTCCTGTATCTTCCAGTAGGAGGGATTTAAGCAGTTTGGACGATTTTTTGGAGGAGGGACAAGGTGATGTGATTTCTTCTTCTAATACTCCTGAAACGTCTTCTAATACTCCTAAAACGTGTTTTAATACCCCTGAAACTTCTTCTGAAATTTCTCCTGATATGTCAGAAAATGTTTCTTCTGAAAATATGACTAGTAATAAAAATTCTCTTTCACCTGCAGTTGCTAACAATACAGGTAATTCTGTTGTTGATTCTGCAACTCCTGTCTTGCAGTCTGCATTCGAGAAACGTGTTGTATCTAAACCTAAATGGTTAGCTGACTTTGTTTGTTAATTTATTATTTATATTTTCCTTGTAGTTATTTTGTATTCCTTTATTTTTCGAAAGGGGGAAGATGTGTTGTGTTTTGATCATATGTATTGTTGTTCTTTGGAATTGTTTTCCTTCCAGCTTCTGTCTCTCTGCTACATTCTATGCTGGTGGCTAAGGGACAGTTGCTGTGGAAGAAGACCTGTGTAGGCTGTGTCCTACCCTGCTCCTGTGTTCTTGCAATAAATCTTATTCCACTTAAATTACCAGTCTCTTTGACTTTACAGGGTGGCAATCAACCAGGATGTTTTGATTTAGAGATCTTATATCCACACATAGCCTCAAGTCCCCAGTCTTTTTTTTCCGTAAAATGACTGGAATAATCCATTCTGATGAATCTAAAGGAGAAATGATACCCTCAGTTTGGAGGTCATTAAGTTGAGACTTTAAATCCTCTCTAATTCTAAGAGGTACCGGTCTCACCTTATGTATTATAGGAACAGCATTTTCTTTTAACACAATGGTGTGTTTGTAACCTTTGACAGTGCCAACAGAATTTTTGAATACATTAGGAAAAGATTTAATATGTCTTCAACAATTGAGTCTGGTTGACTGACAGATGGAATATTTGAAGGTAGATCACCTAAAATAATTGGAGGATCTTGGCCAGGACGTAAGATGATACCCAGAAGGGCAAGGCGCTTCCGACCAATGATGTCTCTAACTTTGATAGCTACATACATTTTAGTCTTAACAGATCTACCAAGACACTCCAATTTGTCCCAAAAATAACCCAGGAGATCAATGTCTTGTTCCCCGAAGACTTTGGGGGTGATATCAGCAGTAAGAAGTGGCATGTTGTTAGGACAAAATGTATAACATGTTTTATCTGCTAGAATAGTAACAGGTTTATCCAGAAAAACAATGGTTCCTGTGGCATATCACTTTATCAATTACTTAATAGACTGAGACTTGATAACAATCCAAGTATTAGAGAAAGGGTGGCAACAAGGAGAGAGAGACACAATTATACCAGTTTCAAACCATTTTTTATGTTTCAAATAACAAAATGAATAAAATTGATTTGACTGCGACATACAATACAATATACAAAGTGCAATGTGTCCCAAGTGATTTGTGAAGTAACCAAAAAACAACGTGTGTACAGTTAAGTGAACTATACAGGTTACAATGGTGACTATTTACAAGAGGGAGACATGACTCAGAGCAATTATTTAAATCAATTGTGGAACAGCCGCTATATAATCATAGGCACTGTGTGAGTCTTATTTGCCTCCAAGTACGTCAACGGCGTTTCAACCCTTAGAATGAGGGTCTCATCAGGACTGGGAGTGAGGGACGTCTTATACTGGGGTAATGGAAAGTGTAACCCATGCGTGTAAAAGTAAAGCGAATTTACTTACAGTGAACCCAGCCGGGCACACTGTCATGGACAACTTGGTAATTGTAGTCTATCTGTGTGTAGCGGTCGATACCGTCACTGCGCGAAATAAACAGGGGATGCCTGGGCGCGTTTCCAACCAGCCCGATCGCTGCCTTCAGGAAAATGTTTGGTATAGAATAGTAACAGGAGCACTGGAATCAGCCATAGCTAAAATGGTTCTACCATCAATTGAAATGTCGACTAAGGGCCCTTTAATGGGCGTATCTGAAGACTCAGGGACTTCGACTGTGACTAAAATATTGACAAATCTTGGATGTCAGGAGTGTCCACAGAAATGCTTGAAACCCTAACCCTGCTTGTGGTGTTGTATGTATACCACTCCTACATACCCCTTAAAAATGTCAACATTTTTGACATTTACTAAAAAAAATCCTAAGACTGAACAGCTGGGATTGTTTCCTATGTGGTTCCTAGAGCTACATCGAAAACCTCTTGGCGGTTTCTTTTTGTAAGGCCTTTTGTTGGAAGTTTGTTGAGTATTTATAGCACAACCAGTATTATCATCAGAAACCAACCATACATTGGAAGGAATTGCAGTCTGATTGGGAAGAAGTGCAATTTGGATAGAATGACTAAACAAAATTTTAGATGTGACAATCGATCTTTCAATGCTTTTAGCTCTGTAAATTGTTTCAGCCAATGTGAAGTTAGGTGAGGTCAGAAGACACTCTTGGATCTTCTTAGAATGACAGTAGAAGACAAACGGATACCTTATGTAAATATCCACATTGGGGCCAAAATCACACTTCTCAGCCAACACCCTCAAAGTTGCTATATAATCTTCCACAGACTCCTCAGAAGATTGCTTACACGGGGCAAAATTGAATCTCTCTAGTAGGACACTTGTAGAGTCGGAATACTGTTTGGCCATGCATAATTTGGCTTTGATGAAGACATTCCAAAAAGTTTCTTCAGATGCAAGGGAAGGATAGCGTGGTAAATTGTCAAAAACCCAGCGACCAGCTGTGCCAAGATGATTTATTAGCAAAGCTAACTACCCATCAGCATCAATGGCCGTAAGGTAATTCTCGAAATCACTCAGCCATTCGTTCCATTTTAAATCAGGCTTTCCGGATTTTAACAAAAAAGGTACTGGCTGAATAACTCCCTGGCTGAAGGCCATAATGAATGAATAATTGGTGTAACACAAATTGCACTGAAAGAAAAAGCAAGTGTACAAATTAGAAATGACTAAAAATAATAGTAAAATGTGCAATATTGACTCACTGGTTGATAAACAAGTGCAGAAAGGTTTGCGAATCACCGTGTGTCACACCATAAAAGGTCTAATGGAAAGAGGAAAGCAGGAGAAAATTGTTAAGCTGATTGTGGTGTGCGAATCACCGGTGGTGGTACCGCACTCAGTAGAAGCAGGTACTTGTTATAAAGAGCATATGGTGTGCAAATCACCGATTTGTAGCGTCGCACAAATGAGTGGCAAAGGATCGCACTGAATATAATATAGTAATTTGGATTCTGACTCACCCAAAATGGCGGCCGCTGTGAGTGTGACATCAAGGCGTCTTCCAGCAGCAGCAGCTTTCTTCCGGTGATGTCAGAACAAGCAAGAAGGAGAACGAAATGGGCGATGAGGTTCCAGAGGAATTTGGAACGATGAGGTGGAATGGTAAGGGCAAGCCAGGCAAGCAACTTTTGAAATATGCATGCGTGGCCGAAGCAACTCAATGAAAGAAAGCATGCATGATAGATAAAATTAGCAAAATTAAGACCGACCTCAAAATGTGTCCCAGGAGGTCCTTAGGATGTCATCCACTCAGCGAAGGTAGTGCGGTGGGCTCAGAATATTCCAAAGTATTCCAAGTGAGATGTAGGACAGCGTGAAATAGGCAAAAGAAATTACCCGACTCCTGGTACCAATATGCAGTGGAGGGGAACGCCAGTACTTCCAAGAAACGCTGATAATATCCAAACTCTTCTTTATTTGTAGAATACAAGAGATTTTGGTATGCAGGACGGAGCCCACGGCAAAGGCAGTAGCAGGAGCAGGAACCAGGGAGCAACTGTCTGAGCCAGCACAGAATCACCTACAGTGACATTACAGTGTTCTTAAACATAAGGGGCCTCATTTATGAAAGGTGACGCATCGCTGCATGAAAACAGCGATGCGTCACTTTTCACTGCGCACTCCTTGCGACATTCCTGATCCGTCATATTTAATGTATGATGCATTATGTCGCAAGGAGTTACAGATACGCCAGTATTTCTGACGTATCTGTAAGCGCAAAAGTGACGCATTGCTGGAGTGTGTCACAAAAGGGACGCAACTCCAGCAATGCGTCCTTTCACATGGGGAAAGCCCAATGTGAAAGGGCTTGCGCCAGTCTTACGCCTGCTGTGAGGCAGGCGCAAGATTTTGACGCAGCAGCGTCCTAAAAGTGACGCCGTGAAATCTCATAGATTTCACTGCGTCACTATTACGAGGCTTTTTGGGGGGGAACGCCCCCTCTGCATACATTATACCTGACGCAGGTATAATGTGGCGCAGGGGTTTAAAAAGTGACGCATCTACCTAGATGCGTCACTTTTTAAATATGGCGCAACAGGGCGCATTTTTTACACCGCTGGTGCGTCACAAAAAGTGACACACCAGCGGCGCAAAACTGACACAAGGCCTTCATAAATAAGGCCCAAGGTTCTAGAGAATTAAAGAAACAGTAAGAAATAGTGGAAACAGAAATACTACATAAGACAGTAATACCACAGATGGGACCAACACAACGTCTAAGCTAGCTAAAGGAGATGCCTCTGCAGCAGGCCGGACGCTATCCAGCAGCACACAACCTCCATGACCCCTCTGTAGAGACGTGTGATGCTTTCAGCAAGTTCATATTTAACCTGTTAGGTTCGAAGGGAGCTTGTACTTCTGCTGCCTGTGCTGTACCTTTTATTTGTGCCTTTGACCGTGTAGTGAATTTAATTATGCGGTACCTGTTGTGCATTAGAAGTGAATCATGCTCATAAAATGCTTCTGCTTGTACTATGTTTCCTCGGAAATTGGTGCCATTGCAATCTGTGCTACTGTAACCTATTGCAAATGCTGGCTGGCATCTGTCCCGCCACCCCCCCCCCCCCCCCCCCCCCTCACCCCGCTCCCTTTTAGCTTGACCTGATGGGGCCGAATAGGAGCCCAGGACTCGACATAGTGACAGGGAAGAAAGAAAAAGAAAATAGTGTGGAGGCAAGAAAGAGAGGGGGAGGAAATGAATAAATGGGGTGAAAAAGAATAACCAGGTAGAATGTGTAAGAGATAAAATGGCATGGAGAGGGAAATAAAAGGAAAGGAAGAAAAAACTACGTGGTGGAGGTGATTTGAGATGGAAAGCACTAGTAAGAAAATGTAACAGAAAGGAAATGGTTGATAAAGTGAAAACTATATAACGACAAGGGTGAAAGAGAGGGATGAGGCACCAAAGAAATGCAAGTTGTGGAATAGACCGAAAAAAACGGAGCAAGGGCAGTAAATGCACAAATAATAATTATGTACAAGTAATTGTTAGAACAAAGGAAATGGAAAGAGAAATAAAGAAAGTGACAGATGGACTGAAAGGATGAGTAAAAGAACTATCAAACAATAGAGAAAAAGAGAACATAGTATAGATCACAAGATACCACATGAGCAAGAGTTAAATGAAGAATAAGGAGAAGGACGAAGCAACTCTGTCTAGGTGGGTAAGAAACCGAGACAGGATGGATTAAGACTTAACAGGCTGAGGGAAGAGATCTGATGGGACAGAGTGGTAGAAAGAAGTGTAAAACATTGCAATAAAGAGGGAGCGGCAAGGTTGAAAAAAGAAACTATAGTGAATGAAATGGAAACTGCGAAAGATACAGATAAGCGAAAAACCTAGACATTAAAGTGGCAGCTTGATTGGAGAAGTTAGAAGAAGAATGTACAAGATTGATAGTACAGGTAAGGGAAACTGAAGGGATATGAGCCAGAGAATGAGAGATATAACTGAAGGAAATCAAAGCGATGAGGGTTAGAGCAAGAGAGTTTTAAAAGTGTAAGTAGAAAAGAAACTTGATTTCTGAAATTATGTTAGGCGCATTTATATGATGCTTCGTGATAGGGTATGTAAAGCATCTGGAATCTAGGTATTCTACATGGTTTTAGGCAATTGTTTTCCACATCCAAGTGGCTTGAAGGAACAGTCTTTGGGTGTGTTTCTAAATGTTTAGCTGTGATTCATATTTGCAAGTGTCCTAAGAGGAATAAATAGAATAATGTACTGCCTAGTCCTCAAACATGTTGAATCATGATTGTGGATTTATGTGGAGTAATATGTGGATAGATGCCAAAGGTAATTTCTGTTTGCACTGCTGTCCTTGGATGTAGGGTTGATGATTTCTAGCCATCGGATAGCTGTTATCCTTCGAAGCATCTTTGAACCTTTTGCAGTTCTGATGCCATTCTTTCTGGGTGGTGTACGTTTTAAGTTAATATTGTATGGTTAGATTGGTGGGAGACTATGGATGTCTTGTGGAAGTTACAACAGTCATCAAACTGTATGGCCAGTAGACATGGAGTTCTATGCTGGGATAAAGAGCTTTCTTATGTTTAAAAGTAAGTTTAGGGGGGCGTGGCCCAGCGATCCATCATGGTGAATGAGTGCTAGGCGAGCTCCGCTCAGCCTGAGCGGATTATCCTGTTTCTCCCGGTTTAGCTTGACATTAACGACATACCATGTACGCAGCACGGTGGCGAGACACCTTTTGAGGCACCAGACGGGGCTGGAACAGCGGCTGGGGCATCAGAGGCGGCGGCGGCCTACACTCCTGACGACGCGGCTGGCTGAGCCGAGGCGGGGCCTCTCGGGTGGTGGCTGCGGTTGAGGCGGTCACGCATATAAGCCCTGGGGTGCTCTGCTAGCGGAGGGGGCGCCCATAGTTGAGGAGGCTCTGAGTGGTGATCCTGGGACATATACGGTAGCGCAGTGACACTGCATGGAACCAGGTGCACCCGAGGCAAGCTGGAGAGCGACTTTGGATCTCTGGCCCTCCCCCCCTTCTTTGATCGACTGCTTCGGGTTCGGCAGCCGGATTAGGTAATGCGAGGCATGGGGGCTGTGAGACAGTCTCGGCCCTGCTGGAGCGTTGTCAGAACCCGGGAATGTGGCGGTGAGTGTCTGATGACCGTGGAGGCCCAGTGGGAATTGTGAAGAATGGGGTGAGCTCTCGTGCCCTTGATTGCGAGAGACGTGTGGGCCAGAGCTGTGCGGCTCCGCCGACAGCATAGAAGACTTCCAAGTTCGGGGACTCAGCCTCACTCCTACGACAGGATAGCCGATTGGAGTGCTAGCTGTGCAGATCCTGTGGGAGACATGGCGGCTGGATATAGATGGGCTGGGGATCTGCTTGAGTAGGAAGCCAGATAATAACTCACACAGGGGATCACCGGACGTGGGCTTCCTGGGGCCACTTCACGGGGAACTGTCTACCTGGCAGAGGTGAGAATCGGGGCCTATGGGAGTTTAATGCCAGCAGTGGCCTGCTCTGTGGATATCGGCGCGGCCCCTAGCGGAATTGCAAGCTGTCGCCCAAGGTGGAAGGGGCTGCAGCTTGGTGTTTGTCGGCTTGCATTGTGGACGTTGCTCCAGTGGAGGGCTGTACTTGGTAGCCACCACAGGTGCTAGGTATGGTTGTGGGCCGTGTGTTATTCTTGCCTTGACCAGTGGGAGCTGCGGAAGGGGTTGCTGTGGGACACCCATTAGGGGGGCGGAGACATGTCTGTCTGCGGTGGCGGCCGGGTTAGTACTAGGTGTGGCTTGTGGGTGGACAGTCTCCTTCTGAGCCCGGGCACCCTGAACAAATCTGCGTTGAACAGTATTGGGTCAGACATCCAGGGGGTTCTCCGGCCTCCCCGCCACATCGGCTTTACAAACCTGGGATATCCTATACGAACAATGCTGGGAGCTGGGGTGTGGCCATTTTGGAGGAACAAGTTGTCTGGAGGCAACCATGATGAAGGATAACATGGGGGGAGGCTCTACCAAACAGAGTATGCTGGATAAATTCACCGGCCCTGGGGCTGCTGCAGCTCTGCAAGGTGGAGCGATTGGGGGCATGCTGGACAATTCTGCTCTCATTGCAGCTACTACACAGTCCAGGGATGCTTTGGACGCAAAAATCGGGGCAGTGGGCTCTGATGTCTTGCTCCTTCGGCAGGATCTACTTAATGTGATGGGGCGCATCACGGAAGCTGAGACCAGAACTTCTGGAGTGGAGGATTCTGTTGCTACTCTGCACAAAAACAGTTGCTTCACTGGAGGCGGTCCAGCGGAGCCTAGCGACACGAGTGAAAGATGCAGAAGTCAGGGCCAGAGGGAATAATCTCTGATATGTTGGTTTCCCCGAGGGCTGTGAGGCGGGACATGGAATGGTTCCTTACCCAGTGGCTCGAGAGCTGGCTTCCCTCTGAGTCCTTGTCCCACTGCTTTGTGGTCGAACGGGCCCATAGACCCCTGATGCAGAAGCCTCCACCAGGAGCCACACCAAGCCCTGTCATAGCCAAGATATTGAACTATCACAACCGTGATGTAATCCTGAAGTAGGACAGAGCCAAGGAGCCCTTGATGTATGACAATGCTCGCATTCTTGTGTTCCCAGATTACACACGGCTGGTCCAGCAAAAGAGACAGTCGTTCTTGGCAGCTAAGGCTAGTCTGCAGGATTTGAAGCTCCCTTACACCTTGCTTACCCGACCAGACTGCGGGTGATCTATCAGTCATGCACCTTCTTCTTTAAATCGCCAGAGGATGTCTTCAATTGGACAGATCAGACAGTTAAGGTCTGACCTCACACGCTGCCCAGGATGGAATTGGACTCATAGTCCAGTGATTTGGTTCAGAAACCGCCCAAGTCTAAATCTAAAGTGAACAAGCGATCAAGGTCCAGACGTCGATCTCAATCCTGTAATGATCCCAGCAGGGCTGCATAGATGCATCAGCAAGGGACCTCAGCCTCATAGTCACTTTTGGGACTCCCCCGGACAGGGGGGATATAAGCACTACTTGCCCAGGCTGATGAAGCAGAGAGTACCTTGACTGGAACTTTCTTGACAGAGGGAATGCCTGCTGACAATGGGCTAGTTATTGGGGATTCATTGGCCGGGTTAGGCCGGGTACTCCCATTGGGATCTGCAGGCAGCCCCTGCTGCGACAGATACTTAGCGGTTTTGAGGTATAGGGTAGGGGGCGGTGGGCAGTTAGGTTGTTCCTGTTTTTTAATTGCACTATGTTACAGCTATACAGAGCCACCACACACACACCGGGCATTCAATCTCTCATTTGTATTCGCTACGAGGGTCTTTCATGGCAGTTCCGTCAGGTAGGATGCGAGCTTAATGGGAACAAAAGCACTGTGTCTTCTTTGCTATGGTTACATTTAAGTGTTTCACTCAGGGTTCATACGGGGATCCCGAGAGGTTGAGATTCTGATCCATCGCAGGGTTCCATATAAGCACTCCAAAACGTGGAAAGACTCTCAGGGGAGATACATCTTTCTCAGAGGCACCATTTATGAGGAGCAGGTGGTTTTGGGATGTATCTATGCCCCCGCCACTGTCCTGGGTGCTAGTAGAGCGACTTACAACCCTATGGGCAGATATGCCAGATGGGCTCGCAATAGTAGGGGGTGATTTGAATGATGTGATGGACGTGCCTAGAGTCAGATGGAGACCGGGATGACACTCCACCACCCATCAAATTACTAAATTGCATTCCTTGGTGAGGGGACTGGACCGGGTGGACCCTTGGCGTTGGTCACATGGAGAGGAACAGGGCTACACATACCTCTCAGCAGTGCATGATTCATAATCCCGGTTAGAATACATATTTGTGCCTTCAGGTGCTGCCAGCAGAGTGACGGCAGCGGAAATTCTACCAAGGGGATTATCGGACCACTCTCCAGGCATTCTCACTTCACAGGTAGACCCGACGTGGCAACCCTTTAGATGGCACCTATCAATTTGGAATTTACAGAATGAGGAGTATAGGGCACATCTTGAGTAAGTTATTGAACACTACCTGGATCTCAATGTGGGATCGGTAGCAGGGGCCGAACCCCTGTGGGAGACAATGAAACCTACAATATAGGGAACTGATGTCTTGTTCTGCTCAGTAACACGCAGAGCCCAGAAGGAATTGCTTTTGAATTCGGAGGCAAACATCATAGAGCTTGAGCGCAGTAGCAGGGAGGAAGGGGGAAGTTAGATGCATCGCCAGCAGCAGACGTATGCAGACCTCCTGTTAGACGAGGCCTGTCTGGCTTGGTTGGCTACCCGGAGCAGGATCTATCAGTGGGGGGGATAAATCCAGTAAGCTTCTCCATAGATTGTGCAGGGAGTCTTGCGCCCTCAGGTTCTCCCAAGTATACCGGACCCTGATGGAAAGCCTCTCGAGGGCCCCTCCGAGACTGCTGAAAGCTTTGCAACATATTTTATGGAGCTGTACGCCCCTAGGGAATGCCTGCAGGAATACATGATTTACCACTTTTTTGATGACCTTCCGCTCAAGGCCCTGCCCAACGAAGCACATGTGGAACTCGATCTCCCACTTATGGAGGAGGAGTTGTGTACAGCCCTAGGGGGCCTGAACTCTGGGAAAGCCCCTGGTCCCAATGGTTTCCCAGTTGAATATTTCAAGACATATTTCTCACAACTGGGGCCCCACTTTCTCATAGTTGTAGATGAAGCAAGAGAGCGAGGCTATCTCACCGTGACTGGAGGCATTCAGAGGTGGTCGTGTTCTACAAGCCGGGTCGACCCCCGGACCAACAGGCCTCGTATCGTCCTGCTGAACGTGGAGGAAACAATCTTGGCTAAAGCTCTGGCAAATCGCCTTCGATCCTATATTACTGCCCTGGTACTTCTCGACCATGCTTGTTTTATGCCCCAGAGAGCAACGCGCCATAATATTCGTCATGCACATATTGTCATTGCCACCATTCAGGGATTGGGGAAACAAGCAACACTGTTGCTGGCAGATATGGATAGGGCATTTGACTCTCTTAGTTGGGTTTACCTGTTTGCACCTCTGCATTGCCTGAATATGGGCCCACGCTTTTTGTCCAATCTGACACTGCTTTACACAGATCTTACAGCATCGGTGCGCATTGTGGGCTCCACTTCCTCCACATTCTCCATCGGGCACGGCACCCGTCAAGGTTGTCCCTTGTCACCATATCTTTTTGCTTTGGCAATGGAGCCCTTGGCCGCATGCGTGCGGATGGATGCATGTGTGGCAGGCTTTGAATGAGCACACGGGCTCTCGGACGGCATTGCATTATATGCCAATGATGTACTGTTCTTTTTAAAAAATGTCAATAGGGCGAGGCCAAGGCTGCTCCGCATAATGCAAATCTTCTGGGAGTCGTAGGGGCTCTTCATGAATCCCCACAAATCTACTCTGTGGGTGTTGGGGGACATGACGAAGCTGGAGCCTTGGGCATCAGCAGTGCAGGTAACTACAGGGGGGTGAAATATTTGGGTGTATTTTTATTGGACTCACCCAGTGTGTCTTAGGACAGAAATATTGCCCCGGTATGGGCACGGGTACAGGATGTTTCAAAGCTTAGTCACATATGCTCCTATCCATTTATGGTAGGTCGGCCATTTTTAAGATGCTTTTGCTTCCAAGCTTGCTTTATCAACTACAAAATTATCCATATCCGGGCCTTCCCAAATAGGTCCGGCAGGTTAATGCAGCAGTGGGGCAACTATTGGGGGCGGGAGGAGCGTCCAGATTCGCATAACGGACATGTTTCCAGTCCACGTACTCTGGGGGGGCTGGCTCTCTCAGATATTCAATCATACTATATGGCCTTCCATTATTGAATGAATGGTGGTATTGAGATTGAGCAGATACTGTGTATGCAGTTGAGCGACAGTGCATGGGGGACTCCACCTTGCATACTATCTTATACTTGGCATCCCTGCATAACTACTTACTGTAGGCTACAAGGGTGGTGTTTCAGAAATGAAAGAAGGCTTTCTGCAACATGGGATGGTGGGACAGATTGACGAGGGAGACACCTCTGTGGCATAATGGGCGGCTGCCACAATTGGCTACCATATCTGGATTTTGTGGCTGGGACAATATTGGTGTCTCTACCCTGGGAAATGTAATGTGAGGCCCGGTCTTGAACTTCTTTCAGGGCCTACAGCGGGACATCCAGATGCCAAAGACCCAATTTTATAGATACCTTCAATTCAGACATGCTATCTCCCCTAGTATTGCAGGATTGGAGACCCTTCCTGAAATCTGCCCTGTTGAGGCCAAAGTGTTTATGGGAGACCTACAAGACCATAGAATCGCCAAAATCTACCAATCACAGGCCGCAAATAGCTCTACCACACTACAGAAACTTAGAGAAGCTTGGGAGGGGCATCTAGGCTCATTAGAGGGGGTGGATTGGACAGAGGCGTTGGCCTGCCCTTGGGAGGCCTCAAATGCAATGTGGCTACGCCTCATTCAATTTAAATATCTGCACCGTGTATATTATACCAGAGTCAGGCTCTGGAAAGTAGGCCTTGTGGTCTCCCCTGTATGTTTACGGTGTGAGTGGGAAGAGGGAACTCTTATACACACAATATGGCACTGCTCTGCACTTGCGAAATTCTGGAGGGGTCACGGTTTGTCTTGCTGAGGTATTGGGGTGGGACCGCCCCTCTTCACCAAAGCTGTAGGTCTTGCATATCATGGAGGGGGTTGGGGGCAACATCTATAAACGTCATCTCTTGTTGTTAGGATTTACATTGGCAAAAAGAGACATTGCAAGGCTATGGAAAGCATCAGTTACACCTTCTTTGGCCGCTTGGAAGAATGGCCTGGACTTCTGTATGGGGTTGGAAATCCTAATTTTCAAAGCAAGGGGATGCCCGCACAAACACTTTAAAACCTGGAAACGAGGGGCAGACTATCGGGGCCTAAGTTGGAGTCATTATCCACTGTGGATGCCACGATCTCATGTTAATTCTTCAAATTCATGCAATAAGGGACCAAAGATGTAGCAATGTATTCTATATGTTGGGGTGGGTGTAGGAGTGGCGCACAGGTTGAGGCAAGATAATAGTGCAATTTGAGGGGGGGAGGGTTTATTTCCTTTCTTTTTTTCTTGAACATATAATCTAAATGACAAAGTCATGTCCCTGTAAAGTTTATTGTGGCAGAAATATTCTGGGTTACAGAGCTCTGCATTATATTTGATAATTGACAAATAAAATCTGTTTACAAAAAAAAATGAAGCTTAGATTGAAGTATGAGTACAACTGTCAATAGATGCCCCATTGTGGTGACAACCCCATACCCAACCTTTTGGCTGAGTATCATGATGTGGCCTTGATCATGCCAGAAGTTGTGTCTGGGGTACACTGTTGACATAGTATGAGGTTTGAGTAAAACGTTTGGTTGATTTGTCATCTTTGACTGTTATTTGCTCAGGTGTCCTTGCTTGAACTGGACACATGATAGATAGGTATTAAGGTATTAACAATGTGTTAAGTAAAAGAGGACAGATTAGTCTTCAGTTATTGTTAAGTGGATTTCACTTGCACTACTCTAACTAAGTTGCCCCTAAAGAGTATTTTCGTGAGGGCTGCAATGATCTAACCTTCTTGAGAAAAGGACACACACTGTCAGTGCCTCAATTAACCTTATTTTTTAAATTTAACAACAGACAAAATAGCTTTTGCTATACACAGTTCTCACTCTTACTGCAAAGAATATTGATTTGTTTTTAACTAATTAATATTTAATGCTTATTTTGATTTCATAGAGATGGGGTGCACTGATGGGGTACCTGGTAAGCCTGGGTGAAATCCCCAAAAAGGGAAGTGAATGTATGTGGCTTTTTTCCAGTTTTATATTGCGCAAACTTGACCCAAAGGTATCAGATCGCTTTACACGAGCACCAGTTGCGTTACAGATGGACACCATAATTTTTTTTGGGGGGTGAGGGTGTTGTTCTTTTTGTTGGGCACAGGGAGATTAAGTGATTTGGCCAGGATCACAGAACATTGAGCGTCCATGGAAAGACTCGAACCCAGTTCCCCAGCTTCGAGGTTGACCAGTCTAGCCGTAAGTCCACATGCTCTCCCATGTTATTTTGAAAAAAGTTGATCTTGCATTTTGTGAATTTTATTTAAGAACATACTGTGTATTCACGTCCAATTTTGACTTGAGGGCGCAGTTCACACTAAAAAGAAGCACTGGCATAGCCAATAGGTCTCGCCTTTTGGACTTTATAAGTGTTTAGCCATGCACCTCATTATCCTGGGTGCTGTCTTCCCAGTGATTGAAGCACTATACAATTAATTCAGACTGAGTTTGAAAAAAGAGTGAATAATTTTCTGTTCAATTATTGTCTCTATTGTTCTTTTAATTTTGATAAACGGCAGGACCAACTTATATTCTGTTCAATATGCGTAAACCCTGAGGTACTCCTAACGGTAGAAAGGACTACTTTGGTGCAGAAAGATCATGCCTACGCATTACACCTAGCTAATTGCTGTAACTGGAGTTTGAGCAGGCAGAGGATCTCCCTAGTAATAGAAAGAGAACTAACAGAATGTGAATTGCGCCATTAAATTATATTCACATAACTGCCTTATTTGACGTATAGTGCCTTGCTTGTTGAAGCATCTATGGTTAAGTCAACAGCAGTCCTGAAGATTAACCAGATATCCACTCATTCCCAAAATATTTCACAAGCAATTGCTAAACTGCCAGAAATCTCCAAACCAAGGGCGTAGACAACTGGCAATCCAGTCAAAACTACAAGCATTGCTTGTGGGTAATTAAAGATTAATTTATCTTCTTCAGTCAATATCTCTTCAAAACCAATCTTTCAAAGTGTTAGATTGCTGCACAATGGGAGAGGGTGTGGCCTAATGGCTAGAGCGGTCGACCTCAGAGCTGTCGAACTGGGTTGAGTCTCGGTAGGGACCCTCAACACCCTGTGATTCTGAGCAAATAACTTAATCTCCTAGTGCCTAACAAAAAAAATGAATGTGTCCATCTGTAACGTAACTGGTGCTTGTGTAAAGCGCTCTTTATACCTTTGGGTCTAGTTTGTGCTAAATAAAAGTACCCTTCCCCCCAAAAAATGCTATTTGCTACTGCTGGTCTGGCATGGATGTGCAGCTATTTATCTTCCATGTTTAAACTACAGGTTCTTTCCTTATCAGAATTAGGCGTCTTCCCTAATAAGGAGAGCTAATAACACAAAAATGGATAACAACTCAACTTTCAAAAGTCTTAAAACTTTCCACATGAGTTAAATGTCTTTCTTCTCATAGGGTACTTTTTTCAGTTTTAGTCCATTTTTACCATCAGGAAAGTTATAAATAACAATTTAATTAACTTATTTACAGTCCTATAAAAATTGCTGGTAATAACCCAACACCTCAGACTAAAGCCAATGTTGATAGTCTACTAAATATCTATGTTAGTGCCTTGTGTTTACAAGTTACTCAGCAGACTGCCTTGAATTGATTTCTTTTTTTGAGTTTAAAATGTTTTATTAAAGGAATTTTTCATAAAAATTAAACACAATACAGAGAATAATACCGAACATTAGAGTATAGGTACATATGACAACATAAGAGATATAGAGATATAAACAACCATTAATAATGAAATAGCATACCTAAATCAGTATTAATAAATACATAATAGATATAAATGATAATATAAACAAAAAAGGGCTACATTGAACAAAGATTGACTGATATAATTTCAAATAAGTATTTTAAATTGAAAAACATGCAATGATATAAGAATACAGACTGGACCACATATTAGACCTAGAAGGAGAGGAATCATTAGGAGAGCGTGGAAAACAGCATTGCCCACGTCTAAGAAAAATAATCTATTCACAGCATGCATTAACTGAGAGTAATGTAGCGTTTTTCCAATTACAAATAATATATTTGATTACAGTGGAAATAAGGAGATTAAACAATTTACAATCTATAGGGGGTAGTATAGATTTAAAAAGAGAAGATTTGAGGATTAGAATATGAAAGTATAGAGTTGTTTGGATCATAAGGATCCGGGTTATAATGTTCTATATGTCTGATAAAAACTGATGAATAATAGGACAATTGAAAAATACATGTTGTAAGTCACCAGTTGTAGACCGGCAATGCCAACGATCTGGAGTACCTAGAAGTTTGCCTTTAAGTAATTTGTCTGGAGTCCAGAAGCATTGCTAAAGTAGATAAACATTAGTTTGTATAAGTATAAGAGTGTCCGGAAGAAAATTAGCTGTGTTGGATTTACAAATATCCTTCCAGGAAACGTTAGGTGATTGAAGATTTATATGTAATGACCATTTTTGAGATGTGTGAATGAGGAATTAAATGTGATACGTTTTTTATATATTTTAGAGTCTATGGGCCCATTAGGATGGCGGGCGGGCACCCCTGCGGAAAACGGGACCGCCCACCTTAAGGGCGGGGGTCCCGATGTCTGCATTATGATGCGCCCGCCACAGTGGTGGGCGCATCCCCCATTTTTAACATTGTGGCGGGCGGTGCTCATTGCACTACGCGCCACAATGGTAAAAATGAATGCGCACATTTGCATAAACAAAGCGGCAGGCACCTCGCATTGCCTGCTGCTTTGTTTATGCAAATTCTGGGGGGTACCACAGGTACCCCCCGTGTGCACCCCCCACCCCTCCTTCACCCTGGGGGCCCGCAGGGGGCCCCCAGAGTGAAGACCGCATACCTTTCCATTGCAGCATCGCCGCCACGGAAAGGCATCCAATTTGGCCCATACTAATATGGCTGGCGGTGTCTATGAGACACGGTCACCATATTAATCCTTTTCCGCCCCGGCCGCAAGGCGACCGGGCGGAAAGCGGCGGACGGTCTTTCCTTCCGCCACTGTCCCCCACCATACTAATATGGTGGGGGCATTCGGGAGTGGATGTCGGGCTGTTTGCCCCCGCCAGGCTGGAGGTGGCTACCGCCAGCCTGGCGGGGGCAATCCGCCCAACATCGTAATGGGCCCCTATATGTCCTGAGCGGCTGAATACAGAAATACAAAACTCCATACCAGAGGGCTGAGACATAGAAAGTAGTTGCGGATAAGCATTAAGAACAGTATTACATAGTAATGTATATTTGGACAATTAAAACAAGGGTAAGTCTTATTTAGCTTGAATAACATCAAATGTTTAAAACATATCATATTGACATATGTCAGCTACAAACAAAATACCAGCAGTAATCCATAGGTTCCAGAAAGAAATATTCTTATGGTATTGGAGTTGGGGATTGAACCAAAGAGAAACTTTTTCAGTGGAAGACAAAGTAATAGAAAAGCTACTATCATATGATAAAAGGGCAACTTCAGAGTTGTAAATAATGGGGGAACGTTTACCAAAAGAACCATTTGCCAATGTAAGAAAAGCAGTTAATGGATATGGAGCCAAATTGTTTTTCTCCAAGATGAGCCATTTAGGTGCATTAAAGGGGGGAATAATATGGAACCATAAGGAATATTGTGCCACAGGGAATGCAAAATTATATTTCTTTAAATCTGGAAGACCAACCCCACCTTCACATTTGGGCAGCTGTAAAGACTTAAGACTGATTTGTGTGGGTTTTTTATCCCAGATGAACTTAGTAAAAAACTTATATAATTTAACATAGAAAGTGGACAGGAAAGAGAAGGGTGTCATAGACAATAGGTATAGAATTTGTGGAGTTACAGACATTTTAATTGCTTCAATTCGTCCCCACCAATTTAGATGTAGATTGGAACCACCTATCTAGTTTCTCTTTGGTAATAGTTAAAATTGTGGAACACTTCGTTTCACATATATCTTTAATTGGACCAGTAAAAATTATTTCTAAATATTTGAGTTTTTTTATAGACCAAATTATATCAGTATTTGCCAACATTTTTTAATTACAAAAATCATTTAATGGAAAAAAATTATGTCTTATTAGTATTCAAGGAATAACCAGAAACATCAGCATACTTATTCATATTATCGAGAATATAAGGTATAGAGGTAAGGGGATCCTTAACATATAATAACACATCATCAGCGTATGCATAAATTTAATGTCAGTATTTTTCAAAACAACACCTGTAGATAAATCACTAATACAGAGAGAACATAGGAGGGGTTCAATTGCTTTAGGAAAAAGTAAAGGAGAAAGAGGACATCCTTTGCGAGTGCCTCTATATAAACGAAATGAGGAAGAGCATATACCATTGGCAAAAAAGGAAGCTTAGGGGGCTGAATACAATTTGTTAATCATTTTAATAAAAATAGAGTTTTAAATAAAAATTGCCAATTAACTTTATCAAATGGCTTTCCACATATAAGGCAATTATATCAATTGGACAGATAGAGTCTTTGGCAAGGGATAATACATGACAGAGCAACCAGGTATTATGAGTGGATAGTCGACCTTTCATGAAGCCAGTTTTATCATATTGGATAGTAAGGGTGGTAATCTATTTGCTAAAATGTTGGCATATATTTTATAGTCCTGATTAATTAAAGAAATGGGATGGAAATTTGATACTAGGGTATAGTCTTTATTTGGTTTGGGAAGAACAATTATAGTGGCTTCATTAAAATATCCCCCCATCATGGAAGAGCACTGAAATTCTGTGAAAAGGGAAAATAAAAAAGGGGATAATTGGTTCTGATAACATTTATAGAATTTAGCCGGAATACCATCTGGGCCAGGAGTTATTTTGGAATTTAATGCATTAATTGCTGTAGAAATGTCTTTAACATCAATGGGATTAGCTAAGGTCAATCTATCAGTAGCAGAAATCTGAGGAAATCAACAAGGATTAAGGAAATTACTGATAACATTGTTATGCGGTGCAAGAAGTTTGTGATATAAGGAAGAATAAAAGGAAAGGAACTCTTTCAGTATATCCTCGAAATCTGTCACTAATATACCATTATTCATTTTGATGACTGGAATTTGAACCCTATCTCATTTGAGGCATATATAATTAGCTAATAGTTGACCAGATTTGTTGGAATTAAAATGAAAATTTGATTTTTCTTTTGAGATAAGTAAATCTGCTCTTTTACTAAGCAAACAATTGTATTCATGTCTATATTTCTGAAGTTGAGATGTATATTGTGGATCTCTTGATGTAATAAAAAGTCTTTCCACAGATGCAATCTCTTTTCTAATTTGGTGATGTGGGAGTAAAAAGATTTTATTTTCATGCACCATAATAGAAATTGAAACTCCAAGAATGTAAGCTTTAAAAACATCCCAATTAATAATTTTGGAAGTGTCACATGGGTTTAAAAAACTAATTACTAATAGCTGAGGTCATTTTTTAGAATTGGATAGCTTAAGAACTATGTCTGGGATCATTCTCCATCTCTTATTAGGAGTTTGGGGGTCAGAAATACAAAAAGAAAAGGGAATTAAAGCATGGTCGGCAACTGTAATAGTGTGTATAACCGCCTTATTAGTCATGCGACATAGATTACATGAAGTCAATAAGTAATCAATTCTAGAAAAAGAGGCGTCAGCATTAGAATAAAAGACAAATTCTTTGTCTGTAGGGTGTTCCAATCTCCAAAAATCAACCAATTTGGTAACGGAAAGGAAGGATTTCAAAGCAAAAAAAGCTTTGTTAGGCCGGAATTTAAAAGCAGAAGACCGGTCCGACAAAAGGTCTCTGATAAGATTAAAATCACCACCTACTGTAAGAGACATATTAGCAATGTTGAGTATTTCAGCAGAGATATAAGACCAGAGTGTAGGATCATCAGATGTAGGAGCATATATATTGACCAAATTTAAAATGAGTTTGTCAATTTGAACTTAAGCATGACTCAAATCTTCCATCTGTGGCATGATGATGAGACAAGAGTTGTACCTGAGCTCTGTGTGAAAAAAATATATCTACACCATTTTTACGTTTTGCAGCAGGAGATGAAACTATAAGCCCTACCCAACCTTTAGTCATAATGTGTAATATCTTATCATCTACATGTGTTTCTTGTACAAAACAGATATCCACGTTAGGTTTTTTGAGATATTCTAAAATGTTACGTCTTTTAACGGGGTATCTCAGACCCTTCACATTTAATGAAGCAACAACTAACTTTTGTGGCCTAGACATATTGTCATATAAGTAATAGAAGAAGAAGAAGAAGAAGATGAAAAAGAAGAAGAAGAAGAAGAAGAAGAAGAAGAGTAGCCCATGTAAAAAAGACGAAACAAGACGAACAACATAAAGAGAGGTCAGTCTCCAAGAATTCATACCAATAGAACATTTGAGACGGAGGTACAAAGCAAGAAAACCATTATTATATGCACCTGCAGTAAGCGAGTAACAACCTACAGTAAGGACTATAAAATGTTAGCCCGCAGAACAAGAATGCTGAGAGTCCATAATAATAGGATTATGCTGATCCAAGAATCTGAATAAATTTGCAGGAGCTAAAAAAGATTTGGAGACATAATTTTTCCAAATGTGCATAAATAATCGCGGGTCAAAAAGGCCATATTTTTAACCAGCTTCTCACAAACGAAGTTTAAATTTTGAAAATTGGATTCATAATTGACCTTTCTTCTTTGCAAAGTCCTAATGAATAAAGACTTTATTTCTTTCAATTAGGAGAGAAGGTATTTCTCGGGCAGTCTTTCGTAGGAGAAGGAGGTGATGGTACCTCAGAACTTTAAATATGATTTGTCTTGGCTTGACTTGATGAGGTTTACGAATCGAGGGTATCCTGTTAGCTTTATCAATCTCAAAACGTTCTAGAAATTTGATATTTAATAGTTTACGTAGATGGTTTTCCAAGAAAAGATGACAACTCTGTCCCTCAACTCCCTCCGGG
Source organism: Lissotriton vulgaris (assembly GCF_964263255.1). Classification (NCBI taxonomy): domain Eukaryota; kingdom Metazoa; phylum Chordata; class Amphibia; order Caudata; family Salamandridae; genus Lissotriton; species Lissotriton vulgaris. The sequence goes on from NC_141697.1 coordinate 685,059,513, forward strand.
ACATTAAATATGTGTAAGTTGTATTGTCTATTTCTATTTTCCAAATCAAGTATGGAACATTGGAGAGAAGCAACCTGAGGATTAAGTGGAGCCATAGTTGTGATGGCTTTAGTATTATTACGAAATGTAATCTCATTATCTGCAACTCTCATCGATAATGAAGCCATATCTCTCTGAATATTTTTGATATCTGAAGAAATTGTGTCAGTATTAATATGAATAGCTTGAATTTCCTCCAGAAGTTACACCCATGAATTATCTTGTGAGTCAATGGCTTTGGATTTAGTAGGAGGAGGTAAAATACCTTGTTTACATTTATTTGACACTGTTTTGGACTTTATACTGTTAAACAGAGAGTAAGCAAGTAATAAGAATAAATTATGCCACAAATAGGAAAGATTTTAAGTAAAATATGATCCTCTGACAGGACAATATAATTAATATGGCAAAAAAACGGCTCCAGACAGTCTTAAATAAGCTTTTCAATAAAGCTTAATTAAAAAAGGATAAAATCCCTTCAATCGTGTGCAGAAACAAAAGTTATATCCAGCAGGGGGCAGGAAAAAAAAAGAAAAACCCCTTTAAGAATGGAAAGGTTTCTGAAGAGAGGAGGTGCCCAGCAAGTTATGTCCGCCTCCTCTGTGTATGAAGCTCACAGAGAAAGCTGAAGGAAACAAGAACCCGCTCTGCGGAGGAAAGCAAAATGCCTACCGCTCTTCACTCGAAGGCACCAGACCTCCGAAAATCAGCCCACCGCCTCCACAAGCCACCAGGAGCACCTGGTCTGAAAAGAAAGTCAAAATGAAGACCTATCGTCGTCCAAAAATCGTCTCTGCTGCAGGTAAAATCGGGGCTCAAAGCGCAGCGGCCATCTTAGTTCACGTGTGCTGCAGACCCCTTGAACTGATTTCTAAGGGACATACAGTAGAATGAGAGGAAAATTGGAACAAAGAAATTTTTATTAAGGTTGCTTGTCCCAAGAACCTTTGATTATGCACAGTCATAAATCATACTTTTTGAATTCTGATAGCTTGTAGCTATAGTTTTGCCCTTGCTAGGCCTAAAGCTAGTGTTAAGAGTTGTCAACATATTTTTGACTGAGGTTGAAACCTTCAAGTCTACGTGGCTTTAGTACTTAGGAAGCAAAGTTCAAATAGTTATGGTAGTTTTAAAAGCAATGTATGTTTTTTGTTGTGGGGAGTTTCTGGACCATGTTTGGTGGTTACTTAAAAGGATTCAGGGGTCCAACTTATAACAGAATTTGAGTTAGATGTGTAGATTTGGGTAGATAAGGCAATCCCGATTATTCCTCTTTTCAATAAATTATTAGAGATTTTTATTTTGCCATCTATCCCCAACTCCATCATGGTTCTATAATATCCTACTGCTGTCGGCAATCCATGTACTAACACTACAAGCATTGTTATGTTACAGAACCATTGCTTTGACAGGGCATTTGTAGGAATGTACATTTTACAAGCACTGTGAAAATATTTTGTCAAACTGTTGGTGACAGCCAATTAAAGTTGTGATAACTGTATTAATTTAACTTTGTAATGTCATTGTTCCAGTGCGAAAATTAAGCATATTGGACTGAAGTTCAGAGTTAGCGGTAATAATTAGGGAGTATTGAGTGGGGTGCAGAAAGAAGCATAGAAGTTATAATGGTAACTATAATTCACCTGACATCCCACTTGAATTCAAGTGCAAATGTGCAAACTTTTAAATAGCTCAACCATAAGGGGGGGTGTGGCTTAGCCGGCAGCAGGATGGCTGCACTCTGAGTGGGCTCTGCCTGTCAAGCCTTAACATCTGCCATTATCCTGTGGACTTAGGTGGTGCTGACCCTCCACCCTGGGGGAATCTGACTCCCTGCATCGCAGGGCTTCGATGGACTCCTCTGCAAGCGCCTGCACCCGCCATTATCTTGAGTTTTCGTCAGACATCTCCGGCCCTGCGCAAGGCTGCTGTGCTTGTTGTGTGGTGTGCGGCCGGAGACTGCATTGTGTTGCTGAGTGGCGGATGAACTGCCAACACTAGGTCGCCGGGGCCGGAATGCCTCATTGCTGATCCCTGCTGCCTGGCCGGCTCGCCAACACAGTAGGGTGGTGCGGTTTGTGTGGCAGTCTGCTGCGGGGTTGGGGCGCATGTGCCACACCGTGGAGCCTGGGGCCGCACTCCCGGCTGGTGAGTGCCGGCACATGCTGTTATTTCCTCTCTGCTCATCCAGCCCGTTTAGGGCCTGCGATGTGGGCGGTGCACTCCCCACGTCTCCCCACTGCTCTCTGACCACCCCGGCTGTGAGTTTCCCGCTGCATCCTTACCGTCTCGCCCATCGGCCCTTCACATATACAGGCCCTCCTGCTGTGCATGATGGGCCCAACCTGAGACTGTTTTCTTCCTTCCTCGGAGGGCCGCATCAGCGCCTCACCAGCTTCCGAGCCTTCTCCTGCTGGTCTTGCTGCCCTGGGGCCCGGCCTTCTGCTGCTCCTACCCCGTGTGGGGGTCCATGACTGTTTCACTTTGCATTTTCTGCGTGCTGCTCTAACTCTTGTCGTCCGCTTGCATTGCTGCATTACCCCGCCTCATCGAATGCACTGGTGGCCCTGGTGCCCGGCTAGGCATGGCTCTCATTTACGGGCCTTGATCCTGGTGGGCTGTGATTTTGCCCTGCCCCTTTATACCCTTCAGCTCCCTGCCTGTGGCCTGCTCCAGCTACACCCGCTCCAACTACTCCCACCCAATACTTTGCCTGCGGCTACTATCCTTCTTGGTGGCCCACCTCACTATAAGCAGCCATTCTGTACCTGAATCCCCGTGGGGCCGGCGACAGGTTCGGCTGGCTGCGGCGGCCAGATCATGGGGAAGGCAGACCCTAAATAGCTCAAGTTTGCTTTTGACCAGCACAGACTGACATGACAGGATGGGGCTGCCCTAGACACAGGTGACCCTACCTCCCAGACTGTAATCATTCCGACACGAGAAGATGATTTTAAGGCCATCATATTGGATGTAAAGGGCACTGTTTATGGTATCGCTACCCAGCTTGACCAGCTATTCGCCTGTCTGGACACTGTCAAGGCAAGGGTGGACTCCCACGACTCACAGCTTGCCCACGTGCAGGCGAGGGTCTCAGACATCGAGGACACCCTGACCGGAGATCGCCAAAAGCTCCTTCAGTTAAACAAAGTCCTTGAACTCATCAAGAAAAAAAATGAGGATTTTGAGGCGCGTTCCTGTAGGAGCAACCTCCACATTACGGGCGTGCCCGAATCCTCCAATATCACCAAAATGAAGGACTTTATTTAGCAGCTTCTTCGTGACCTTTTTGGCGATGTCCTTTCCCCCGTCTTCATTGTTGAGCAGGCCCACCACTCTATGGGACCGCTGCCGGCTCGTCTAATTATTGCAAAACTGTTGAATTTTCAGGATCATGATGCGGTCCTTCGAGCTGCCAAAGAAAAAGGTGAAATTCGTCATCAGGGGAACTCTCTTGCCTTCTATCCGACAACACATTAGAGGTATAGGCCGCCCGACACGAGTTCCTCCCAGCCAAGCAGCTGCTCCAGAAACATGATGTCTCCTACTCCTTGGCCTATGCAGCCAAACTGCGTGTCAAAAATGGCTCTCACATGCAGGTATCACCGAGCCAAAAGCTGCCCTTGCCTACGTGAAGAAACTGGACAGGCAACAGCGCTCATCTCCCTCTAACTCCCAGCCAGCTGACAGTGGTGGCATGAGCGACAATGACTGATTTATAGCCTTCACTGTTGATAATAATGTTATGCACTCTGTCTGACCTGATGATTTCTTTCTTGAAGCCTGATTGTTATGTATCCATGTAGCCGCACCTGTTATTCTTCTTATTTGATGTCTGCATGTCTAAGGGCTACTGGGTCCATGTTGCGGTTGTGGGGCACTTGCGGCCCCTTTTGTTATTGCTCTGCCTTGCTCCTGCTCTGTGCAGTCGCTGTTGGCCCCTGATCACTGATGCCTGATGCCTTATTTGCCCTGTTGTGATGCTCCTCCGGTGCAGGGGTGTTTCATCGCTCTTCCTTGTTTTGATAACTGATGTCTGTCCTTCTCTGGCTTGGCCACCCTGTCCTGGTGGCTGGGTGTATGCCTGGCAGAACCATGCCTCCTGGGGATGCTTCCCTATTGTGTCTGTTACTCTCCCCTTCCCAGTTGGGGATTCCCTGAGGTCCAACGGCTCCATGTTACCTTCCTTGTTTGGGTTCCTTGGGATGGGTGGGGTGGGTTGATTAACCTAATTTGCGGCTTGGAATAGGTGGGGGGTTGGCGGGTGTGTTTCTATTGGATTTGTTGTCTCCGCTCAGAGGCCTGTTGCCTTTTTTTTGTGTGATGTCATGTTTCTTGGCACATGTTGGATGCTACATCTGGTTCGTCGTACAATAAGGCAATGTCCCAGTGGAGGTCAATTAGAACAGATAAATCAATAAAGTGTGTTAATCAAAATTATCTAATCAAAGTCAGACACCACCATACTTTCTTTCCAACAATGGATATGCTTTAATTGCATCATAGTATTTGAATTAATCAATTCGTAAAATACATGTCAAATCCTGAATAAATATATTCTTTATGTAACAGGTGCACAGAGGAGTGAAGTGATAGGTGTATGGGAAAGATTGTGAAAAAGGACAGTGGTGAGAGCACATATACATCAAAATGATAATTGCAAACTATCCCAACAAAATTATTGTCCAATCATTGAATGTCATGTCATAACACAAATACAGATACAAATTCTCTGTCATAATTGTCTTACAAAAATATACAGAAGTGTCGACGTTTCGACCCCTAAATGGAACAGCCAATTTTCACGCATTGTGGGCGGGGTCTTCATTAGGACAATGGTGAGGGTAGGGGGGTGGGCACCTATGGACAAAAGCATAAGATTATTCTGGTGATGCGTACCAATAAGGAAGTATATATAAGAAAAACGTCATGGAGATTTACCAGTAGAGACAGCTCTATTGTTTTGGGCTGTATGTGAGAAAGGCTGGGCTTGTAGGCTCCTGAAAAAAGAGAGGTGACAAGATACTAGGACCTTTGTTCCTAGGACTACTGAGGGATAACGTTTAGAGATACAAAATATATAAGGGCTACAGAGCCAAACTTACTCAGACTTCTTAGAGATGATCCAACAACTAAAAAAGGCAAAAAAGGGGGGCCCAGGTTGATGAGTAACATGCAGCTGAGAAAGGTGAAAACCCATGTCAAATAATTGCCCGGTAGCTAAGATCGAATTTAAACAAGGCATGCTGAAAATGCACAAACCAGCATATTAAAATGAGTAACCCATGTCAAACAATAGCCCACTAGCTACCCCCACTACCCCCCGCGCGGCGAGATGGATATGGTAGAGAACCTGCGATGGGCCTGGCATGGACTCCGGAGGTACACTGGTCCAGCATGCTCTCTGACAATGCTATGCCCTTCGCCCATAACCCAGCATTCCCCCTGTTGGAAGGCGGTGACCCCAGGGGTCAAGATGATTCTCCTAACCACCCGGGACCTCCTCTTCCACAATTACTGCCGAGTCTTATCGAGGAGGGAGTCCCCACCGGGGAGGACTGATCGTACACACTGTCGACACACCACACTTATGAGCAGACACCACACCGTGATTCTTTATACAGAAAGACTTTATCAAGATTAATTAAAGAGCAATACACAGCGATCGAGGGATCGTGAAAGTCTCGTAACAGGGGAACGGGGAAGCGGGACAGTCTTAGAGGGCCAGCTGGCACGCCACGTACCCGGCGCACAGTTCTCAATCCTCGAACTGGGGGGTACGGGGCTGGCGATGGGACTTGCTGTCCTACTCACTTCGGGTTCAAGCTATTCGTGAAGGTAGCGTTGATGGTGCAGCCGGACCAGAGAGTTTGTCAAGCCGCGACGACGTCAGCAGGGCTTGGGCAGGAGTACTCCGTCGTACTCGGAAGTAGATGGGGCCGCGACAGGGTCAGCAGGGCTCCGATGTTCAAGTCTTGTGCTTCAAGAGGGAGCCGCGACAGCGTCAGCAGGGCCCGATGGTTCAGTTCCGTAGGTTCTAGGATGAGCCGCGACGTCGTCAGCAGGGCTCGGTGGGTCAGAGTCTGGTCTCCTCGAAGTCAGCCGCGATCAGATCAGCAGGGCTTTCTTGTCCAAGATACAACTGCCGACTAGGTGGAAGGCAGGCTGTCTTATAGTCGTCAAGCTCTTTGATGTCCGGACCCTCATAGGCAGGAGGCCGGAGGTCCGAGGGCCAGGAGCCTGATCGTCTGGGCGGTTAGTTCTTTGATGCTTTGGACCATGCGCCCATGGAATCCCAGACGCCCATCAGGACCTGGAGCCAGCTCACTAGGAGGCCCAAGGTGCAATCGAAACCAGCCCCCAGGGATAGTTCAGAGGTGTGAGGGAAACCAGTTCCTCGGAAGGGGGCCGGAGGTGTGATGGAAGTCTTGGTTTCGGGTGCTTGAAGAGTCGTTCACCCCCCGGGTGGATCTGGGCACGCCGGACGCGCAGGCTCAGCGGCCGTCAGGAGCGGCCAGGGCTGCCGAAAGGAAAGAAGGCGGCCGGCCGGCCGGGGTGGCCAAACATGGAGTCTGAGGGTCACGTGCACAGGTGCAGGCACGCGGTCTGGGGATCGTCTCAGGTCCAGTGTAGGAGGATTATGTACAGTTATGGGTGGACAGAAACCAGTTCCACCAGTAGATCCAGGGCTGCGGAGATCAGCGAGGACCACGCCACAAGGCCGGGTCCAACACCCCCATTGCAAACTGCCGGCATGGTCATGCGCGCTGCTCGCCTGGGGCTTGCTATGGTATCGGACCTCTACCCTGACAATACCTTTTTTACCCTCGCGGGCGAGTCTGGTCCCCTGGACACGCTGCTGTGTTACCAAATAAGAGAGTCCTGCTAGGAGATCCATCCCACATTCCCTCAGCCCCTCCGCGTTAGCGGCCCTCAACCGAGTATACGCGTCTAGCTCCCCACGCAAGATGGTCACAAGGATCTATGCCCTCACGCTTGCGGCATCTCCGGTCAATAGACTGCTGAGACCTATCCGTCATGTACATAATAGATAGGATTACCTTAGCTAGCAGAATTTGTTTTTGTCTGAAGCCAGCCCGTGAGCGCTATATAAAACTCAAATAAATAAATAAACAAATAGCATTTTTTTTATCTAATAAGGCCTTCCTGTTTTGCTATGTCTCTCTTCTTTCCTTTCTCTTCCCCATTTTCGCACCTTTCATTCTTTCATCTCTACTTCAGCCATAATGCTGATTAATTCCTTGGCCTCAAGCCTCCTTTAATCAGGGCACCGCAGAAGTATTTTTGATTGCTGTAACCTTACAGTTATCAGCCTCTTGCTAGGTGTATCTGCACATTCCACCATATGTTTGGAGTTCTTGACAAGTGATTATGACACCATGCATTCTCAGTCATTGGACAACCTCAGCTAGCACCTTGTATGGGATAAGGGGCAATAAAGAGTCTATGCCCATTCAGTGCTTGGCATCATTTTGAAGGGAGCCCATTCAAATCTGGGCTAAATGCCCATGCTGTGTCGCTAAGGAAGTTCATTTTTACCATGTCCTTAAGGTGACCAGTACGGATAGGTCTCAGCAGTCTAAAGCACGAAAGATGCTGCTTCCCTTTCACTGTTTATCAACGTAGCAGAAGTCTTAGCTGTAGTGGCACAAAAAAGAATACTAATGATGCCGAGAGAAACCGGAGGCTCGGGGAGAATCTGATAAGGCACTCCCTGATTTTTTAGGGGATCGTGTGAATGTGTGTCGTAAAAAGTTGCACGGCCTTCAAATTAAAATATTTGTGCCAATTCAGGAAGAACACAGCTACCTCTTCTCCAAAAGTGAAACTAAATTGCAGTAATCTTACTGCATGATAACCGCTGAGTCTATCGAATGGTGTGGGGTCTGAAAACCACAGCGAGTCAGCGAACTTGGTGCAGGGGAAATTTAAAGCAGTAGCACCCCGTGTATAATATTGTTGAAAGTATCAGCAGAGGGGGAAAGGGTTAACGTATTTGCACATGCCGCTGCCTGAAGTAAACAGAGTCAGGCAATGAATGGGTGGGGGTGGGGATCCGCAGTGAGTGTTGTTAATAGGCACGCAGCCTTCAAAATAACAAGCAGGGGGAGGAGGAGGCAGCCACAGCCCAAACAGCAGTATCAGGGGAGCATGAAATGGGGGGAGGACAGCGATTGTGTGAAGATAAAGCGCTGAGCCAGTGAAACGTTTGTTCGAATAAAAAAAAATAGACCCTGCATAGAAAATAAAATAGAACAAGCAGGGGCGGCCTTGGGCATGTGCAAGCTGTGCACCTGCACAGGGCCACCAAACCCCAGGGGCCACCACGCCAATATATATCCTTAATATAAGAATCCTTTGAGGATGGATACATGTTTGCGTGGCGGCCCCAGGCAGGGATTTGGGGGCCTCCGGCTTTGTTCCACTTCCAAACACCCTGGCCCCGCCAGGACCCCCTCTTCCGGTGCCCCCTACCTACGCTCCCTGCCCAGGGCCGCCATGAGCCTAGAGCCGCCCCTGTAACAAGTAGAAGAGGACAATTCCTGGGGGCGATCCATGAGAATCCAATTGAAAAAAAGGTAGGACAGGCAGGATCCATTAACCAATGAGAAGCAACGTTTTTTAACACCTTGGCTGCTAGGGAGATTCTTCTGCCGTGCTGCCATAATGAAAATGGGTGTGTTCATGACGAGCTCAGCTCGTCATGAGCACACGAGGACCATGACTCATGACGAGCTCAGCTCGTCATGAGCACAGAAGGGGTTAAAGGACACTGATTAAAGTTAGTCAGAAGCTGGAGGCAGGCTGTAAGCTCCCTGACTGAATAGACAGTTCATGCGCTGCCTAGGCTCGACCTAAAAAGCATAAAATCTCTTGTGATGTGAGCAGCAGCCACTGCCATTCAGTTTTTTTTGTGTTGCTCCCATGACTGGATTTTTAACCAGAATTAAATCTCCCTTACAGGTGGCACAATGCTGTGATCTTGGGCATTTTGGTTAACAGTTGTAACACAAAATTATTTGTTAGTTTAGGAGTGGGATGTTTGTTAATAGGGCATAAGTGTGGGGAGTTTTAGTTAAATAAATGTACACATTTTTAAAGGTTTAACAATTGTAAAACTAATATTATATTTATAAATATTATTATTGGTGTGGGAATAGTAAATTAATTAGGGTTACTGTCGAGCACCTTCCCTGACTTTCATGTTATTAGAGTGGGAATAGTATATTATATAGGGTCAGTGTCCAGCACCTTACCTGACTTATTTTAGATTGGAGTGGGAATGGTAAATTATTTAGGGTTAGTGTCCAGCACCTTCCCTGACTTTCATCTGATTGGAGTGGGAATAGTAAATTATATTGAGTCAGTGTCCAGCACCTTCCCTGACTTTTATTAGACTGGAGTGGGAATAGTGAATTAAATAGGGTTAATGTCCAGCACCTTCTCTGACTTTCATCTGATTGGAGTGGGAATAGTAAATTTTATTGGGTCAGTGTCCAGCACCTTCCCTGACTTTTATTAGATTGGAGTGGGAATAGTAAATTAAATAGGGTTAGTGTCCAGCACCTTCCCTGACTTTTATTAGATTGGAGTGGGAATAGGAAATTATATTGAGTAAGTGCCCAGCACCTTCCCTGACTTTTTAAGAGTGGAGTGGTAATGGTAAAATATGTAGGGTTAGTGTCCAGCAACGTCCCTGACTTTCACCTTATTGGAGTGGGGATAGTAAATTATATAGGGTTATTTTCCAGCACCTTGTCTGACTTTCACCTATTTAGAGTGGGAATAGTAAATTATATTGGGTCAGTGCTCAGCACCTTCTCTGACTTTTATTAGACTGGAGTGGGAATAGTAAATTAAATAGGGTTAGTGTCCAGCACCTTCCCTGACTTTCATCTGATTCGAGTGGGAATAGTAAATTCAGTCAGTCAGTCAGTCAAAACACTTTATTTCGATTAATTAAAATCATAAAAGGACATAAAATACAAGTTAAAAAACACAGTGCATCATGGTTACAGCAGAGTTCAGTGAATGAAATGTAAGGAATAAAAGTTATTGTTTTTTTTTTTAATTTACAAGATAGACATAAGTTCATATATATACAGGTAAGAGAAAAGACCCTACTTAACCCACTAGCGCTCAATACATCTGCACAATGGGGTGGCTACATTGTTTATAAATAAATGCTCCGTCTCTTGTTTAACCGAGCGGCAGCGACCAAAAAACTGGCCACACCAAAAATATCTCTTGTGCTTCTAAGCATTTGCATGTGCATCAGGTCAGGTCTTACCTGGGTAAAACCTGCCTCCCTTAAAGTAGGTACTAGGAATTTTCGCCTTGCATCAGAATAGCGTTCACAGAACATGACCAAGTGCATGGTGTCTTGCATTGTGAAATTATCGCAGATACATGGTCTCGAGTTCTCAGGTTTTCCCCAGGTAGGAAAAATGCCCAAATTAAGATGTATCAAGTTCATGCGGCATCTAACTAACAAATAGCGGTGAAATGGTTTTGTTACAATGGTAAGGTATGGTTCTAGAGAGGGAGATGTTAAGAGAAGGTAGTTGGCTCTAACATAAGGCTTCACCAACTCCTGGTTCTCCCTTTCTGATTCCAGCGCAAGCCGATAGTTTTGCTTGATCCAGACTAGGTCCTCTTTCTTCATCTGACCTGGTGTGCTGTACAGTTCAGGACGCCCTTGCTTGTTGCACACCGCTCTAATGTACATCAGCCACGGGATCCTGCTCACCATGTCTAATTTTGTACAATCCCTAATAATCTGGTGCTTTGGGGTAAGCTCATCATTTAACCATGTTTTTACCCATGCCATTACCGGGGCCAGTTTTAAATCATCTGTAATGTATCTCACCCCCAGTTCAGTATGTACCGAATACGTCAGGGTTGATTGGAGAACTGCCAAAAGAGATCTGAGGAACCTGTTCTCTACCACCTGGATTTTATTCTTATTTTTAAAGGGAAACAGAATAATTTGGTATTTTTTAAGTCTACTACCATATTTTATGTTTGTATAGAAAATGGTTTTTAATATGTTTTAGTTTGTATTATTGTTTACATGGGACTGTTTTTTTACCGCCTAAGGTTATTTTGCTTCATTCAGGACGGGAGAAGCTCGCGGTTAGATGCTGCGTCGCGTTGGGAAAGGTAAGGTTATTTTTAACTGTTATATCTTAGAGAGTAGTAGTGGTTGAGTGTATTTGAGGGGGTGTGCAGTATAATTTGATGTATTTAGTTGTGGTTTTGGTATGTTTTAGGTGTTAGTTGGTTTTTATGGAGGTGTAGTGAGTTTTTTTAGGTCTACTGTATTTATTGTGTTTAATGTTAATATATGTTGATACTAATGCTTGATATTATTGTAAATGTATATTTTTAGGTGTTTGGGGTTTTGTGTTGGTGGCTTTGTTTTTGATCATTTTTTACAGGTTTCTCGTTCTCGCTGTTTCCTTCCGGAAAAGGATGCATTTTTTTTTAAAGAAGAGTGTATTCGTTTATTAAACTAATCTTTACATACTCTCTTTCGTTTTCTCTTCGTTTCATGGAGCGATTTTTAACCTTTTTTACTGTTTTTCGGGTTTTTAAGGGTATCGATGTGCATTTGGAGAACATCATGCGTTTTTTTAAAACTAAAAGTGTGTGTATATTACTTTATTTAATAACTTTACCAGACTTTGGGGGTCATTAGGATGGCGGGCGGACTTTGCCCGCCCGCCATCCTCGTGGTAATCGGGACCGCCCGCCATAAGGGCGGAGGTCCCGTGGGGAGTATTAGGATGTGCCCACCACAGTGGCGGGCACATCCTGTATTTTTAGAATTGTGCTCTCTGCACCGCTCGCTACAAAGCTAAAAATGCATTTCAGCATTTGCATAATCAAAGCGGTAGACACCACCACCATATTATTCCTTTTCCGCTCCGGGCGCCTTGGCGGGGGAAAACTATTGTGGTTGTCGGGCGGAGTGCCTCCGCCAGGCCGGCGATGGCTACTGCCAGCCTGGCGGAGGCAATCCGCTCGACATCATATTGACCCCCTTTGTTTTGTTGGGGTTTCCTGGAGCGATTCTATTATTTTTTTTGCTATTTTTCGGGTTTTGCAGGGTTTACACATTATTCTGGTGCAGAAATTGCGTTTTTTTAATATAAAAGTGTGTGTATTTTGTTTGAATAAATAAAGTTACCACACTTTTATTTTTTGGGATTTCCTGGAGCGTTTTTTATAGTTTTTATTGTTTTTGGGTTTTTAAGGGTTTACACAATTTGGATTTGTCATGGATTAACAGTGGATTACATGGATTACAAGTGGTTGGATTACATATTCTTATGCTACATAAACTGTAAGTTTTTTTCATTTTCTATTATTTGGGTGGGAAAAGTTATTTTAAATGTGATTGATATGTTGTATATTATAAGAAGTATTATTTAATTGTTTACATATGTTTGTGTAATGCACATAAATATGTATCACAATTAGAAAATAATTTTTATAATATAATATTTTGATGCTTGTTAAGTGATTATTTATATAAAAAAAAAAGAGTATTGGTATTTTTGTGTATGTAATTTACAGGAGCGTTTTTGCTATTAGGGATAGGTAGTCTAGGCCTTGTGTAGAAGGATATAGGGTGACTTGCCTTTGGAGTAGTCTAAACATTTGTTTAGTTTGTTTGGTTAATTTTGGTCCTATTTGGGTTACATATTGTTCCATGCGTAATTCTTGATAACTTTGTTCTTTTTGTAATGCTTCTATGAGCTTTGTACGGTAGGTTTCCTTCTGCTACTGGTTGCTTGAAAGGCATTGTGCCATCCTTCTACACTGCTGTTGGTTTTAGCTTCTTGGTTGAGTGTACTTAAATATACATTCCACCAACCTATGTGAAATTTAGGTTGGCGTCTGTGGCCAGATCGATGTAGCCTTCCCACCAGTGTGTCCTCGAAGTAGTCGAGGAGTGGTGCTATTTTTCTTCATATTTTTTATAATATGGACTAAGCATGAGCGTGAAATCCGTTACGCTCGCGGATTTTGCGGATTTTCGGGAAATCCGCAATCCGCGAATTTTGCGGATTTCCCGCAAAATCCGCAAAAAAAAATCCGCGAACGTAACGGGTTCAAAAGTTGAACCCACACTCATTTAACTATTTTACAATGGCGCCAGCAAGCTGCCAGCGCCGTTGTAAAATAGTTACAAAGTTAGCTTGCACAGGAACCACTAGATAAAACGAAGCAGGTGCTTCCTGTGCAAGCTAACTTTGTAACTATTTTACAACGGCACTGGCAGCTTGCTGGCGCCATTGTAAAATAGTTACAGGGCAGCACAGCCTTACAGGTCACTCAAGGGACCCCTGCGCCCTTCAGGGCGATTGCATAGTAACACACACATGGTCGCTCGAACTAGTTAATGCTCAAATTCAGTGACTCATTCATTAGCCCAAAAACAATCATGTGCCTCTTCCCAAATGTACCGCGTAAAATCAGCTGTGATGCTGGATAGAGGCCTTCTGCATCCTTGACTTTCACGAGCGCAATACCCGTGCTGTTCCTGTGACCAGGAGCTTCTTTTTCTTCATCTGCTGAACCGATCTTTCTCTGACCTTTTATACATACAAGAGGCATGTGAACTCGCATGGAAGCACCCCCCCACACCACAAAATCCGCAAATCATGGTCGCTCGAACTAGTTAATGCTCAAATTCAGTGACTCATTCATTAGCCCAAAAACAATCATGAGCGTCTTCGAGGCTGGACAGGTGTGCCTCTTCCCAAATCTACCGTGGAAAATCAGCTGTGATGCTGGGTAGAGGCCTTTGCATCCTTGACTTTCATGAGCGCAATCCCCGTGCTGTTCCTGTGACCAGGAGCTTCTTTCTCTTCGTGTTCGCACGGGTTGCTGCAAGTTCGCACGTGTTTTGTACAATTTCGCAATTTGCGAAATTGTACAAAACCCTCGCGAACTTGCAGAAACCCGTGCGAACATAAAAAAAATACGCAAATTCGCGAGAGTTCGCAGATTTTGCGGATTGCGAGATCGCAAATCCGCAAAATCCGCGAACGCGAGATCCGCAAAATTCGCCCATGCTTAATATGGACTATCTATTAGTATATTATAATATTCTGCTACATCTGTAACAGGGACATATGCTAGGGCAATTCATTTTTTGATTTGGTAGGCAAAACCGCTGTCTGTAGCATATTGTATGCTTAATGTAGGTTTTTGAGATTTCTCCACATGCTTTGGTTGAAATGGTAGTAACAACCTTGTATTGATGTATGTGGAAAAGTTTTTAATATACTATTTATCATAGCTAGTTCGAAATCTATGATTATTTTCTGTGGAAAATAATCATGGATTTCATTTTTTATAGCATTTAGTACTTCTGTGTATGTATTTTGTTGCTTATTTGGCAACAAGCAGAAAATAAATGGGATGTTGGAATGATGATATAAACCATGTATGCTGTACAGTTGGTAGAATGGTTTTGGGCATGTTTTAAAAGTACCGTCCATCATCCAGTTTTGGCAGTCTATTAATTTTCTTATATTGTTTGCAGTAGCAAACATAATAATTATGTTTATAGGGCTTTTGTTGTCAAAAAGTATGAATGGTTCATTATTATGTGTTATACTTAATTCTGGGGGAATTACAACCTCTTCAAGAGTTTTAGGGTTAGGTTGTGTAGTTGTGGTTAATCTTTTTTGTCTAGCAATTGCTCGTTTGAGGTAATCAATTAATGGTAGTTGGCCAGAAGCATGTTGAGGAACTTTTAAGAGTTCCTCTTTTAGTATTTGGGTGGTGGGTTTATCTGTGCTTGTACTAGCTTCTGTTATACTTTCAAGGGCGTCTAAGACCTCTATTTCAGTGACATTGGGGGGGGTGATTGTGTTCTTTGGTAAATAGTACATTAGTTTCTTCAGTTGTAGCCCTGTCATAACATTTATTAGAGTAGTATTTATTACATTTCCCTAAAACTTTGCGTCCTGACTGTTTTTCCTGAGTGTAAACATACCCCATATAACATAGTAATAATTTGTTTTTTGAGACATAACAAACTCTGCACCTTCAGTCATGTTTGTTTTTGTAGTGCTAGGAAGGATTAGAAAGAAACACAGTTTAAGTCTAAATACTGCTATACGTGTTTGAAATGCATTAATGTGTTACTTATTATACTTACACTGATTCTTTCTTGCAATTTCAAATGTGCAGAATGTTTTTCAAGCTTTTTCTTATATGTTGATGTTTTATATCAGTTGGTAGAAGATGGAAGAAAAGCCTTATTGTATTATTGCTTTAAATTTTGATACGTTGGAATGGACCAGTTGTTTTCTACTTGGTAATTTAAGTTTTTAAAAAACAAAAATATATACTTACTTTATGAGTTTGAGGAGTCTTTTGCTTTGATGGATTAAGTTTTGGATGTCTGTAAATGTTCTGTTAAGAAGATAGAGAAAAGATAAAATGTGGATTAGAAATGTTTGCTTATTACATTCAGTTGCTATGTTTGCTCAATTTTAGATGTACTAACAAGAATAAATGTGCAGGAAATATTTAGAAAAGTTCACAATGTTTTTCAAGCTTTTTCTTGTATTTTGATGCTTTATATCTGTTGGTAGAACAAACACAAAATTCATTATTGTATTATTTTATTTAGTTTTAAGAGGTTGGGATGGGGAAGCTGTTTTCTACTTATTATTTTAGGCTTGTAACATATTTAAAAATATATACTTACTGATTGAGTTTGTGGAGTCTTTAGCTTTGATTGAGTAAGTTTTGAATGTCTGTAAATGTTCTGTTCAGAAGATAGAGTAAAGATAAAAAGTGGATAATAAATGTGTTTGATAAACTTTAAATATACTTACAACAATAAATTTGCAGTAAATTATCTGTTAAAGGTTTAATGCTGTCTTTTGGAGATTTCTGTAGAAGATATATAAAAGGTATGGCAAAATGTTACTCAAACTGTTTACTAATAAATTTTTAGTTTTAGGCTAATGCTTAAGTTGCATTTAAAAATGAGGTTAACTTGCTTGTGTTTTGTATGTAGTAGTCTTGTCTTGAAAAGTAGTATTTTCAGCAAATAGTTGGTTGTAGTGCCGCCTTCTTTTTTCTGTACAGTTAGAAGCAGGAAATAGCAGTAGGAAAGTGTTCTTTTTATACTGTGTATTTGATTAGTTGCTTCGTTTGACTGGATGCTTTAACAGTGGGAGATTTTCATTGGTTGGTTTGAATTTTTTTTTAATTTAATAGCATTGTTTGGTGTTGTGGAAATGCTATTTACTGAATGATTCAGCTGTAAATATAGTTATTTTTATTTTATATTTTAAATATATGAAAGAATATTTTAGAAATTACATTGTAAAAATATTCGATTTATTATTTAATGCACTGCAATGTTTCTATGACATTTGTTGGAAATGTTTCATATTTTTGTATGTGTTGCGAAAAATGTTTATTATGTGTTTTATATATCTTGTAGAATGTATTATATATTTAAAATATATATTGGTATAGTATTTAAAGTGTTTAAGGCACTTTTTTATAGTGTTGATATTTGAATAAATTCGCAGTTAGTGCTATCTATATTTTTGTTTTCGATATTATTGCTGTGTACTGTGTATTTTAGTACTAGACAATAAATTTTGTTTCTATATTTTGTGTTTCGATATTGTTTGTTTCGATATTGAATATTCTCGATAATTTGTAGTCGATATTTTTGTGTTTTTTTAATTAAGTATTGGGTGTCGATATAATTGTAGTCGATATATTTTCACCTATAATTTTGCAACTTGATATTGTGCTCGACGATATTATGTCAGTGATCCATTTTCAGCTTTAATTCAGACCGTTCATACATCTAACTTGAGTAAACATTTAAACATTTTAAAAGACAATAATAAAAAGAAGGTGGTGTTGACCTCTTTTAGTACATGATTATTGGTCTTGTGTCCATCAAATAACCGTGTTAGTGTCATTAACAGGAAAAACTGTTAGTCTATAAACTAAGAATTACCTTATGGTAACAGCTTCATCAGCCTGTTGGGGATAGGTTGAGGAACCTAAGACAACAAAATTAAGATACAGCAGTTACTCCCACTAACATTTAAAGTTACAAATAGATTCTTGTAATGCTATGTGCTCTATAGCAACATCACTTTGAGCTTGATTTAGAGTTTGGAGGATACAGAGAACCAAAAATTTGCGGATGTAGCATCTGCCCTATTTATAAGGCATAGACATCAATACAGTCTAAAGAGGGTGACAAGAAATCCCATGTATTTTGATAAATATCCTGCTTCCACGAAACTCTAAATCTACTCACTTCCATAAGCTTTATGCTTTGTCATTGTCCAAGAAATTGGATTAGTATTTGGGGTGGGTGACTACGCACTTCAAGGAGTAATCTCAACCCCCGGGTGAACACTCAGAGTTACTAAATTAACTTGAGCTCAACCCACTATTAGCTATGGCACAAAACAGACAGGCTTAACTAAGTGCAAAGTGTAAACTATTTATGCAGTACCACAACAGTGATAAAGTTAAAATGCAAAACAATAAATATTCCAAACCAATTAGAAATAGTGTCAAATTTGATAAAATGGCAAAAAAACAATGAAAAGAACTGGAGAAATAAATGTTTTAATATTTATGTAGAACTAGCACAAAAGAAAGCAAAACGATTAAATGGTTGCAGGATCTAGACGCACTTTGAGGTTGAGGCGATGGGGTGCAGGTTGGATACACCAACCAGGGTAATCCGAGTCAAAGATTTTACTTTCTGACTTAGTCTTAAAGTCTCAATCCAGCACAGGAGTACATCTTGAAGAGCCCTCGCTACAGGAACTCAGGAGAGGCCCTTAGAGACTTGCAGGGAGTCAGCAGAATCCAACTGCAGGGTCCAATCGAGGACCAGTTGCAACTGGTCATCTGGGTATTTCCAGGAAAAGGCTAGTAGCTGTGGCTTGTTGTATCTCTAGGGTTGAACAGGACACAAGCCTTATAACCCTTGGAGTCCACGTCTTTGTCCTGGGTAGAAGAGAGAGCAGGTCCAGTCCTTCAGGGCCCCACTCAGGCAGGTCTAGTCCTCCTCCAATCTTCCTCAGGCCCAGGAAGTATTCTGAAGTGTATACCTAAAGGTGCCCCGTTTATGTCTGGCAATGGCTAGTGGGTAGGAATGACTCCTGGGCACACCCTAACCAATGGAGTGAAAGTTCCTGGAGCCAACCTCGCCCACTTTTGGCATTTTCAAGTTGGGGAAAGTCTTCTGACACAATAAACGTGGGCTAGGGGTGTGTGTGGGGGGTGCACTATAGTAATCACAGTTTCCACTGACATGTAACACTAAAATCAGTTTGAAGCAGCCAACATACCCACAATAAACTCAGAGACAGACGTGTGGTAGAACAAAAGCAGAGTCCTTCAGCAATCAGCCAGTTGATCCACAAGAAGCGTCTTGGCATCCTGGTCTCTTCCCTTTTTAAGTGTGCCCCAATGGTTAAATGTAAACCCAGCAGAGCTGTCAAGCAGGATTTGATGCTCTAGCACGAATTGAAATTGTAGTGTCAAAAGGATACTGACATCCCCACCCTGTATATTCTGTAGTGTTCTGATAAGCCATTTTTGCACATTCTGGTCAGTCTATTATTTGCTCCTGTGAGGCATTTCAACCCTATTGTCATCTATTCAAGTCTAATTACTGCCTGTGAGAAGCTAGAGAGCCAATGTAAATTAGCCTCTAGGAAATGTAGGCAGGGAAAAGGTAATTTTCTAAAAGTTAATGTTCCATAATGTTTATTGCAAAACAGACTTCATTTTTGGATTTGATTTTAAATGACTATTTAAAATAGTTGTTTCATTATTTTTCTAGCTGGTTCCATTGCCAAGATACAGTATTTGTATTTGAATCTGTACTCTGGTTTTCTACATCGGAGAGCTAGGCCAGACACCAAGAAAAATAGGCATGGGCAATGAACTCTGCTCCGTTACTGGAGTTTTTTGCACTCAATGCTTAGCGGAGCTTACGGAGTGCAGAAAATGCTCCGCATAGTGTCGCAGAGTTATTTCTCCACTCGCCAACAGTGAGTTGGCAAGCGCGAGCTGCCGCTCCGGTAGAATTTCTACTCAAGCGGCAGGAAGATCTGTGGGGATGGCAGTTCGAGCTGCACTCCGTCACTTGAGGAAGTCCGCAGAGTTTTTGTCACTCCACGAACTCCACCCAGGTAAAAAATAGCTTTTGGGGGCTAGTTAATGTACTGCCATGTTAACAACAAATTTCTATGTCCTACTTTTAAATACCATGCACTCTGCCTTGTGAGCTAGAACGCCTACATAGGGGTGACTTATAATTTTGAAAGGAGGTTTTTACCTGTCAAAAAGGTTTATTTGCCAGGATGAATTGCAGTTTTACACAGCTGCAGTCTGACTACAATGGTTGGCCTTAAGCCATGCTTTCCATGCCACTATTGTGGGTGGCCCAATAGCTGCTGCAATCCACTAGTGCCATTTATGTTCCAGAACCTGGGTAATTTTTCAGCACACACTAGAGACCTATAGGTAAGTTACATGTACCAATTAGCAGTATGCCAATTCAACCATGTTTCAAAGAGGGAGTGCAGGCACTTTAGTACTGTTTAGTAAGTGTGCAGTGTTCTAAAGATAGCAAAAATATAGGGTCCAGCAAAAGGCAAAAAAAGCAGGGTGACCACGCAGAAAAGGCAAATTTCTTACATACATCAATTAGTCTGCAAATATAAAAAAACAAAAAGCCTCTGTAGTGTGGAAAAAAATATTTTTGATGGATCTTACAGGTAAAGGTACATCTTTGAACTATCTAAAATCTGCTAGTCTAAGCAGTTGTATATTCTATCTTGAGAAAAGAAGCAAGGGGTAGACAGACATACGTTTATGTTGTTCTGACTTGGAAATGACAGGGCATGAACATTAAAGGAGAATGGTCTTAGCTAGAGAAATAAGAGTAGATTGGAGGATTATGTTGAGAAAGACTGGAAAGAGTAAGTCAAATAATGTGTGAATATATGCTCTATTTGGGACATTAAATTAATCTTCCTCATGTAACTAGAACTGATAAGCTAAGGGTTTCATCTTTTTAAAGCAAATAAATATTTTTTCTGATTTAAGAAAAGTTTTCAGTACTCGGTCACTGATAAACAGAAAACAAATAAGCAAGTGCCCAAGTTTGAAAGCAAAAACAGTGGGAGAAGATGAGAGAGTTGTGTTGACCCACATGCAAAAACCTTCCAATCGCTCAGTATGCCACCCCCCATTACTTTGTAAAAGCAAGGAGTGTTTGTACTGTGTAGCCATATATGCCTGTTTTTAGTCGTCTCTCTCACGCCTAGCTCAAGCACTACCTGATTCTTTAGCCGTTCATTAGCCTGTCTAACAGAACTTGTAGGATAGACTTCAATTAACTGTTTCTGATTCTCCCAGTAGCAATTCACATCCGACCAACCACCAATAACTCTGTGCTCAGCCACATATTTTGACCCCTTGTAGGATCCAAGGTTAAAAAACAGAAATAGATTAGGGAGCTGGTCCTTCTCTGAGCAGGAAACCCATCTTTGGAACGCTCTAAAACTGCAGATTATTTCAGCCACACTCCATCTTTCTGTCTGATTACTCTTACAGCCCAACCCTTTTCCTCCATAATGTGTACTGCTACCAGGTGTATCCTTCCACCTAAAACTCAAACTCATGATAGGCTACAGTATTTATAGAGGTCATAATGTGTAAAGTGCTTCAAGCTCGTTGCAGAGAGCATGCATGTGGTTAGCTCGGATTGATGCATGAATTCACCAGAGCTGAGCTTTTTACATTGATTCAGTCATTTTATCAGATCATTACTTCGTCATCTATTCATTTATTCGTCCATCCAGTCAGTTGCTCAACAAGGCAGTTTTCAATGCTTCTCCCATTTTCTTTGCCATCATTATGTAGCCATTGTCTATGTTTCATGCCTCTGTGCAAATTTCGCCAAAAGGCACTTCAGCGAATCATGAACACTGAGGTAAAGGACTGCAAAGGTCCGAATCCGACTGTGCGAAGTGCAAGTACAACTGCAAAATCATTATGTACACAGACCTTTTAGAAAGCTTTTCTATTTTAATGTATCTCTAGTTTGTATACTTTAATTTTAAAGTACAAGTTGCTTCTTTTTATATGAACAATATTGTAAAGGTTTTAATTACCTATAAAAAAAAAGAAAAAACAAATAATAGCAATGGGTCAAAAGACAACTAAAGCTATCTAAAAACTGTGTATATGTGTTGGGATACAATCCATGAATCCGAAGTATTCAGGTGAAAAATAGTGTTCACATCAGATACCCAACCTGTACCGCCCTACATCATTTGGGATCCTTCACCCGAAGGATGTGGAAACATGTCCATTGTGGATTAGGTAGATTGTAGCCTAATCGTGTAGAAGGATGCAGGGATATGTTTATAGAAATGTGGTATCACTATTTTTCACCTGAATACCTCGGATTCATGGATTGTATCCCAACACATATACACAGTTTTTAGATAGCTTTGGTTGTCTTTTGACCCATTGCTATTATTTGTTTTTTCTTAGTTTGTAGGGACCGTAGCAATGCCAGGTCAATAAATATTTCCCGTGTACACCCTCTTCATTGTATTAGTGTTTAATTAACTATATACAATAAAATTTACTTACTCACTTACTTACTTACTTACTCATGCCTCTGTGCAGACACATCCTTTTTGTCCATTCATTCATTGGTGAATCTACTGCATTTCTTTATCCATCTATTCATTGTCACTCTTTTACCTGTCCATACGTACATACACTCATTTACCATTGCCATTCTTTAAACATTAATTGAATTCCAGTCATTCATCCAACCACCCACTGTTACATATTCAAGCAGATATCCATTGTGATTCCTATATCCAGTGTCATATGTTCAATTTCCAATCGGATAATTTAACATTTGTTTACGTGCCCATTCATTTAACTACGCGCTGGTATTTGCTCATCCATCCATAGTCATTGCTTCATCAGTTTGTTCATCATGTGGCCAGGGATTTAGGTGGGATGGCACAAAGTTTGTGTCTCTAAAAGTGTGGGGGGCATACAAATTGTAAGTAGGAATCCTTTCCTGTGTAATTAAGGGCCTGGTTTAAAACATGCAAACTAAAATCCTATGCTTTTCGTATCTTATCTTATGCCGCAGCAAATATTTTGATTCCTCTCTGTGAGCTTTTTATTATTGCATCCAGACATACCACACAGTAACAGCTGAATACCTAAAACAAGCCAGTGCATGTTAGCAGTATCAGACAAATGAGTAACAGCAATTATGTTCCTGTTAATAATTAGAATTGAAAAAGTTTCAGTTCTGAAAATGTGAGACTGTGAGTTTAACAACATATGGTCTGTTGAAGGGACAGTGGTCCTCGGAGTGTCTCAGACACCCCCATTCTTTCGTTCACATCAATTTCCTCTATAGGCTCTCTGTATGCCCTTTTTCTCCCCACATCTTTCTGAAATCTTCGATTTGCATGCCTCACACCTCAATCATTCCCTGGTTCAGCACCCTGTTCAAGCTTGCTATCCCCAGCTTAAGCAGGGGTGGTAGAGGAGCAGATTAAATTGTTTTATATCCCTTCTTAACGTTTATCTTGGGTTGGCAGATCATCACAAGTTAGGAGAAACAGTTAGGAGAATCTAATAAATTTCGCAAGAATAAACTACAATAACACAGCTGCTGGGTGGTGACCAAAACAAAACATAAAGTTGGCCTGAAACGGTGACAGAGAGAAAGAAACATTATTAAAATGGCACAGAAAAAGTGAGTTAGAGACAAATCGAGTTAGACAGCATAAAGGAAAGGAATTAAAATACAACTAACAAAGGAAGGAAAAGGAAACATGAAGGAAAAAGAGCACAAAAGAACACAGGAAATAAGGAAAAAAGATGTAAAAGAAGGAAAATGAAGGAAAAAGGAAGAAAAGAAAGTAGGATGGAAAAAGAAAAGGCAGGGACGACAAAATAAATACGAAAAATTGAAGGGGAGGACGAAGAAAAGCAGAAAAAATATATTGAAATAAAGAAGAAATTAAGATGAAAGAATTGGAGACTGAAAAGAAAAGAAAAAAGAAATTATGAATAGAAGGAATAAAATGTGGAAAAAAGATGCGAAGGAAAGACATGCTGACGTACTCGCGGGATCGCCTGTTTGCCATCGGTCAGGTAAGCTGCTGTTGTACCCTTCTATCGGTACACCCATTGCGTGGCCCATATCATTGCCCTTGCAACGGGTGGGCTCTCGACTCTCCGCAACCTCTCACAAGGTTTATTTCCTCGGAGACCCGCCGTACTACTGACACTCCTACTACTCTGAAGATCCTGAATTTAAACGTCAGGTCTGTGCTGAAACACCATCAGCACATCTATGACCTCATTGAGGAGGAAGCTCCAGACGTATTTGCCATGACGGAAACACGGCTACAGGACGCTGATACCGCTATTACCAATCTTGCCTGTCCACCCGGCTATTCTATGTACACCCTGAATAGGCTGTCTAGGGGTGGAGGTATCGCGTTAGTGGTAAAATCTATCTACCCTTGCGTCTGGAGTGCCCTAAACATCTCCGGGTGTGAAAGTGCCATGTTCAAGGTCTCTGTCAGCCCTGAGTTTACCCTGTCTGGAATGGTCGTCTATCGCCCACCCGGCAGTGATGTGGCGTTTAGGAATGCTTTCCCTGATACTGTTGGCCCTTTGGTCGCCGACTGTGCCAACTTCTCTATCATGGGTGACCTTAACCTGCATTTCGACACCCTCTCAGGCCTGACAGTGCGTTCCATCTCTTCTGACCTGGAGGCCTTTCAACTTCCCCAGTTGGTTTCCCAGCCTACTCATCTGGGGGGGCATATTTTGGATCCCCTGTTTACCAATCTGTTGGGGATTCAAATTACATCTGTCTCTCCGGTGGAATGGACAGACCACTTCTTGGTGTCCATCCTTTGCCCGGTCTCGGCCACTCCTTCCATCTCTACGGCTAGGCGGGTTCAGAAGAGGGCTTGGAAAAAGCTTCGGTTAGAGGACTTTCACCGTCTTCTATTAGAGGAGCCGCTGGGCCCTTTGACGGATGTGGAAAGGGGGTATGACCTCTTCTGTTCATGGATAACTAGGGCCTTGGACTCTCTGATACCCATCGTTTCAACCAAAATCAATCCCAGAGAGTCGAGTCCCTGGTATGATGGCACTCTCCGGGCCCTAAAGGGCGCCTGTAGACGAGCAGAGAGGGCTTGGAGGAAAACCTATGGGGCTGACCTAAAAGCTGCATATGCCAAGTCCGTTAAGCTTTACCATCGAGCTATCTGCCGAGCCCGTGCGGCTTTTTATGCCACTGAATTCCGGAACAGTCCGAATCCGTCTAAAGCTATTTTTAAGGCTGTTAAAGATCTTACAGCGAAGCGGACTACCTCCACGACCGTGAGCTCCCTTTCCCATTGTGAATCCCTTGCATCTTACTTCTTGGGGAAGGTCCAAGCTATATATAGGACATTCCCTAGCATAGGGTTCACTGAGGAAAATATTAATGGGGTCCACCATCAGACTACACTGCTTGCTTTCCCCCCCCTCACCTTGGATGGTTTTGACAAACTTGCATTGCAAGTCAAATCTGGGTCCCCATCCGATCCAGTAAGGCCTGCTCTCTTTCGAGACCAAGCTTTTATGGGACGTACAGCCGTATGTTCCCTTGTCAACCTTTCCTTGGAAACGGGGACTGTTCCATCTAAGTGGAAACAAGCTGTGGTGTCCCCGATTATTAAAAAGCCCACCCTGGACCCTTCCAAGCCTGAAAGCTACCGATTCATTTCGTTGTTGCCCTGGCCAGCCAAGATCACGGAGGCCCATGTCAACCTGGCCCTGTCTGAACATCTGACTCGGACCAAGGCCCTCGACCCCACACAAAACGGATTCCGTGCTGGGCACAGTACGGAAACTGCGTTACTTGTGATGGTGGAACATCTCCGGGCAAAGTTGGATGCTGGTCAAACGGCGGCGCTTATTTTGTTAGATCTTAGCGCCGCCTTTGATACGGTAGATCACAGCATCCTCCTACGCCGGCTCGAGGAGACTGGCATTGGCGGTCAGGTGCTGCAATGGTTCCGCTCCTTTTTAGATGACCGCTCCTTCTGTGTTGCCATCCCTCCCTTCAAGTCCAACTACCAGCCACTGGCCATGGGGGTTCCGCAAGGGTCCTCGCTGAGTCCCACGTTATTCAATCTTTACGTGAGACCGCTGGCTGATGTCGCTAGGCAGTGGGGCCTTACCTTGGTCTCATATGCCGACGACACTCAGCTGGCGGTTACTCTCAGCGGGGATGCGGAGATTGAGGCCCCTAGGTTTCAGTCCGGACTGAAGGCGGTGGCTAGCTGGCTGACAGGCAATTGCCTCCAGCTAAACGCCACTAAAACAGAGGTGATGGTCGTCGGGAAGGGAGTGGAGCTGTGGGGTGACCACTGGTGGCCCTCAGAGTTGGGACCTACTCCGATCCCGGTATCGGAAGTGAAAAATCTGGGGGTATGGCTGGATGCGGGCCTCTCTTTTGTAGGCCATACTAAAAGAACCGCGGCCTGTTGTTTCGGTCTCCTGAGGGGCTTGAGACCTGTTCTCAAGTTCTTTGACGCCCCGACCAGGCAGTTGGTGATCCAGGCTACTATCATCTCCCGCCTGGATTACGCCAGCTCTCTCCTGGCTGGGGCTAACCAGGCCCAATTAACCCGCTTACAACGGGTTCAGAATGCTGCGGCAAGGGCGATTGTGGGTTTGCCCAGATTCTGCTCAGTGACAGGTGTCCTTCGCTCCCTACACTGGCTTCCAGTTAGGAAGCGCATCCTCTTCAAGGTTTTGTGCCTTGCTTTTAAAATCTTGAGAGGTACAGGCCCGGAAATCCTGTCGAGCTGTCTGTCTTTTTATGTCCCTGCCCGTAGCCTTCGCTCTCAGGGTCTGGCCCTTGCGGTGGTTCCCAGATTCAGGCTTAGCCGTATGGGAGGCCGCTCGTTTAAGGTAATGGCTGCGTCAGCATGGAACGCCTTGCCTGTTGAAATCCGCTTGCTGGAGGACCTTCTGACCTTTCGGAGGGCTATAAAAACCTTCCTGTTTTAGCTGTTCCTTAGTTTTGTTCTTAGCCTGTTGTTGTGTTACGTGCTACCTTGTCTCTGCGCCAGGACGCTCCTTGGCTGGAGTATCTGTGCGCACAATAAATAGTCGTAACATAACATAACATAACATAACATGAGCATGAAAAGAATAAACGGATATGAAGAAGGGTAGAAAGCTAGGCAAAGGTCAAATGGAACGAGAGAAGAATCGATGGATGGAAAGACAATGAAATATTCATAAAAACAAAGAGAAGGTAACGGAAAGAAGGAAGGGGAGAAGCTTGAAGGAAAGCAAAAAGATGGAAAGGATAAATTAGAGAAATAAGCCAGTAATGGTAAATGTGTCGTTGTTGTCCATATTCCTTTACAATCTTTCTATAATATTTATACTTTTGCACTATGTTCTGCAACTTTTACCCAGGGCACTTCAAAATAAGAGCAGGGACCATTCACATTACTCGTATCTTCATTATGGGTCGAAGCGGGGGTATTTTGTTTTTCTGGCTACTCCCTTGGCCCTCTTCACACTCCTGCATGTACTTATTCGCGTCCTCTTCACTTCACAACCACTCACCGGAAATGCTGGCATTTCTTTTTTTCCGTTTTGCTTTCTCTCTATCAATATTTCAACAGCTGTGTTCTGTTGCGCTCCACCCCAGTCGTTTGCACAGAATCACAATTGGCACATCTGGCCATCGGTCAGGGCGCTCTGGTAAGCAGACAAGGGTTGCACGTGTAGGTATTATGACCCCCTTTATAGCACCCAATGACAGGCGCTGTGCGGAGCTCCACCTGCCTTTATCCGGAAGCCCAGCGCTCTCAATTAAATCCTGAACTCAGACAGGAAGTCAACTCGGTGCGCACTCTACAACAGCACGTGCGGCTCGAAAAACAAACTACAGAAAGACATCATCCCGGGAAAAGACTGTTTTGGGGGAAATGCACGAATAGGTAAAAGTGAAATGTATGTAAGGAAGAATACAGCGCTAACATGGTCCATCCCTTGGCATTTATTTCTACATTAAGCCGTCAAATCATTGCTGCGTTTCTACGCGCATCCAGGCATTAACTCATTGTTGTTCATTCATTCATGTACGCATTCACTAATTGCCACCCACGCGTCCTCCCATCGCCATTGACATGTGTTCGTCCATTCGCCAGTTCAAACACTCATCCATATAGCAGTTAGTGCGTTCGCACATCCATCCATGCATCCATCGATGTAAACGGTCCGCGTTTTTAATAAGATGATGACCCTCTTCCGGATCTCCGGGCACTGCTGATCTCCAGCCTCGGTTCTCTGAGGGGACGAGGAAGTGCACAGGGGGAGGGAAGGGAATGAGATGCCCTCCTTATTATAGTGACGAGCGAGGGCCATTCCCTGCCGTCCCCTTCTGGGAAGGATCACTGCTCTCCACAGCCGCTGTTGGTGTTTGCCTGAGTGCGCGTGCACACTTCATCAGACACACGCGAGACCCCCACCCCCCACACCCAGCGCCCGGTCGTTATTGGGATGGGGGGGGGGGGGGGGGGGTGCTGACAGGCGGTGAGAGAGCGGAGTTCGGCGTGAAGCTCCTGGGGGCTGTCTCTGCCTGCAGTGCCGGCCCCTCCTTCACCACTCCCTCTGCGCTCCCC
This sequence comes from Lissotriton vulgaris, assembly GCF_964263255.1. Lineage (NCBI taxonomy): Eukaryota > Metazoa > Chordata > Amphibia > Caudata > Salamandridae > Lissotriton > Lissotriton vulgaris. Next base: position 685,087,367 of record NC_141697.1, read on the forward strand.
ACCCTGCTCTCAGCAAAACTTCTTCCACGCATCTGACAGCTCACTCACTCCGAGTGCAACAGCTCTGCTGCCACAGAGCACAGTGCGAGCTGGGGAGGCAGCGGAGAGCCGAGACCCCCGGGTGTAGCTGAGGAAGAGCGCCTGGAGAGAGGGGGGCTCCCGGGCAGCAGGGGGCGGCGTGCAGATACACGCGGAGATAAGACGGACGAGATTGAACCGAGAGCACAACGTTTGGCAGGGAAGTCTGACGAGACGACAGACAACAGGGTCAGGGGAGCAGACCAAATGCTTTAGTCTAGGAGTACCTGCTATCCGGTCTCCGAGGGATGCAGCTAACCTGAGGAACCTGCCTGTCCTGATCAGCACTGCTGTCCAATCCATGCTGGCCTCTTCGAGTTTCAGATCCCAGGGTGTCCGTCCTCCCTCTGGGGAGAGCTTCTGTCCACACGTGGGAGCCTGCGTGTTAAGGTCCATCCTTGGAATCCTGTCCTGAGGAGCCTCGCAGTTCTGTCTCCATCTGATGAGCTCTGTTGCCCTGTCACACTCTGAGGAGCCCTCTGTCCCCTTCTCTAGTTGATGCCTCTGCCCTCTTGTCCCAGCCCGAGAGCCATGCTGTTCATCCTCATGTGGAGAGCGCTGTAGTCCATTCGCCATCCGAGGAGCACTGTAAGTCCTTTCCCCATCTGAGGAGCTATATTGTCCATTGTCTCTCTGAGGGCACAGTTCTCCATTCTCTGCATGAGTAGAGCGCGTCCAGGCCCCATCTAAGGATCCCAGTCTCCTCCTGAGGCCATTGCCGTTGTGTCCCGGGTGAGGAGCCCTGAAGTCCATTCTTCACCAAGTAGAGCTGTGGTCTACTGCCCATCTAAGGAGCCCTTGGGTCCTCTCCCTGGAGCTGATGCCACTGTCCCACCTGAACAGCTGTGCTTCTCAATCTCCATTTGTGGATCCCTCCTGCTCCATGGCTGCTGCAGAAGAATCCTCCTGTCCCATTCCTACCTGAAGAGCTCAGCAGATTAGACTTCCCCCAGCAGATGAGCCCTGCGGTCCATCCTCCCTCTGAGGAACCCAACGGTTCAACTACCATTATTCATCGAGGCAACTATTGGATATACACTCTCCAGCTGAGGACCATGGAGACCGCAACAAGGTGGTAAAGTTCCAACACGCTGATAGTACATGTGGAGTGAGTCGATGCTTCAGCAAGGCTTGGTGAGGTGCCTCCTTAACCCCCTGCTTCTGGAGAGTGAGATGCATTCCTCCTGCGAGAACACCACAGTGATCAACGAAGACAGCACCCCAGTGGCGAGCACACTTATGTTCTCCATGGGTGTGGTGGGCAATGTGATGGCGCTGGCTATCCTCGGCTTTCACCGCAAGGAGCAACGAACCAAGGCATCTGCCTTCTGTGTGCTGGTCACGGGGCTGGCCATGACCGACCTGCTGGGCACCTGTTTTGTCAGCCCCATCGTCTTTGTCGCTTATGCACGCAAAGCCTCAGTCCTTGGCCTGGTGGGCAACGCACACCTCTGCAACTTCTTTGCCTTCTCTATGGCTTTCTTTGGACTGGCCTCCATGCTCATCCTCTTTGCCATGGCCGTGGAGCGGTGTCTGGCTATCAGTCACCCCTACTTCTACTCCCAACACAACACCCGCGGAGTTGCCAAACGCTCCCTACCTGCTATCTACGTCTCCTGCCTCCTGCTCTGCTCGCTGCCCTTCCTAGGGTTTGGAGAGCACAAGCAGTACTGCCCTGGCACCTGGTGCTTCATCCGCATGAAGTCTCCACATCCGGGGACCACCGCGTTTTCACTTATATATGCAACCCTCATGGCCTTCCTCATCCTGGCCATTTTCCTCTGCAATGGCTCAGTCATCGTTAGTCTTTGTCACATGTACCAGAGCCAGAAGATTCGGCGCGGATCTGTCAACTCGGCACACCGCAGACGTAAGAGCTGGTTCGACAAGGGTGAGGACGAGGTGGAGCACCTCATTCTGCTGGCCTTGATGACCACCATCTTCGTCATCTGCTCCTTGCCTCTCACGGTAGGTACAGCCGCCACTAAAGCAATTGAGAGTTTGGTGGCATGTTGTTGGGTTGGGGTTGGTGTTGCCACCATGTCTTTGACTCTTGAAGTTCCTGCAGCCACTTCAGCTGTCAGGACTTAGAGCCGCTGTGTTTAACAGCTGCGCTCAGGTTGCCTGTACATCCTGCACCTCAGATCTCTTCTGGGTGTTGATGAGGGGCTGAACCCCAACCTTGAGGGGACTCTTGAGTAGCTGCAACCATGATACTACTATGGCAAGTCGTTAGGAGGGAGCACATAGGCACATTTTATTGAGCCTTTTTGCTCATCGTATGTCACTCTGTACTTATACTTTTTTTATAGTATAATTTATGCATTTATGCATTTTTATAACCTAGGCTTTGAGCGGTGCCATTCAACAGATGGGGTGGGGAACAGAAGCAAATGGTGGGAGAGAACTTTCCCTTCAGCAGGGTTGTGATTTGTCTTATTGCTATAAGGTAGCTATATAGTTGGTCACCTTAAGGGTGGCAGGTGAACGGACGCCATCTTGGATTCAGAGTTTGAATTCGAACATAGTGCTGGGAACGTATTTGTTTAGGGCTTGGAACATTTCCCATTCCTTGTTTACAACGTTGTTGTAACGAGATTTACGGACTCCAGTACTAAAACTTGACAAGAAAAGTGGAATCTACCCCCCAGACGGACATGACATAGGATCTGTCTGGCTGATTGCTCATTATGACCCTCCAGCTATGGCAGTGGTCTCTTTTTAAGGAGTAACACCACACCAGTTCTATGACTTTTTTTAAATCACATTTACAATGTAAAAAAATTACAATTCAATTGAAAAAAAAAATTACAGTATGTGAACCTGAATGGAAAGAAAAAATACTACACGAAGGAAGTACTCACGCTTGATAGGAGACAACTTGACAATTGTATTTGCCAAAAGTAAAGTCAAAGAGGTAGCCCTGTAAAATGAATTTAAATCATGAAATAACAAATTAGGTAAGAATCTTCTGATTCACGTGCACATCCTCAGTAAGAAGCCGTAAAAGAAGAACATGCAGTATTTGTGTGAACACTGTTCATTGTTTTAGACATTTTAACACCAATATGTTTCTATAACTTCTGACAAGATAAAACAAAATAACACTTCCTTTTTGCAACTCGTTTCTATTCTTGAACGCTTTTCCCGTAACATACCATACCTATGAGACACAAACAATATTCCGTTAGGCAGGAAGAGACCAATAAAGTTGAATAGATGAAAGAAAACCACAAGGAAAATTAGTTTAACTTTCTTCTGTTTGTCGGAACTGGGACAAATCCCCAGTGGGGATCCAAATGGAAGTGGAAAAACCCAAACACGAGTTAGAACTTTAGCCAATCTTGTTCCAAAGAAGGAAAACAACAATGTCACTTGCTCTGTCCAGGAATCAAACTCTGCCCGATCCATGCACTGACCCTTTCTGACATTCCCGAGGCAAAGCCTCGTAAAATGCCATTGTGCTGTTTTTCTAAGAACTCATCCAAATCGTCTCTGAGAAAAGTTGATGTGACTGCCCGGGCCCCTACTAGAGTGTCCTACTCTATGACGTAATTGTACACTCTTTAAAACAAGCATTGGCAAAGACAGTAGGTCAGGCATTGGCAGTGGTGGAAAAAAACTTGCCCCCCCCTCCCCCTGAAACGTACATGCAGGGTGCCCCCACGCAGTGGGTCAGTCCAAAGCTCCCAGGCCAGGGGCCTGCCAGTGCTGGGGGGGGTTCCAGGAGGTCGAGCCCCCCTCACCAACCAAGGGGGCTTTTGATACGCCACTGGGCCCTGGCAAGCTGCTGAGTCGGTTATATATTTTTTTCAATTTCATTACTGAAAGCATTTGCTGCAAAAATAAAATGTATTCTACCACTTAAACATGGCTGCCAAACGACTGCAATATACATTTTACATTTAAAAAATATTCACATATGGCTTTTTTAATCATGATTTTTTAAAAAAATAACAAGCCTTTAATTGTGCAATGCATTTTCTTATTTGTGAAAGAGACAGGAATTATTTACCACCCAACGAAGCACTGAAATCACAGGCATCTACAATATGACGTCACTTTATAACTACACATTTAGCAAGCATTGCCCAAGGCAATAGGTCGTGTGTATACGGGTATTGGCTTTGTCAATGTTTTAGCCATGTTGAACAGCAACCCAGTGGCTGTGCAGCATGGCTGAAAGTTCAAAAAAGGTGCTATGACGCATTTTTATTATTGTGGTGAAGGCGAGGTCGGAGGCCACACACAGGATGGGTGTCGAAAAAAAAAGCTTTTTGACGTGACCAGCAATGTTTGGAAAAAAAAGCTCAGCTTGTCACTGAGAAGGAAGTAAGCATTTTTCGGTAGAAGTGGACAATGTGCAGAAACTTTGTGCAGCCACCCAAAGTGAAGTGGGCTGCTCTATTTCCCCATGCTGGATGCTGTGATGGGTGGAAGTAAAACTTGCATGGCCATTAGACAAATGAAAGAACCCTGCCGGCCAAAAGCCCCTATATTTGTATATGTATATGTAAATGTATAGGCATTTATATAGCGCACTACTTACCCGTAGGGTCCCAAGGCGCTTCGACCGCTGCGAAACCCTTCCTGGCTTCCCTGAGAGATGGTCCCTTAATAGGTATCTCCAGGGTGAGACCAGGCATCCCCGGCTGTCTGGTGGGGCCGTTAGTGAAGATGAGGCAAGCTAATGCCCAGAGTTGCCGAGTGTGATCGCTGATCAGAGTGGGCACCGAGGCGAGAGAATTATCGAGTCCGCTGACCCTGGTCCAGAAACCTGCCGCGCCGGGAATCGAACCCTGGTCCCGGGCCGTCCTCTGCTCTCAGGTCTGCCGCCTCTAACCAGTGAGCCACATGATTTTATTTTGGAAAAAATCAATAATCTGGTTAGAGTTAAAACTGCCTCACAAGCCAGACTTAAAAATAACCATTTTATGATAGGGGTTCCAAACTTCCTCCAGCATCAGAAGGTGGCCAAGAGGTGATATAGTTTACCAGCTAAAGTGTCTACTCCAGATCCAAGAATACCCGACTACCTGCTTTCCTAATTGCCTATATATTGTTACTTTCAGCAAATTTTAGTTAATCTCCCGCTGGCGTTTTGCCAAAAATGAACATTTTGGTGTCCTTTAGGAAATCTATAACCCTCAGTAAAATGAAGCCAACTGTATAACTTTACCAATAAAAAATCCTTTAAATATTGCAAACACGTACTTTGGACTGTAATAAAAGTGTAAGGTAATACGAGCGGTTTGCAATCAGCGTGCTTCAGGTGCAGGTACGCCTGGTTTGCAAACATTCCAGAGTGATTCTATTTAAAGTCTGCCCATTTGCTTGTCCAGCCTTACAGCGGTTGGATAATATCAGCCAATATTCACAATAATATGTACTCGAGTCTTTGGCTTCAGGGACACACAGACACCTTACAGTAAAATGTAGCACCTTCTGCTTTCCCTACAGGCTTTACAGCTCTATAAAGAATATGGCTTACTTTATTTCAGCTCAATGGTACTCGTTTTATTGACCTCACCATGAGCCTTCGCTAAGTCTCCAACCCAACAGGACAGGGTCAAAAACCGGCCCAACCCTTCCGGCTCACCGGGGAAATGCCTGGTGCCCGCTACTGCCAGTCCGGCCCTGGACCCGAGAGCCACATGTTGCACGCAAAGATATATTGCGCAGCTGTGATAATTGCCTGGCCTATTTTCCCCAGGGGAGCTGGAATCGGGCATTGGCAGAGATTTTCATCCGCAGATGCAGTCTGCTTTAAAAATGAAACTCTGACAAAAGAGTGTGCAACAGAGATTAGGAAGCTGTTCGGGACTCATAGGTCTACATATGCATATAAGTCTATAATGTCTCTTAGGTGCCTCTGGTTAAGGATGCGGTTAGCCTTGAAATAGTGGCTTGCATCAGCACTGCTTTATTCATTGGTCTCTAAGTATGTCAATTCCATTTTTTCCACCTACTGCAGCAAACAGCATGGGAGGCAAGGCCAGTCCACTTCAGCCATATGCTTACCCCTGCGAGGGAAGGCATTATTTTCTTACACAAGTTGCACTTACAGAAAGTAGTCCCATGTACAATTTTACTAAAACTGTTCACAAACATTAAACCAAAAGTTGCAGTCAATGACAGACCTATTCTCTTGGCCAGTGATTGTTTAGTGCCTAGGATGTATTTTTACCATTAGACTGCTTTGCGTTCTGTAGAGAAACCCGGTGCTATTGACCAATACAGTGTATCCCACATACATGTCTCTTGCCATTTGAATAATGGATGTCATTGGCCCACTTCACTTATCAACCTGGGCAGGGTGAAGAGCTGGGTCAAGCCTGTCATACTTTGAACATGGGACAATGCACACAGGTTTCTCCAGCAGGTGAATGAACCCACTGAGCTTTCCTATTGGTCAGCGACGCCACAGGTTGGCGCAGTATGTCTAGAGCAGATGCCTTCAAACCAGTAGGGGGGGGGGCGAGCCCCTTTTGGGGTGCCCGATCTGATCACAAGTAAGTACCATACCCTAGCCACCAAGAGGAGCATTCATTGTGCCCTCAGGGAACAAAGACAAACATCATGCTTAAAACAGGCCTGTGTTCTTAGTGAAAGAAAACAGAGTGGCAGTGAGTCATTCTCTAACAGGCAATAAATACTGTATTTTTCACTTATGTTCTGGCTGGAAGTTTGTGTTGAAATGGGGGGGCAAGGACTCCAAATTACCCTCAAGTCCCTTCCCATTTCTGTTAAAGGGTCACACTTTTAGTGGCTCCAGGCCCCACGTTTCGAGAGGCAAACACACACAACATTAGAGTTCTTCGGGAAATAAACACATGTGCATGTCCGTCTTTAGGGAATGACTGGACTAGCTTCTAAGGGAAAAACAGTGCCTGGAGGTCACTGAGTACTCAGCCCATCCAAGTTCAAAATCAACTTTAAAGTAGCAACACTGTTTTCTGACAGACACATGCATATTTTACTTTTTCAAAGAAATAATGTTCAATGGTTCCCCTGCTGATCCTGTAGCTTTGTAATAGTTCACTTCTTTCTGAATTTTATGGCTTCTAGCCACTACTTTTAGATGTTTATGCCCTAAAAGTATTTTTTGCCCCTTTTATTGCAGCACTATATTTAGTAGTAGTTTCTATGCTGCAGATGTCAGTGGTTCTACTTGCTCCGGACATTAGTTTTAGCACAAAGCTAAGCATTCTGTATCATCCTTTGGTGAGAATAAGATTTGTACTCGGGATACACTCTCAAAAACAGCCATTTATCGGTAACCTCAGGGCCGGCAGGGGGAACCAAGAGTAGCCCTAACAAAAAATGCCCAAACCAGCCCTGCTCAACTTCGTTTCCTCACACAATGTCTCTCTTACTATCTATCCATTCTCTCTCTCTCCCCTTTCTTCTCTCTGGACCCAGTCCTCCAGTCCCAGACCTCTGGTTGTTATAGTAGTAGTAATATAAGTTGATTGTATTAATCTAAAGATTACAATAAAAAGGTATAAAACATCACGATCCATACAAGTATCAGGACACCGGTCTAAGATTCTAAGGTAATAGCATTGTAAACTCAAGGCATAAAAATCAGCTTACTTGCATCTGAACTCAGATGGATGCAAATTCGAGTATAGGCAATATATTTAAATCACAGAGTTGGTGATTTATATGCCTGATCTATACATTTTTGCTGGCATAATATTGACTATTGTCTTTGAGACCATCATAGTTTCAAGCGGACTAAACTGCAGATGTTGTTTTGCCCGCTTGACAGTCCCTGGCAGAATGCCATTTCTCAAATACAAGGTTTTTTTTCGGGGGGGAGGGGGTTTGCACAGATGTCCAATAACATATGATTTGCAATCAGTATATAGGAACAATTTGCATGAATCTTGTTACAGATATATCCAAGCAAAGTATTAAAATGTACATGTTTAAGGAAAAGATGCTTTATAAATCTCGTCCGATAGCATCGTTGGCCTTTTTATTGCACTGTTGCCCCGGACCCTTCACAGTCTCAAACAGCTTCTTCAGTTCATCTTATTTCATCTACTAACCTGCATTGACATAGCCAATAGGTCTCGCCTTTGGGACCTTATGAGTGTTTTGCCATGCAACAGTTGATGTTGTTGCACCAAGGATATTGTGTGGGATAACTAAACACTTATAGATCCCAAAGGTGAGACCTTTTGGCTATGCCAATGCTTGTTTATGTGGGTCTGGGATCCTGCAACCAAAAGGGTAGCATTCAGGAGTGTGAATTTACAAAACACCACTGGGGAGAAAGTGCACCTTTCTAAAAGCTCTGCGATGCGTTAATCTCCGGACCTGAGATTTGACAAAAGCATATCACACAAAAAAAGAATTAAGTCGTATTCTTACTTGAAGAGGACGATGAACAGTGGGATTATTGTGAATTTACCTTCATTAATAATCTTCATTATTAACACTAATGATGGACAAAAAAAGGCATTGACTGCTTTTCTTAGAGCCATCAATCAGGATGGCACAAGTATGCTATGCTATGAGTCATTAACTCTTAGTATCTGCAGTCTTCAAAAAATAACACAGGACTCTGTGCAACTAATTAATAGGTCTGGTAACCCAATGTATGCTTTGCTGATTCTGCACAATCATTAACAAGAATAGGGGATTCGACAGTCAACATCGTGCTTATCTTCAGGAAAGTCCCATGCATCGTTCTGCCAGTAACCAGGACAGTAAATAAAAGTATTTCAATAGTTTAATCAGTGTCATGCCCAGAATTAATTCTTCACATAAAAAGGAACCAGATCAGGCAGAGGATAGTTCTGGAGAAAGTAAAAAGTAGGAGACAGATTAAAAAAAATATTTAATGAGCTGTCTGGGAAGTAAAGTAAATGCCACCAAATTTCATAGTTTTTGATGCCCACAGATGGAGCATCTAAAGATGAAAGACCTCGCTCACCATAGCGCTGTTATCCTTCACCTTAAGCTTGGCTAAATCAAAGTTCATGGCTAGAGCTCTGTCTGCTGCATGGTACGGGAGGAAATAAAGGCAAAATAGTTAATCTGCATTTTGAATGGACCTTCACAGTTCCCTGCTGATCACGTGATAAGTGAGTTGGAAGTAGCCAAACAAGCTCCTTTTTAGAGCAGTGTGTGAGTGAAGAGAGCTGCATTATGCCCCGCTTACCTCCTGCCATTGAAGGAGCCAACGCGGTCTCTGCTCCTTGTCCCTGGATCTGAAAAATAGGCGAGCCGTGCAGAAAGAAGGGTGCGTGACACCTTTGTTACACTGAAAGCACGCTGACACCCGCTTACCTCCTGGCATTGAAGGAGCCACCACAGTCTCTTCTCCTCTTCCCGGGATGCGAAAAAAAGGTGAGCCGTGCAGAAAGAAAGGTGCGTGCCACCTTTGTTAAACAGTAAGCGCACTGAAAATAAACAAAAGAAGTGCCCGCCATTGCTCAAGCAGCGGCGCTAGTGCTGAAGTGTGAGGGCGGAGCTGGTGGAAATAAAACATGATTAATTCAAATACAAGGAAGCCTACTGTGAGGAAAAAAAGCTGTGGCCGGCATTCTTTGTATTGCGCCCGTGTTAGGAGTGGTGTGCGGTGCTTTACAAAAGCGGGCTCCAGCTGTGAAGACAAGCAGCAGCTGTTTTGAAGCACTTGTGCTTGTGCTGGCATCCGCCTTGCTGGAGAGAGCAGCAGTGGCTCGAGAGCCATATTGCAGCTGCTCGCTCCCACAAGGTGGATGCCAGCAGAAGCACAAGTGTGCTTGAAAAGGAGCAGACCGATTTCTAAAGGTCATCTCCTAGAGTAGCGCATGGGCGTTGCCGAGGCGAGACCTAACAATCTATTATGGGAGTTGTTTTTCCTTGAACATGCAGATGTGGTGCAAAGGCGAAAAGTCTGCAAAAGACATATAATGTAAGTTAATTTGTATAAAAACAACTTGCTTAAATCCAGATACAAAAGAGACATATCACTGGTATATAAATAAGTGGTAAAAACATGCAGACAGGGTTTTTTTAAGCCTGATCTAAAATTGTTGTTAGCATTAATATTGAACTGTCTTCCCTAATGCTAAAACAGTACCTGACAACCCCTACAGTTGATCTTCATTTTACCTTGGTGAACATAGGTCGCAAATGTTTTTTTCCCCCTGAAATGCAAATACATAAAACATGCAAACGGGATTCAGTTCCATGCTCACAAAGTCAACAAGTAGTTTTATCTTTAAAATTTGGGTTCAATTTCCCCCTCAAATTCATAAATCAGGATATAAAACAATCTGACCTTAAAAATTTCATTTTAACATGCCCGGACAAATTTGACCATAGATATACTAGACTTTGCATGGTATAGGTATCACACACTAAGTCCATATAGTTGTATTGTTTGGCCTGTGCCAGGTCAGAGTCCCTCTGTTTCAGAGTAAAAGTTTCACAAGGTAGGTTTTTCCGGGTCGGTCGATTCATCTGCCCCAGTGTCTGTAGATCAGGTAGACCTTATGTTTCTATATATACGGGTAAGATATTCAACTTTAAGTCCTTGTATGTAGTTTTGCTTACTTCCTGACAAATTAAGTCTTTTAGTGGTGTTGGATCCGCCATTGCACAGTCACTGAAGTAATTCATGGCGTTTCTGTGGTGGAGTGACGTTACAGATTTTAGACTTAATTCTAGCCTTATGACACAGCGGTGATAGCTGTATTGAGAGGAAGCAGATTGCGTACATATTGCATACATTTTTTATCAAGCCTGGATATGGACTTGGGGTAGCGTATTGTAGCCTTTGATTGGCCTCCGTTGAACAAATTAGACCAATACAGCTGAAATCAATGATTTGGAGGTGAAAAATTCAGGATTCAAGACAGTTTCCATAAAGAACTGAAGTGAGGTGGCCACCATACAGGTGGGAGAAACTGTACTTCTTTCGAGCTGACATTTTGTTTGTAGTTCCTGTTCACGGTGCACTGTGGGAAGCGCATTCAGCTGTAAACGGTCTGACCCTTGGGAGGCTCCCCATATTGTTTAGAGTAGTTTAATAATATAAGCTTGAAAACCTTAGACGTAGCACTGACATACCTTTTCTGGAAATGCTTGTTAAGACGTGTAAGGCCGTCAAGTTGGTACTCAGGGCCAAATGTATCAGGATACACTTTTGCGATTCTCAAATAGCGATTTTTAAGGAATCGCTATTTGAGAATTGCAAAATGGTATGTATGTAGAAATTCGCTATTTTTTAGCGATTTCTTAAAATTCCTTAATTGCGATTAGCAAATTGCTAATCACAATTAAGGAATAATTTCCCATTCCTTTCTATGGGCCAGGAGGCCCATAGGAATAAATGTAAAATAATTCTCAATTTGCGATTCGCAATTTGCTAATCGCAAATTGAGAATGATTTCGAGGCGATTCCTTAGGGACAATTAACAATTTTTTTTGCATCATACATTGCATTTAAGGATTCGCAAATTTTGCGATTCCTTACATGCAATCGCAAAATAAGGAATCACAAATTTGTGATTCCTTATTTTGCACTGACATTTGCTACATACATACCATTTTGCTCAAATGAGTTCGCAATTTCGGCGTTTGCGAACCCATTTGAGCTTCATACATCTGGCCCATAGTTCTGTAAAGTAGAAACAAAGAAGCCTTCGCACAAAGGTCCAGCAGGAGTGAGTTTAGGAGCAGTCCTTTGATGGTGTTGCATTTTGCCACGTTACGCTGTTTCTCTATAGTCATTGAATTCAGATAGCACTTTGAGGCTTTTACTAAAGTGGCATTGAAGCACTTTACCTCCTGGAAGCATGCAGGGTATAGTATTGGCTCTGTAGACAGGGGCCTATCTTCAGATGGGGGTGCGTAGAGTGGAACACTTCCCATTTATTGTTGTCAGTGTGAAAACCTGTCCCAAGTGGCTAACTGGCCGGGTGACTCGGTGGGTATGAAGCTCAGTGTGTGCTGGGTGACGGTTTACATGGCTGCGGAGTGTGACTTTGTAATAGGGCAGAGGGCAGGACGCATGTGGGATTTGCAATTAGCGCAGCACACTTGTGGTACCCTCTCACAGTGACCCAGTGTAATGCATCTCGGAGAGCAACAGTCGCAGTCTCACTCAAGAATACGGTGCATAACCCGATCTCCTCTCCCTAATAGTTTTTGTATATCTGCGGTTTGGGAGGCGCAAGTTAGACAGATAGGCTCTGGGTAGAGTCGCATCTAAGGAACTGGTGATCTTGGTGTCTTGCTCTGCACTTCCTGTTGATAGTTGGCGGCTGGTGACATTTGAAAGTGGTGGGATGTAAAAGTTGGGTACGACTTTTATGTAGCGAGCAAAGCAAGCAAGCTTAAAAGACAAACATGGGGACTGTGGGTTTCCCCTTGCAAAATCAATTGAAAAAGGGTTGGGAAATGGTGCAGTTTTATGCAAATTAATTTGGTGAGAAAGCAAGGTTTATAAAGCAGTAGGACCGTATAGTATTGGAATATTAAATACATAAAAAATTGCCCTATATCTTGCTGTATTAATATGTTCAACAGTTACTGTAATCTTGTACAGCATGACAACCTCAGGCCCTTTAAAGTGGGTGCTTGGCCAGTGTTTTGTGACATATGTGGCATCTACTTGGGAAGAAAATGTTCTAAACAGGCTTCAGGAAGCACCCACAGGTATTGGCTGCTATCCGTCATATATGCAGCCAGGTCTTTAAGTGGGATGAATAAAACAGGGGCTCTCTAAAAGGGAACATGTAGTATACATTTCTATGATTCCCATAGTATGCCACCCGACTGGTATTTTGGTTTCTCTCCGAGGTGTTAATGCATCCAAATGTATGGCACGATAACTGATATCACCTAAAACCTGCCAGCAGTATAGGCTTTATCAATGGTTGTTAGCTGTTTAAGATAAATTAATAAATACAATGTTTTGTTATAAATAATCAACAGTTCGATTCTGAAATTGTGAGACTGAATTAAACGTTATTGAGGCCTGTGGGAGGAGTAGATACAACAGTGTTTTTTTTTACTGATGTTAAGTGTTTTATTTGCAGTGTGCACTTTAAGAAGTTGATACATATTTTAATAGTGATTGCTTTGTTCAGGGTAATTTGACACACTCAACAGTTCCACTGCCTTAAACACCTTTCTTTCTCACTAAATTCATTTGTAAATCGTATTTAAATTTTTTCCACGGGCGTTGAATCCCGCAGACCCCACATTTGTCCTTTAAGCTTACTTGCTTTGCTTGCTACATAAAAGTCGTACCCAACTTCTACACCCACCACTTTCAAATGTCACCAGCCGCCCCTGACGTGTAAGGGTGCCTAAGGGCTGGCCCTGCTTCTAAACTTGAGCCCAGGAGAATACCATGTCAGTTGCACTGTAATCCGGTTGTGGTACCTCCAAATAATTGGGATAAAACCCAGTAGATCCCCTATATTGCAAATGCTAACATTTTGGTGCAAAGGAGACCTGGCAGGTGTCTCCCACCCCATTCCTACTAAATTAAGCTCTAGTAGACAGCAATAAAAGGAGTCAAACAAATGTGTTAGAGAACCTGCCTTCTTTAGGTGGTATATATAGAATATCACCTTGTTCGCCTCAACCAGTACTCACACACAAAAATTGCTATTTCACATTATATGATTATTTATTGTAGAAGTCATGTGTATTGAAATTACTGATACTATCATAAAATGGTCAGCAATAATTGTTAAAAGTATAGCAAAGGGTAAATAAGCTCCAGTTATTTTACATCACCCATCAATATCCTATAGGTTTAGAGTACCTAAGGTATTGCAGCCTTTGACAGCATGACTAAGTTATACGTAATATGCCAAGTCATGTAAAGCCTCCTTGCATACCTTATTGTGCCTTCTGGACTAAGTCTAAATTCTGTATTTGATCATCCCTTTCAGCAATCGGTCCTTGTGTCTAACTCTGCCCCTGCACAGGTCCCTTATATACCTTTCTTAAACATGGAGTTCTACAGGGTGAAGAGAGCCTCAGCGCCTCAATCGACCCACAAGATATTCAAACAAAGCTTCTTGTTCAAAATACAGGTGAAAGCTCACTACTACTTTCACCCCTTCCTACGATATGAAATACCCACCGTCAGTTTCCCGATACCTTCCACTAACGCTTTTACAAAGAGTGCATGCTGCAGAAAAGGGACATTTTCTGTCACAGTCCCATTAGCGTTTTTCAAGAAAAAAAACATGGCAATTCACACACACATTTATCAGCTGCACAAATGACAGGCTAGCTTGATTTCTAGGCACTACCCTTGCTCCTCACACACGCCGATATTTTGAAGGCGCTTAAGAGTGGGATTGTAATATATAATCCGGCCAGCCTTGTACGTTTTAACATCAAAAAGATGTACAGAAGCTGTGCTACATGCACATCCATTTCGCCTATGCATGCATTATGTAGGGTTTGTATAGCACAAAGGAAGCCAAAAAGTGACAACACTGTAAAATGGAAAAGGCAAAACTAGTCAATGATTACTTGAAGGTAAAGCTGGATCGGAGGTGGACTGTTGTTTCACCGTGAAATAGTGTTTTTTAAAAGATGTGTGTCTTCAGCTATTTCCAAACTTGGTGGAGGGTTAGGGCGGTGTTGATGGGTTTATGAATGTCATTCCTGATCATCAGTTCATGGACAGAGAAGGCCTGTTTTCTTATTTTTTTTCTTTTTCATTTTCCTCACCTCTTCTGATGGTATCCTGCTGGCTGTAGGTGTGCTGAGAGCCACTAGAGGGAGCGAGCTTGTAATTTACACAGGAAGATTAGGGCATCAGAGCTAAGGTCCAATTTGTACGTGTTGGCTTTTTTTAAGTCTGCCTCAGTGCACATCTGGATCCCATACATAGCATGTACAGCTGTCTGGCCTGTGAACGTGCAGTGGACATGTTTTAAACTGAACCGTGATTTAAAGAACCCACGTTAGAAAGGGACAAATACATGAGCCAAGTACACAACATTATACCAAAGTGACACAATGCCAAATCTTGTGTGTAAACATAACAGTGGATGACATGTCAAAGTGGCTTTGCATTGTGCTACTTTGTAAATGTGGCAATGATCATGTCCTTAGCTAATAGCTTTTTCTAGCACGTATTTCTCATTCATCTGGTCTTTAGAGCATGTTTTGGTTCAGAGTTTTAAAAATGTGTTTCCTGGGTTCTGCTTCTATATTTGCGTTAATGTCACTAAAAAAGGTCCCTAACCTTTCTAAACTCAAAACGAATTCCCCAAACTTTGCCAACTCAGACGTCAGTCAAGCCAATGCCCTTTTTAATCATGCACAATGTGTTGCTTGTTTAAAAACCTCTAACTCACACCCCCTAATATTATTGACCAAGCTGTGTTACTGTTTGTAGGGGAGGTAGTTGCAGTTGTCATCAGCAAGCAGGAGAATTAACCATTGGAGCTAGCTATGTATGCATTATTTTGCTGTTTAGCCTTCTGTCTGTGCATTGTTGGTCCACTCTGGCAGTTTGGGAGATGTGGTTTAAGTCAGTGTACAATGTTCTGAAAAGGGGTGTGTCCTGTTCCATGGTACCGACATATGTGGGTTCTTTGTTAGTGCGTAATTTATGTATGTCCCAGCCTTTAATGCTTGTGCGGATCGCTGAAAGTAGGCGTGTTGAAGTTAGGTTTGTGAGTAATCCGCCTAACCTTTGTCTCATAATGATATGCAAGTTTGGGGAAATTATGCAACATTATGTAATATTATGCGAGGTGCGTAAAATGTTGTCATGATATCCGACGTGACATTTCTGGATGTGGGCATACCTTGCATAGAAAAGTTACTCAAGGTACTGTAGGAGACTGGTTTGGGCAGGAAATATTTATCAGCAAAAAGCAAGTAGATTTTCACATTATGTGAATTGCTGTAAATTTCACATATTTTGCATAATGCGAAATTAACAAATTGCATGGGGTTATTCCCACATATCAGGTGGCTGGTGACATTTGAAAGTGGTGGGGCGTAAACTTTCTGTCGCAGGCCACCATGCTGAGCGAGCGCAGCGAGCGAGCCTGAACAGCTTAAGTGGGGCTCGGGGGGTTCTCCCCCTGAAAAATGTTTGAAAAAAGAGTGGGTAAATGGAGCATTTTCAAGCAAATTTGAGAAGCAAGAAGGTGAATAAAGCAATTGTGAAAGTGCAGTTATTACATTAATAAAGGGATGTCACATAACAATATGTAGATAGAAATGTTTCTGGAGCTTGGCCCTACCAGTGCCACGCACCTCTGAGCAATATGCACGCTGTGTGCCAGCAGGGCTTAGTGTCAGAAACATTTCTATGGTTATGTTTTCTATTACAGGAAATCACAAGAAATGGGCTCCTGACCTCTGCAGTTATCTGGCATGCATTTCAAAATACTGTTGTTTTATGTTGTTGAATAGTCATGTCCTGCTCTTGAAGCAGGCCTTTACTAGGTTTAATCAATAGCTGTCCCAAATGCAGAGTGAACTAAATCTATGGATAGCATCACTGCGAAAAATAGATCAGTGGACTATTGGAAAAATCAGAAAGGTTATCAAGTATCTGGTTCCAGAGCTCTCAGGGCTCTGTACAAATGGATGGTGCAGGTGCAAGTTCTTTATCATTACACACCAAAATTCTAACCATCACTGGCACTCCAGAAAGCATCCACTGCACCACATTCATGACTCGCAGAGCTCCCTGGTATTTCAGTATTAGGATCAAACACATAGCTCTGCGAAAGCTCCTCATTTCTAACAAACAATTAGGTGAAAATGCCTCTGCTTTTCCAATACTAAGTTCCCACACAGATCTCTGCTAGCCATGTGACTACAGCTATGACCTGAAGCAACCTAGGTACTCGAGTGCTTAGCTCCAAAGAGGCCATTTATAATGCACCTATTGCCTCCACGTCTTTCCAGACCTACACATGCTGCTAATCCAGAACTGGAACTCCAGAACCAGGTGTGACAAAGCACCCCAAAGATGGATCCAATAGCCAGTTCTGACAGAGCACCTCAACCTAACCTGATTCACCCCCCATTGGACTGTTATTTTAAAACTGTGATCAACACACAACTTTGCCAATATGTATCTTATTTCAGAAGTGACCCACTGTCTATTTCTCTAGTCACAGCACCGCCAATGATTCCACCAGGGCACTCCAATACCACATTTTCGCACACTTTTGCTGGCACTGAGACTCACACATAGATGTCACAAGAGACATCAATTATGCCCTGGTCCCTCACAACAAAACTGTTATCATAACTCTTTTTTTGTGAACAGCTCCTCATAAGGACATTTGGGTGAAATGTCAACAACGCACCAATCATAAAAAAAATAAGTGTTGGCGTCTCTTCGGTTTTTGGGAACAAAGGGCCATGGTAGTGTGCACAACTTTACCACTGCACTGCCAGGGAACATGCTTTGGTGCCCGATGCTAATTGCAAAACCTTTGTTCTTTCCCTCAGAAATGCTTTATTTGCTCGCTCATTTAATTATTTTCCCCCATTGTGGCCTGGCATCAGAATAAACACTCCAGGCACCTTGCCAAGTCTCCAATACCTAACCCTACCTAAAACCCAAACTATTCCTTCTGCGTCCGTTCTTGGTTGGGCAAAAATAATTAGAGTGCAGTGAGCCACAAGCGGAGGAGCCTCTCAAGGAAAAGACCTGAGGTATGCACGGCTGTCCAAGCAGCAGGATTTCGGTCCAGTTTATGGAGAGCTACCTGCAAATCTCTGTACCTTAGAGATGAGGTTCCAGGACGCTACCAGCCTGAAATTTATGGGGGCGACTGGGTTCAAACATTTTTGAGTGTGGAGGGGTAAAATCTGTCAAATATTCCTGTCCCTCCCTGAAAATGCTCAGCTGCTGCAAGGCTTCAAGGCTGCAGGTGTCCTGTTCATTCTCTCACTTGGCCCACAGACCTGAGGGCCTGTACACCCCATGTACATGTACAAAGGTGTCTCCGTTCAGATATGGCAGAACAGCACACATACTCAAGAGTCAGTGATTACTGCTCAGACCCTCACCCAAGGGCCCCCAAAGGCCCACTTAAATGTAAATGTAAATGTGGCGTATTTGTATAGCGCGAACAGTGACCCTTAGGCTGTTCAAGTCTCAGCACATGACCAAGACCAGCTAGTAGAAACCCAATTGCTCTGCCAGTCTCAGGTAGAAGTTGTAAAGCACAGCCATGTTCAATTAAATGTTGTCAAGGCCACACAAATGCAGACCCATAGTCAACAGTGGTGCCAGTAAAGTGGTAGCACACTGCCTAAAACATTAGGATTATCAGGTATAAGTAGGACAGGCAATGTGTAAGCCGCATTTGCACAAAATATGAAAAGCATAAGAATCAGAAGTGCAAGCCTGCCTTGCAGAAAGGACGTGAAGTACTGGCAGCAGCAGTAGATCGAGCCTACCAACAAAAAAGATATACTGGGGGAAACCATAAACTCGATCAGTTGGCCAAGACATCCACTGTTCTCCCATTCTGTTGACTTATCGACTATGAAAATTAAAGTGCTTAATGATTATTATTGTATGACTTTGTTCCATATGCATCTGATAAGTTGTACTAGATTGGATTTTGCTTCTATGAGCATGTAAACCACGCCAATAAATTAAATTAGTGATTTATTGCACCTACTACAGTGAAGCCTCAGCAATCTGCATGTCACGTGTTTCAGTAATGATAGTGCAACTCAATAACCATCCAGCAAACGTGTGTAAAATGAGAAAAACTAAGGTGGGTTAAAGTACATGCAAACAGGCTATTATGTCATCCAGCAATCGGTTTTTACAAGTTGTTTGTTTTTAGAGCCTATGTAGCATTATCAAGAGAACTGACACGTATTTTCTGATGACAACAGCAACTGGACACCTAGCAGAACTACTTAATGTCTTTATGTGAGAGATGCGTTAAAGTGAAATTAGCTCACATACTTTTACCAGCAAGATAGCTCTGTGGGTTAATTAGTTGTAGCTGCTAGAATCTTCTGTCACCTGCAAATCACACGTTTCAATCACAGCTAGATTGCCAGAGTCTATAACACATCTAAGACCAGTGAATCCAGTGCTATTAAATTGGGTAATGCCTACTAAATACAGTCTCAGCAATCAGAAATCTATAATATGGAGCACTATATATATACAAATTACAATATCAAAGTGCTTTCTTAATTTGCTTTCAATAGGAAGAAACATAAATATCTGCATATTTATGCAAACCTTGCTCGCCATATTGTAATATTACTTATTAATTATAAGGGGTTTCCAATGTATTTATCTCCTGTCTGAAACTACACTTTCAAAGGAAATAAAAGCTATGGTCAGGATGAGAAGTAAAGTGACAGGAATATAACAAGTATAAAAAGCAACTAATATATGGATGCGTAAATACATAATTGATTGGAACCTGAAGTACTGTGAGTCACCTGCACTAGAAAACGAGATGCTTCCAAACACCACAGTGCTTTTGAAATACTATGGAAGCAATTCAGTTCAGAAGCACCCATACTGAAAATCGGATGCAAGGCAACCCTGCTCTGAGGATGATAGTGTTAAATCGTTTGCTAGAAGAATGGGAATCGGCGAAGGATTTAAGAAATATCCTTTGAAACAGCTGAAACCACGATCAAGTAAATGCAGAAGAATTAAAGAATTGCATGAATAAATTGTAAAGAATGCATCAATAAGAAAGACAACTTTTACACCTCACAATATATGCATTTATATTGGATCGTTCTTGAAAATCCCTAATTTAGGGAAAGGTTGAGCCCAAGCTAGTAATAAAGACATTGTGTCTGTGTAGCGAAAAAAGTAAAGAATCCTCATTGTGCTTCCTTCAGTTATACTCCTGAGTGCGGTATGACGTTCCCTACTAATGACGGCCTTAGAGTAGACTGAGTGGCAGCGATTTCTAGCCCTTAATTTAACGAATACAATAAAAAAATAAACTGACCATGCATCTCCATTCTCCTCCGGTCCCGCGCGTCTCATCTGCTCTGCAACATGGCGGAATTAACTTCTCCCTGCTCTTTTCTTTTGCACATACTAAAAGCCCAAATCAGGAGACTGGATGCAATGGGAGGCGGCTGACTCTTGTTTACTTAGTTTGTGTCCTGGCATTTGATAGCGGTACAAAAGGGGGCAGTGATGAACGGAGCATCTGAACCAATCAAACACTCACACCCAGTTAACAGATCTGGGTTTAATCCATCACCGTTCTTTAGCCCACTCTGCCACCCCAGTTCAGACATGGCCATATGCAAATCAGTCTGATCCTGTGCCTCATGGGAACAGTCCAGCCCGAACTGCCATGCCATGCCTTCCCGGGACCGGATTCATGCTTCCTAGGACCGGTTTCTGGCATTACAGCCGTCTTCAGCCAGGCTTGCTTGAATCCAGTGACGGAAAGTGAGCAAGGGACTCACGTTTGATCATACCCTGTTAACTTATGGCGAACAGAGCGGTTCAAAAGGGGGTGGTGATGAACGGAGCATCTGAACCAATCAAACACTCACACCCAGTCAACAGATCTGGGTTTAATCCATCACCGTTCTTTAGCCCAATCTGCCACCCCAGTTCAGACATGGCCATATGCAAATCAGTCTGACCCTGTGCATCATGGGAACAGTCCAGCCCGAACTGCCAAGCCATGCCTTTCCTGGACCAGATTCAAGCTTCCTAGGACCGGTCCCTTGCTCACTTTGCCACTGGATTCAAGCAAGCCTGGCTGAAGACGGCTGTAATGCCAGAAACCTGTCCTGTAGCTCTATTCTTCTGCCTCTTTATGTCACTCTTGAAGGTTCCTGATTTCTCCCTTCTCCGCTCTTTTCCTAGCTTTTTCCTCCTCCTCCTTATTCCTCTTTTTTCTGCCTTCCATTCTTCTCCTCTGGGCAATGTCTGATGACGAAAAAAAACGTCCTAGTCCCCAAACTCATTTATAAATGGTAAAGGAGGTGCTATCCTCTAAAATATATGTCACATTTTGGCACATAGACCTCCAGGGGTGGGAGTAGTTATAGAGCAGAGGAGTCAGCAGAGACAAAGCCTCGCAGGATCCCAGCACTGGGTGTACACGGTGGTTTTCAACACAAATAGCCTCCCTTTACAAACAGCTTCCCATCATTGCCAACAGCCCTCCTTGATTTCAAAAGGCCTATCTCAAAAGAAACTGCCTTATCGCAAAGTCAATAACCCTATCTCATTGCTATAAACATTGCCTGTACAACAAGAGGTCTACACACACACTGGTCTTTTAAAGCCACTGTGCATTCTACACACCAACAAGGCTACACTGAGACCAACAACCCTACTTTCACATCTGCAACCATCCCTCCATGCCATCAGCCATTCCTCTTTGAGAAAATGTGTCTTTCATGCCAAAAGCCTTCCGGATAGGGCGGATAGGCATTCTATTCTGCCAGCCATTCCCCTGAAGGGGAGGGGACCTCGGAGGCAGATTTTGAAAGGTCACCAGAACCGCTCCATCACTTTCCCAGCTCCTCGAAGTTAACTGCAGCAAGCACTGGGAGGCAAGAAAGAGAGGAAGGAAGAAAAGAGGGAGAGAGAAAACGATCAGAGAGGGAAATGAGAGAAAAAGAGAGAGAGAGAGAGAGAGAGAGAGAGAGAGAGAGAGAGAGAGGAAGAGAGAGAGAGAGAGAGAGAGAGAGAGAGAGAGAGAGAGAGAGAGAGAGAGAGAGAGAAAGAGAGAGATAGATTGCAGCAGCAGACAGGGCAACCGGGGCTGGTTTGAGCATGTTTGCAAGGCCTGCTCTTGTCTTCCCTCTACATGAACAGCTCTGTCTCTTTGCCAAGAGCCCTTGCTCAAGAGCCACAGTGAATTTTCCACGCAATTTTTCGGCTTTTTCCTGTTAGTGTGTTTTAAAGGAGCTGGGTTTAGGTCTGGCCTTCTTCCCACATTGCTGCATCAGCTTTCACATTCCTTCTCTGTGTCAGTGACTGGGCGGCCACTAGAGGAGGCGGAAGATAAGTTTAAGTTTGAGAATAGACAGCCAGGGGAGTGTCAGACATGAATAAATATTTATCCGCTTGTCACCCGCATGCAGGAAAAGGCTTACATTTGATATTGTTTTTGTGTGAGAATTTAGCTAAAGCGTCTGGCCTCTTGGAAACAGGGTGACAAGTAACAGGCCTTGCCCAAACTACTGGATTTTTAAATGCCCATCCCGAATGGTCCTGATTTTCCAGAAGTGTAAGGGCTGTATCACATAACTAGATCTGTGCCCAGGGAGCTAGAATTAGCTGTTATGACATAAACTGATTTGTGCCAGTGGTAATTGAATCTGTTAGTGGTAAAAGTTGATGGTAGAAATTTAACTTATTGTGCAATATATTCTCTATAGAAGTCAATGGTGAGAGACATGTAGCAATACATAAAATTACAAAATGAATAATATCACTGGATATGGCGCAATATTGTTTTAGTCTCAGGCACACATAAAAAAGGATTTTTCCACCCAAATACTGGAGTACAGCCAATACAAGTCTGTTTTGGTAATATGATGCTGTAGCAATAGTGGTGGTAGTAGGAACCACAAGTGAGGTTCCTAATGTTGGGTTTGCTCATGTATGTCTTTGAAGACATGTATGTATATGTACATGCATTGCCCACTGGACAGCTGAAAAGGAGTAGCATAAAATGCCAGGGGCCTTCAATCAATCAATCAGGGGTTTGTAGAGCGAAAGCTATTCACCCGGAACGGGTCTCAAGGTACTAAGGGAGGGGGCCGGGAGGAGGGGGGTTCCACAGATCCTGGAGGTTCACTGAGTTCCATTGAAGAGCCAGGTCTTGAGGTACTTTAGGGACTCAGGGAGCGGTGCAGTCTGTCAGAGGTGGAGAGGGAGGGAGTTCCCTTGCCCCTCGCTACATACCACACGGCTTTGCCAGGATATACGTAGATACTATATTTAGATATTCCTCTTACAGCCCCCTGGATATTTGATTTAGTTAACTCTTCCTTCAAAACAGAGGTGGTTCTTAGTAAATGGAACAGCTGGTATTAGTCTATAATTAGATTGCTAAACCTAAAGAGCATGATTTAGAGTTTGGCGCATGGGTACCTTTCCGTCTTATTGCAAGTGCCATAGGCTACAGTGCAGTTGTAATTAGGCGAGCAGGTTAATTGTCACATTTGTGGCATGTAACCGGCATGCCAAACTTTAAAGTAGTGCAAAAACCACAGTTGATGGTCAGAATGCAGAACAATGTCATACATTCACCCCAGTACAGAGATCTGGGCCTATATCCATCGTTTTTTTGCACTCCACGCCACCCCAGTTCAGACATGACCATATGCAAATCAGCCTTGACCCTGTGCCTCACGGGAACAGTCCAGCCTGAACTGCCAAGCCATGTCTTTAAATTAGGCCATAAGTAATTATAGGCCCATCTCACCATCTCACTACTTCCATTTAATGCCAAGACACCAGAGGGATAGGTTAATGCCCAACGTTCCTTTTTCTTTTCTGAAAATTACGTTGCAATTCTGCTTAAGCTGGCTTTCGACCTCACTGTGTAATAGAAGGACGGAAGGTGCACTACTAGCAATCAGGGTTTGTAAAGCAAAACTACTCACCTGTGAGGGGTTCAAGGTGCTGAAGGGCTCTGTTGAGTCCTGGGGTCTACCAAAGAGCCAGGCCTTGAGATCCTTTCTGAACTTGGACAGTGTGGGGGCTTGCCGGAGGGGGAGCTCATTCCAGACCTTGTTTATGATGACCCTGGTATAATCCTGGATCGGGGTGGTACTGCGGACCTTCTATTTTAATCTGCTACTGCATTCAAGACCACGAGCCAGCTGGCGCTGATAGTCTGCATGAACAACAATAGGAGGGAAGCACTAAAGTTGATCTTTTTTTCTTAAAGAACAATGGCCAACCAGTTTTCATACCATCTTATTCTTCCTTTCCTAAGAGCTTAGCATGCAGAGTTCCACAAGAATCCATTTTGCCTAACCTTGTTGGATCTTAACCCCTCCCGTAGCTCGTCATGACCCACGCGGCGCTCACACGCGGGGATAATTCCCCTGCTGTGCTGAGCGTTCCACGAAAACGGGTGTGGGCATGACGAGCTCAGCTTGTCATGAGCACAGCACCACCGTGCAGCGTGACGAGCTGCGCGCCGCCCCTCCCCCCAGCACCGCGGGGGAATTAGCCCCGCGGCAAAGAGGTTAAAGTAGTCCCTCTGGCTCGACATGTTTGATCATTTAACTTGACTCATATATGTTATGCGCAACTCACATATTTAACTTGACTTATATATGTTGTGCGCAACTCAGATCTCCCTCAAACAAATATATGAAGTTGCTTCACAGCAATTCCACACTGGCTGATGCTTAAATAGTTAAAATTAGATTCTGAACAAAATTGAAGTAATGGTGCTTTGAGGCACTTCCTCCCTTTAGTCTTATTTCTGGTAGCCTGATGTGTCAGGTCCCCAAAGAAAAACACAAAAACTTGTGCCTACCTTGATGAGGAATTGTCCTTAAATAATCCAGGTCTCCAATGTCTCATTATCTTGTTTTTCTCATTTAAAAGTTTCGAAAAAGAATATCTCATATCTTAGAAAGCTCCTTATTTTAAAGTCTCACAAGCCATTGTTGGTTCCCATCAGGAATGTACAACGCCCTACCCTTTGGGCTCCCCCTTTACACCATACAGCATCTTAAACTGATACAAAATGCAACTGCAAGTCCTTTACTAAGTTGCCTACGAGATCGCCCATCTCCAGACAATTGAGAAAGCTGCTCTGGTTGCCTAATAGCAAACTAGCAATCTTTTAGAATTTATATATTTGCTTTAAAGCTTTGCATAATGATGGCCTTTTCCTATAAAGTCCAGGTTTTTACTTGGTACACCCCTATCAATTTCTTCGCTTATCCACGCACACCAACCTGTGTTTCTGAGGATTAAAAGGAATCAACAGGGCAGTTGAGCCTCCTGTTAATGAGTGGACAACATTTGTACGATCTCCCAGCTTAACTTGGTGCAGTAAAGGTTTTCATGCTTTTTTGGGGGAAAAAGAAACACTTATTTACAATTTTAATTTGAGGTGAGGCAGATGTACCTTGATTTTTAAGGGCATAGCCCCAGGCCTCTCTCATCAGCAATTACACACTTTAAAAAAAGTATAACTAAAAAAATAAGTATATCTGAAGAGCTCAAAGTTCTTTGGCCTCTTAGCCGCGACTTCCATTTAGTAATTAAGTGATATGTATGTATCTTTCTCCTGTAATCTGCTGCCACTTCCCAATAGAAGTGTTGTGGTCTGTTACAGAGGCGGCTCTTCCGTTATGGCGGAGGAGCGTCGCCCCACCTGCTGTGAGTGCAGCAGGCACACGCATTCATAAAATAGTAATTAATACCATTTTAGTATAATGTGTCTCAGGCTTGCGCTGTTACAGTGCAAACAAAAGGGGGTGAGGCTGATTGGTGTAATTGCACTATTACTTCAGCCCCTGCAAGTGCGCATGTCAGATTGGCCGGCTGTCTTGAGCCTGCCAAGCTGACTTGTGCACTTCAGATCTAGTAATCCCTGGGCTGAGAAACAGCCGAGGGATTACAGCCGCAGGTCCCCAGCATCAAAATGAGTGCTGGGTTAGCCTGCGCCAACCAATCTGATTGGTTGGTTTAGCTTTGTACAAGGGGGGAAGTCCTTCTCTTTCCACCTGAATCAGCGCTGAGGAGACTGACAGGACGAAGGAGACTGCATCCAGAGTTTGCGTGCCAGCAAGCCCAACATATATGATGAATGTTTTGTGCATCGGACCCCCCCCCCCCCATATTGTAATGTTGCCGGCCACTGTTTGTCTGATCACTGAGCGATAGCAACCCATGTTAAAATGACTGCAACTTTGTTTCTTTCCCTTTCAGACAAAATAATCTAGCACTAACGAAATCATTGTACAGCCCTTGTTAGGAAACCTATAACAGTTATCCCTGTACGTGACAAAATAGCAGTTCTGCCAGAATGATAACATGAGGAGCAGGTTGTCCTATGACACGGCTACTGCTTTCGACACTCCGCTATGTGGTAGAAAACTAGCTTGTCAGGAGACATGAAACAACAGGCTTCAGTACAAGAAAGCATAGAGCATTTATAAGGATTGTGATATGAGTAGCAGCAAGTCACAGGGCTATCCACCCTGTAACAGAAAAGAAGTGCCGATGAGGTGGGACTGAGGTTATTTGGCACCAAGGCACATAGCTGCAAGATGCTCAGGGAAATAGCTGTCATTGGTACAACAGGTGAAGGGGCACATAGATGAAGAGGTCTTTGGGATGAAACTCATTTTTTATCAGACTTTAAGTACCCAATAAGGGACAGAGGTTTCACTGGTCTTACTTGTGTCCATGTTAGAGTGGCCACCTGGCATGGAGGCAAATTCCGTACAGTGAGTATAAATATTCAGAACAAAGGCTCAAAATTCGGGACCAAGGGTCAAAATTCAGGACAACAATTTGGGATAAGAGGTCAATTTTACAAACACAGATGAGGAGGTCTTGATATAAGTAAGGAAAAATACATTCCACAAACGTACAAGTTAAAATAGAATGATGCTCTTTAATCTGTACAACACATAACAGTATTGGTCATGCATGTATATGTAGCCGGGCTTATTTAAAGATTATTAACTAGCAAACATATAAACTAAGCAAACTTTTAAGCCCAATATAAGGGACAGTTGTCACGGGATTCTGCCCCCTTAACATGAAAGTTAGTATCGGAAGCAGAACTCTGTTGCTGATAGTTTTAGTGTTTGATAGCGTACTTTTTATCAGAACGCAGACTTCTAGGGGACTTTTTCCCACGAGAAAACAAATAGAAATCTGCACATTAATGTATCATATTAATCTGGATGGGGGAAAGACAGAGGAAAAGTTTGAACTTTGTTTTGTTTACTAATGTGTTTGCTTGTTAACTACCATAATCACAATGTTATTTATTTCATCTCTGCAACACCTTCTTTTTTAATACACTAGTAAATTATATGCTTTGCTCCTCGTACAGATTACAGAGCTCTGACAGAGGTCAGGACAGACTGTACCGGGCACCGGGTTTTTTCCTGGGGGCTGGCATGGTGGGGCTGTTTTTGTCTGCTATTGAGGGACAGGTTTTGATGTTGGGGGACCGGCCGGATGTCTTCGGGCCTGCAGCACTTCAGCTCTTTACAAAGCAGTCTAAAACAAATGGTTTTAAAGCGTGCTGGTCGGAACCGCCAGCTAAAAAAAAACATTTATTTTTGCACTTGTTTGTTCTGGTCTTCTGCAGACTCCGCCGGAGCAGCGGTGACATTCAGGAATTAAGGGCAATGAAAGATGGGGTTCTGCTTTTCTTGGCTCCGATAGTCCAGTACATATGGGATTAAGATATTTAAAATGTCAAAACAGTGTATTTCTTAACAACGTGGACATGGTAACGCATTTCAGTTTTGTATGTTAAATCATACTATTGCCTTGAGTGACACTTGTTAGAAGTGATTCTAATCATGAACTTAGAAACACTCTACGCTCTCCACCACTGCCCTGACAATGATGCTATTAGTCAACCAAGAGGGGAGTCAGTTCAGTTGTGCAACACAAAATGATGTGCCCTCCAACAGAATGTGAAGAGGGGCCCTGAGTACCCCCTATCTCAAGGTTATATTCATGGGCCTTGTGCTGAATGGGGCCCCCTGATGAGTTGGGGGCCACTGAAGACTTGGGGGTGTACTTGTGACCTAGGGTGTTACTATAGATGGAGTAACAGTACAGCCTTTTGTTTTTGTGCAGACTATAACTATGACACAATTTATTTGCATGGAATTCCGCTTTAAGCACTTACCCTTCCACCCCTCATGCATATGTTAACTTTTTTCGCTCCACAAAATCTCCCACTAACATTTCATTTTTTTATTGCAATAATTTAAATCCATAATATTAATACTGGAGGGAGTTGTGTGGTGCAGAAACCAGAGTGGTGACTCCGGAGCGTGGAGTTCACGGTTCGGGGAGACAACTCAGGTCAGCACCATGTGACTCTGGGCAATAGCTCCCTTAATCTCACTGACGGGCCCAGCGCCTTGAAACCTTAAGGAGTGAGATGTAAGCGTTCTTAAAAAATATATATGGATGTGTAATAATAATAACAGTGGCCATTCGGCTAATGACTACACACTTTTCAGCTTAGCTGCTGCTAAGAAAGGCAACAGAGGGCCCATTGCTTCCATAAAATGTATTTTTTCTTAGCTGCATATTTGTTAATCCGTGTGTGTCTTAATAATAGACCCGTCAAATTCCGGGAAGCAGTTCACCATTTTCCAACCCAAATGAAGAGACGTGAAACATCTTACAGTGAGAGGCACTATAGGGAGAGATGCACACAATCCAGAAGCGAGACAGAGACGCACAACACAAAGAGATAAATCACAATAAAGTGAGAGAAAGGCACAATAAACAGAGAAAACCAAAATGAATAAAGAGAAAAGCACATTAAAGCGAGACACTCTAAACCGAACTTGAGAGAAAGTGTATTTTGTTGAAATAGAGGAACTTCAGTTCTTAACCATACAACTAGAAATGTGGAAAAGCCTGTCACGGGAGACGTCAGCCAGTCAAGCCTCAGGGACATACAACTTTCTTTTCTGGGACCAATGTTAATTGTGGAGGACGGAGCAGAGACAGGTCTCATAACAAGACTCTTGTTGAGTCGCCGACTGACTGTTCCTATGGGGCGGGAGGAGCACGTGCAGGCCGTTCCGGGCCCATCCTTTGAGTCCGGTATGCCCCTAATATGCCGTTTTAGGGCAAAGCAAGCAGGCTTGCACAAAAATAAATACACCCAAGCAGGAAGAAAAAGAGGGAAGGTGAGCTCGAGATACACTAAAGTAACCCCTAAGGCCAAAGCAACATGACCAGTCAGCAAGAGCTAAAATATGTTGAACGCTAGGATTGGCTGGTCGAAATACAAGCCAATCCTAGGTTCTAGGTTTATGCAAGGTGACCACGGTCCAACGGAATCCTTTGATGATGAGTACGGTCACATGATTGGCTCCCATATTTGCATCTTTCAAATTACGGACAAAAACGGTCTGTGAGAAGACGAATTACAGACAACGGACATTGGTTCTACATTATGGACTATCCTTGTAAATGACGGATGGGTGGTTACTCTTATCAGAGTTCTTGGCACCCTTGGTATGCCACTGGAGACGCCTGAAGGTTAAAACAGTCTTGTAGCCAAGGAGTGGAGAAGCGCCCGAGGCAGAGACTGTGTCACAGGAAGTGTAGTCCTGGAACTTTATATGGGTCAGGAGCTTGGAGTACAGCCAGACTCTGAGAGAAGTGGGGGAGAAGGGGTTGACAGATTCACATTTCTTCAACTCAAGGAAGTCTTCCTAATCGACCTGCGGTCTCACTGACAAACATTCTAAAAAGATGACATTTGGGTTCCCAAATCGGAAGTGCTTTGGTAAATCCATCATGAAGATTTCGTAATCCTACTTTGACGCGCATTAGAAGTGTTGGACACGTGCCAGGAGGAAAGTGGAGAAATTATGAAATCATATATTTTGAAAGAAAATTGTAAACAGTGTTCAGATAATATTAACTGTAGACCATATTCCATACAAATAACAGCACTTTTTTAGTTAGCTGGTTACTTCCACCACTGACTAGATTGTTATACACAGGTAAATTTGTGGTGCTATTTTCAAACAAACTCTATCATATGCATTTTATCCTTGTAGGATAAATGAAAGGCTGAGTCACTTCGACTAGGATTTGAGCCTGCAGTTACTCAGTCCACTAAACTGTCCCAAATAATAGGGAAATAAATTGCATAGCTCTGAATGTTCCTTCAATGGCTATCATTGACAGGAATTATACAAAAAGCAAATTCGAATGTGTAAGCACTCCCAAGGAAGAGTTAGAACATGGGTACCCACAAACATTTGACCAAGGGGCCACAAAATATGGTATGTGGTGTGACCGAGGGCCGCACTGATGCCAGCAGGGTGGTGGTACGAAGTCTGGGTGGATGTGTAAGGAGGCCTAAAAAAAAGTTAGGTAAACCAGCAAGCATTTATTTGTAGTTTAACTAAAGTTAAGTGGTGCAGGACACCATCATAGTTACTTCATAACTTAATTTAACTTGCAAATAAATGCTTTCCCTTTTATTAAAAAAAGTCTGACTATAAGTGCCAAGCAAGTAAATGGCAGCTTGTGCTGCTGTTCATCAGGGGGCCCTCATGTAAAGATCAAGAGAGCCGCAAGCTGCCCCCGGGCCGTACTTTGAATATCACTTTATTAGAAGATGAGTATATGAGTCGCATCAGGGTGAATCTTTTTACAAATTAACCTGCGTTTTATGTGTTGGAACAGTCTAACACTAATACACAAGAACTAAATGTTCGTTTTGAAGTCAAAATATGCATCATCTTTTTGTGAGGTTAAGTAGAGAGCACTCTGAAGTCTGGGCTTTGGAACATTGATGTTAAACTCGGATTGACTTTAATTTTCAGGAAAACTGGGGCACCGTGAACTGTAATGCAACAGCATGGCTAGCATGGTCCTTTAATAGCTTGGCCTGAATTTACTAAACTTTCACACAACTCAACACAGCTTGCCGTTCTGCGTTCCTTGAAAGGGAGAGAGCAGGAACGCGCCATATCTACTAAGATATAGCACCCTTCTGTTCTCTCATTGTGGGGGTAGCTCCTAAACAATACTTTACCAAAATAAATTACCAAGGAGCTAGCAGAACAATGTCCACTGTAAGACCCCCACATACATGAAACTGCGGCTCCTGGTGTCTGTCCATTCTCTGCAAAACTTTTGACTTCTAGCTCTTCAGCCTTCTGCCCCAGCTACCTCATTCTTTTAACTTCAACGCCAACATTACACTGAAGATGATTCCTGTTAGAAATGAGGGTCTCTAGTTCGCAAGGGTTTGCACCTTTGTGCAAATAGGAGCCCTTCTTCCTAGTCAGGATAAGGGAGTTACACTCCTAAAATAATCCATGCTCATCCCCTTGGTAGCTTGGCACGAGCCGTCAGGCTTATGTTAGAGGTACAAAAGGGGGTGTGATGGACGGAGCATCAGAATCAATCAAACACTCACACCCAGTCAAAAGATCTGGGTTTAATCCATCACCATTCTTTAGCCCACTCTGCCACCCCAGTTCTGACATGGCTATATGCAAATCAGTCTGACCCTGTGCCTCATGGGAACAGTCCAGCCCGAACTGCCAAGCCATGTCTTCCCTGGACCGGAAACAAGCTTCCAAGGACCAGTTTCTGGCATTCCAGCCGTCTTCAGCCAGGCTTGCTTGAATCCAGTGGCAAAGCGAGCAAGGGACTCACGTCTGAGCATACCCTGCCACACTTATGGCGGCCAAAAGCGGTACAAAAGGGGGTGGTGATGGACGGAGCATCTGAATCAATCAAACACTCACACCAAGTCAAAAGATCTGGGTTTAATCCAGCACCGTTCTTTAGCCCACTCTGCCACCCCAGTTCTGACATGGCTATATGCAAATCAGTCTGACCCTGTGCCTCATGGGAACAGTCCAGCCCGAATTGCCAAGCCATGTCTTCCGTGGACCGGAAACAAGCTTCTGAGGACCGGTTTCTGGCATTCCAGCGGTCTTCAGCCCGGCTTGCTTGAATCCAGTGGCAAAGTGAGCAAGGGACTCACGTCTGAGCATACCCTGCCACACTTATGGCGGCCAAAAGCGGTACAAAAGGGGGTGGTGATGGATGGAGCATCTGAATCAATCAAACACTCACACCCAGTCAAAAGATCTGGGTTTAATCCATCACCGTTCTTTAGCCCACTCTGCCACTCCAGTTCTGACATGGCTATATGCAAATCAGTCTGACCCTGGCCTCATGGGAACAGTCCAGCCCGAACTGCCAAGCCATGTCTTCCCTGGACCGGAAATAAGCTTCCGAGGACTGGTTTCTGGCATTCCAGCCGTCTTCAGCCCAGCTTGCTTGAATCCAGTGGCAAAATGAGCAAGGGACTCACGTCTGAGCATACCCTGCCACACTTATGGCGGCCAAAAGCGGTACAAAAGGGGGTGGTGATGGACGGAGCATCTGAATCAATCAAACACTCACACCCAGTCAAAAGATCTGGGTTTAATCCATCACCGTTCTTTAGCCCACTCTGCCACCAAGTTCTGACATGGCTATATGCAAATCAGTCTGACCCTGTGCCTCATGGAAAAAGTCCAGCCCGAACTGCCAAGCCATGTCTTCCCTGGACCGGAAACAAGCTTCCGAGGACCGGTTTCTGGCATTCCAGCCGTCATCAGCCCGGCTTGCTTGAATCCAGTGGCAAAGTGAGCAAGGGACTCATGTCTGAGCCTACCCTGCCACACTTATGGCGGCCAAAAGCGGTACAAAAGGGGGTGGTGATGGACGGAGCATCTGGATCAATCAAACACTCACACCCAGTCAAAAGATCTGGGTTTAATCCATCACCGTTCTTTAGCCCACTCTGCCACCCCAGTTCTGACATGGCTATATGCAAATCAGTCTGACCCTGGCCTCATGGGAACAGTCCAGTCTGAACTGCCAAGCCATGTCTTCCCTGGACCGGAAATCAGCTTCCGAGGACCGGTTTCTGGCATTCCAGCTGTCTTCAGCCCGGCTTGCTTGAATCCAGTGGCAAAATGAGCAAGGGACTCACGTCTGAGCATACCTTGCCACACTTATGGCGGCCAAAAGCGGTAAAAAAGGGGGTGGTGATGGACGGAGCATCTGAATCAATCACACACTCACACCCAGTCAAAAGATCTGGGTTTAATCCATCACCATTCTTTAGCCCACTCTGCCACCCAAGTTCTGACATGGCTATATGCAAATCAGTCTGACCCTGTGCCTCATGGGAACAGTCCAGCCCGAACTGCCAAGCCATGTCTTCCCTGGACCGGAAACAAGCTTCCGAGGACCGGTTTCTGGCATTCCAGCCGTCTTCAGCCCGGCTTGCTTGAATCCAGTGGCAAAGTGAGCAATGGACTCACGTCAGAGCATACCCTGCCACACTTATGGTGGCCAAAAGCGGTACAAAAGGGGGTGGTGAATGTGATGGACGGAGCATCTGAATCAATCAAACACTCACACCCAGTCAAAAGATCTGGGTTTAATCCAGCACCGTTCTTTAGCCCACTCTGCCACCCCAGTTCTGACATGGCTATATGCAAATCAGTCTGACCCTGTGCCTCATGGGAACAGTCCAGCCCGAACTGCCAAGCCATGTCTTCCCTGGACCGGAAACCAGCTTCCGAGGACCAGTTTCTGGCATTCCAGCCGTCTTCAGCCCGGCTTGCTTGAATCCAGTGGCAAAGTGAGCAAGGGACTCACGTCTGACCATACCCTGCCACACTTATGGCGGCCAAAAGCGGTACAAAAGGGGGTTGTGATGGACGGAGCATCTGAATCAATCAAACACTCACACCCAGTCAAAAGATCTGGGTTTAATCCAGCACCGTTCTTTAGCCCACTCTGCCACCCCAGTTCTGACATGGCTATATGCAAATCAGTCTGACCCTGTGCCTCATGGGAACAGTCCAGTCCGAACTGCCAAGCCATGTCTTTCCTGGACCGGAAACAAGCTTCCGAGGACCGGTTTCTGGCATTCCAGCCGTCTTCAGCCCGGCTTGCTTGAATCCAGTGGCAAAGTGAGCAAGGGACTCGCGTCTGAGCATACCCTGCCACACTTATGGCGGCCAAAAGCGGTACAAAAGGGGGTGGTGATGGACGGAGCATCTGAATCAATGAAACACTCACACCCAGTCAAAAGATCTGGGTTTAATCCATCACCGTTCTTTAGCCTACTCTGCCACCCCAGTTCTGACATGGCTATATGCAAATCAGTCTGACCCTGTGCCTCATGGGAACAGTCCAGCCCGAACTGCCAAGCCATGTCTTCCCTGGACCGGAAACAAGCTTCTGAGGACCGGTTTCTGGCATTCCAGCCGTTTTCAGCCCGGCTTGCTTGAATCCAGTGGCAAAGTGACCAAGGGACTCACGTCTGAGTATACCCTACCACACTTATGGCGGCCAAAAGCGGTACAAAAGGGAGTGGTGATTGACCTCCTTTTTGCGGCCCTTCCTCAAGATGACTATGTAAGTTTTGTCTAAGTTGACTATCATCTGCTTTGCTGTGCAATAAAGAGCCAGAGTGTTAAGCATGTTTTGCAGACCAAAGGAAGTGAACTTTGTAAGAGCTCTATCATCTGCATATTGAAGTGATGTCAGCAGGTATTGTCTGATTTAGGTGATGGGAGTGCGACAAATCCAGAACTGTGCTCATGTCTGAGATAAACTGATTGAATAATATTGGAGCAAGGACACAGTCTTATTTAGCCTATATATGCATATAGCCATGTTCTGATCTGTGATGGTGCAGTGAGATAAATAACGGTGATGGATCAAGTCCTGATCTTTGGACTGGGTAAGAGTGGTCTGCTTAATTCAGACACTCTGTTCATCACCACCCCCTTTTCTGAATCGTTTTTGGCCACTATAGGTGTGGCAGGGTATACTCAGACATGAGTCCCATTCTCACTGCACCATCAGGATTCAAGCAAGCCGGGCCGAAGACGGCTGAAATGCCAGAAACCGGTCCCCGGTAGCTTGTTTCCTTTCTGGTGAAGAATTGGCTTGGTAGTTTAGTCTGCCCTGTTCCCATGATGCACTGGGCCAGGGACAGACTGATTTGCATATAGCCATGTTCTGATCTGGGATGGTGCAGTGAGATAAATAACGGTGATGGATCAAGCCCTGATCTTTGGACTGGGTAAGAGTGGTCTGCTTAATTCAGACACTCTGTTCATCACCACCCCTTTTTCTGAACAGTCTTATTTTAAGCCTCGTCTTGTTGGAATGGTTTTAGTTAGGCCCTTGTTTGTGCTCAAGCTAATCTTTGCCCAAGTGTCAGAGTACAGTAGCTGAATGCTCGCAGGAGGTTGGCTGAGATATTCCATAATGTTACTTTGTGCCACAGCAAGTTCCTGTCAACATGGCCGACGGCTTTAGAAAATTTAATAAAGCACATTTAGGGAAGTAGTTTTTTCTGAGTGTGTTTCGATATTAGGGTGCAAAGAGAACTAGGTTATCTTTGTTGTGTTTGAGCAATGGTGAAAACCTGTTTGATTGCATGTGAGCTGGCCCAATTCCGCCACCCAGTTTTCCTGTTCCTGCAGTAGGGTCGCAGCGAAGATCTTTGCATCAGTATCTAATAATGCAATCAAGCGATAGCTGTGTGGGGCCAAGAAATTGGCTTTTGTATAGATCGGTTGAGGATTGACCCTCGCCAAGACTCTGGTATGTGAGTCTCACTGATGCAGTAGTTGAAAAGTTGTCAGAGTGTTTTGCTCCATAGGTCCGGATCATGCTTGTAAATTGAGGCTGAAACCCCATTTGGGCCAGGTGCCCCATTGCATCTAATTTTCTTACTTTGCGCTGCCCTTGTGGGTTGGGAAAGGGCAAGAGCTGGTATATCTGCCTTGCTGCTTATGCACAACAAGACAAGTCTGTTGCTGTGATCTAATAATCCAATGTGTGCAAGCCACGTTTGTTGTGGGACATCACCGCCAGCAGCACAAGTGAGGCCATGCTCTAGCTGATTATTCAGGGCCCACAAAGATTTATTGTTATTTGAGTTTCAGGCTTGTATAATTTCGATGGGAAAAAATCTTTACAACGCAGTCATTACATCGCACTACATTTACAATGCAGACATTACATCGCAACAACCTTTACAGCGAATGTCAATACAACGCATCCATTACATTGGATGTCCCTACAACGCATGACACTACAATGCATGTCACTACAACGCATCCATTACATCGCATGTCATTACAACGCATCCCATTACAACGCATCCCATTACAACGCATAGTACCTCTGCACTAACCAACACGTACCCAACTGTTGCACCCCCTGGAGTTAGAATAGTAATTTTTACCCCTATACTATCCAACACTTACCTTAAATCAATGTAATGGTATGCGTTGTAATGGTATGCGTTGTAAAGGTATAATGCGATGTAATGGAATGCGTTGTAAATGTAGTTTAAAAAAATTAGTTGTAGTGGTATGCAATGTAAATGTATGCGGTGTAAAGGATGTTGTTATGTAATAACTGCATTGTAAAGGTATGCGTTGTAAATGTAAGCGTTGTAACGTCATACATTCAATTTCGATCCAGACTTGCTTGTACGCTTTGCCTCCCAAATAGCTTTTTTATATTCGTTCCTGATCTCTGTGAATGCAGGAGGACATCCAGGTGCGTGCAAGTGTTGCTTTGTCTTTGCTGCTTTTAAGGCGCTCTTCTGTTGTTTGAGAGCGCCATTGTACCATTTGTTGTTGGCCGGGCATTGGTGGAGCAAGCCTTGCCAATTGTTTGCTCCACGGGACTTTTTTACTTCTGCTAGTAGATCTGTCAGACAGCCACATGGCCCTGTGGTTCCCACCTGCCTATTCGATATTGCAGTGCACCCGGGTCTTGAAAGCCTATATTGCGCCTTTCGTGAGCACAATTGTTTTTGTTTATAATTTCTACCATTAAGGGTGGAGGTCGCTTTCTCAGCGACTTTCTGCTGAAAAAGCTTTGACCCTGTGAAATAGGCGGAAGGAGACAAATACATTGTCTAGCACTGAATCTGCTGTTTTGGATGTACAAGTCTTTGCCATTGGGTGAGCTGAATCAAACCTTCCATTCAGTGCCCCAAGGTTCATTGCTTCAAATGTTGACAGCAGTTGGTGGTCAGCTCTGTGGAGCTTTGCTTATTTTGAGACCTGCTCGGGTATGTTCCAGCCACCATCCAAAGTTTATGATTCTGCGCTATTCCTAAGGTGGTTTGCCAGATTTAAGTTAAAATCGCTTGGCACAATCCACCTGCGCACAAGTGTCAACTGTTGAGTTTGACCAGAGCTTGTACTAAGGCTGCAATTGTGTTTCAGCTGCGGCCGGCCTTAGTGTTCAGGTAGAAGTTCACTACCAGGACCTTGATTTCCCAAGGCTCGGATTTCCAGTTGTTAATTAGTAGCTCTTGCATGTAAGGAAAGTTTATTTCTCGAGTGCATTTACAGTTTTCTTGAGGGTCAGGTAGATGCTCAGTTTTTGACTTGCCTTTACATTTTTTTTCTTCTGCGGATTTGTGGAATTGTGCTTATCCCCGGAGGGGAGTTTCACCAATGCTCCACGTCTCTTTGGGCAAGCCGCACACGAACGTGGCGGTCTCTCCATCTGTGAAGCGCCAGGATACCGCACACGACTGTGGCGGTCCCGCATTGAGTGCAACACCATTCCTCCGCCATCAAGAGCAGATTACAATTGAAGCTGATACCCCCGCCGATGTTCCCTCGTGACACAGCGCTCTACATTCTTTCTTCATTCCTTGGACACCAACATTACCATGGACACTTTTAACGCGCCATATTTCTAACTGCACCAGCTC
The DNA here is from genome assembly GCF_964263255.1 of Lissotriton vulgaris. Taxonomy (NCBI): domain Eukaryota; kingdom Metazoa; phylum Chordata; class Amphibia; order Caudata; family Salamandridae; genus Lissotriton; species Lissotriton vulgaris. The sequence continues at coordinate 685,124,920 of NC_141697.1, forward strand.
CTCTAGTGACTCTAAGAGAAGGGACCCTGTCCCGCAAGCACTGACCTAATCATACAACCCTGTCCTGATGATGATCCCAAACTACTGGATCGAAACGTCGTTGACTCCTCAGCGCAACTAAAGGCGCAGCATCGGTGGTTCAACAAAATTATTGCCATTTTTTTCCTCCCGTTTGTACATTCTTGTCTGGAACCACATTATTCACTGTATATAATTGCTCACATTCACACATTGCACCATTTTCGTCCGCTGACTACACATTGTCACTTGCGTCGTCACCACTTGTGTCACCTACATGACCTAGCACCAAGTCCAATTCGGGTTGTTCACGCATTTTTTGCTTACAGTGCTGTTATAACTGTATGTTGTTTTCTCTAAAATTGTTCGTAATTACATAATGCTGAATCCACATTTCAAAAAATCAATCGAGAGTTTCCAAATTGTCTCCTTTCGTGAAAAGTATTGTACTTGCATGTCTAACCGTCCTCCCTAACGATACCAGTTGAGATACTGTTTAACCCACGTCTCCTTGAGGCATACTATGTCATAGGCACATAAGTTGGTGTCTTGCTCGGGTCCAGTGCGATTTTTTTTGCACCTGCAATATTCCATGACGTTGGACTGATCTTGCTCTTACAGTTTTCCTGTTGGCCCGTGTGTTCTAGGAATGTCCATGAAGGGCAACCGCAAGCTAGATGAGACTTGTGTTTCCAGATGGCGGTAAGCCGGTACACCAGGTTCCATGTATCGTGGATAGGGTTATTTTGTACTTTACTTGTGTTCAGTCACTGAGTGGACCTTTTGCACCTACTAACATAGATTGGCTTGCTTTCAGAATGACAGGGTTGTCCCGAATGGATTGGGTTAAGAAGTGGGGATGTTTCTCTGGCGAGCTCACATGGATCCCCAACTCTTTCAGCAGGGTGCTATGCTGGAGGATAAGGTCTTTAATTTTGACGTCATAGAATCATATTTCATAGGGTTCTCTACTCTTTTCTGATCCGGGTGGCAAGAAAGCAACGCAGTTGAAGTACTTGATGTTTATTTTGTCCAGGTCAGGCAGGGACGAGCAGATTTTAAGAATATTTGTCCTGTTTAATATGTCGCAGGGGAATATATACCATAACATAGCATGCATTTACAACGCATGCAATTACATGTTCAAAATACAACAACTGCATTGTTACATCGCTGTACATTACAACGCAAGTCATTACAAAGACTTGCTGTAGATGGCGCGCTGGACTTAGGAATAGTATAATTTACTATTCCATCTCCAGTGTGTGCAACAGTAGGGACTATTCCTTAGTTTAGAGCGCCATCTATAGCAAGTCATTGAAACGACTTGCGTTGTAGTGTACTGCGATGTAACAACGCGGTTGTTGTAACAACTGCTTTGTAAAAGTACTGCGATGTAATGACCGCTTTGTTAAGGTTGTTTTCCATCCCAGAGACCTCGAGAATTGCAGGGTGTCCGGAAAATGAACATGGCTGGCAAAGCGGTTGATGTCCCTGTCTCAATTTTGTTTTGTTATGCTCCTGTAGAGTCCTGGTACTAAGGAAGAATCCATGTAAGACAGTCGTAGCTTTTGTGCTTGAGCAGAGCTCCTCCCTGTGTCCATGTTTGGGAGGCTGGTGTATGTTATTGGAAGTAGTCCGTCCATGTAGGGGTCTGGGCAGGGCTGGTCCAATTTCCTAAAGCGTGCCTGAGCATTAGGGTGTGGCGGGGTTTGGCCATATCCTTCCTGTTGGGTCTCCTCAAACAGTGTAAGCATGGAGTGGTCATCTTCCAAAGGGTCGTATTGCCTCACAGAGCTGGTGTCATGAGGCGTGTCCTGGTTTGAAGCTGTTTGGGGTGTGGTGATTTCGTCAGTACTTATTGCTTGCGCCTTGAACATACACTCAGTTGGTAGAATCCTGGAGACACTGAGGCTAACTGTTCTTGGGCTGCATTGTAGGTGGCTCTTTGCTCTGCTGTTTTGGGGTGAATAGCTTATCAGATGCTTGCAGGTTTGGGTCATGGTTGGTTGTGCACTGTGTATTCTCGAGTTCGTGCAACCCAAGGCTCTGGAGGTCTTGTATTTTTTTAGGCTTGGCTAGCCGTAGCATTATTTGCAATTATCTGTTTATCATTTTGTGGAAGGTACCGCTTGACAGATGGAAGTCTTAGGGATGTGCAGGAATCTGAATAGAGGGTAGACTTGTTGGCCTTATTGGCCATTCGGTTTCCTAACCTCAGGCAGCCTTAAGGTTTTTTTGGTGAGTTTTTTTCAGCCTTTTTGTTTTTTTTCTTGACAGCACAGGTTGAAAGTTTGGAGATTTGGGGTTCGCTAACCCATTTTGCTTTAGGTGTACGATTACGTTTTGATTAATTATATTATCTGTTTAGCCCACGTTGTCTTTTGGTCCTATTTTTCCTGTGCATGCCCGCCAAGCTGATTCTTGGTGCACTGGGGCGGGGTGTGATAATCCATGTGGGTGATTTAAGTGTATCCTTGAGGACGTCATCCTCCCCCTGGTGGAAGAGCCCATCAGTTGACAGTATATCCGGTTTGCCTAGGGCAGGGACTGATTTTTTTATTTTTACTATCATATCTTTCATAAAGTCAGGTACTTCTGATGGTCTGTGCTCTTGTTATCAGGGAGTTCAGTTTTTCTAGTTTTGCTTCAATTGCCATAATAGATGATGCAATTGTCTACAAAACTGATATGTGTATGTCTATCTTGTCGGTGTTCATTTTTGTTGTTGTTGTTGTAATAGCCATCAATAGACTATAAAAGGTTCTCCAGTCTGTTCATTCACTGTTACATTTCTCAGGGTGGCTCTGTGCCTCAAATTTCCTTTGTACATCTGAGTCCGGGCTTCTGCGTGTGGACCTCAAGAGAGTGGGCATGTCTGAGGTATCTGAGTGCAGCTCCAGTTGGGTCCAATATCGTTCATCTTCTCAATTTGATTCTGCGTCTCAGATCCACTTTGCTCGTCAAAGGCCAGCCTTTTGTTTGTAGGTCCTAAGGATGCTGCTGAGATGTCTGGGCAGCCTGAGTGTTTTTTTGTTTGTTGGGTTGTGTCTCTTCTGGCATTGTCTGTGCCTCTGTTCTGTTTCTCTTGTGAACTAGTGCTGTATCCATGGTCCTCGCTTGCCTTTCTTTCCCTGATCTAGGGCAGTGGCTGTGCAAATTAGTGCGAGCATGGGGGGGGGGGGGGTGGTAGAGGAAAAGGCTCCCTTATATGGGGAGCTTTCCTTTGATTGATTTGACAGTGAGGCCGAGTTGTACCATAGTTCTCCCGTTCAGCGGTCGACTGATATGAGAGGCTGGCTTTATTAGCTTAATCTCTGGGGATAATGTGTATCCACAATTTCGTGGGTGCGTGGAAAAAGTGAGCTCCAGGACATTAAAGACTTTGGCAGCCTCTAGATCAGGCAGGGATCCTTGTAGCCAAGACACCTGATCACTAGCTTCAGTTTACAGATTCTGTATGTTTGCGCTGTCACTTAGAGATCTTATGGCTAGGCAGTCTGCATTTAAGTCCAACGGGTGCTTCATCGTGGCCGTTTGGTGAGATTGCTTAGTTCTCTCAGGGCAGAAGTATTCCCATATTGTTTTTTCTGTTTTGGTTGGGCTTTTTTTGGTCATGTCAGAATCTGCTGTGTCTTTGGATTGGTTCAGTATCTCCGTCCCCTGGTTTACATTATGGGTAGAGTTTGGTGATCGACTCATGTTCCTCTGTTTCCTCACGTGGAGGATAGAAGGACCTTTGTGTCTAAGTTTTTTTTTCTAAACTTGTTTTGTGCTCTGTCATGAGGGTAAACATCCTTTACAACATAACCGTTACAACGCTGTACCGTTACAACACAGGATTTACAACGAAAGTCGTTACACCGACTTTCGCTGGAGGGCGCTCTAGGGTAGGGGATAGTTTAATTTACTATCCAACACCTTCCCTACTATCCACGGGGAATAGAGTTGGAATAGTAAATTAAACTATTCACTATCCAGCGCCCCCAACGCAAGTCGTTGTAACGACTTGCGTTGTTAAACCTGCATCTTAAAGGTACACGTTGTAACGGTACGCGTTGTACCGTCATACATCCATCAGGAGCCATTAGCAAAAGGGAGCTACGAGTTCTCATTTTGGAAGCGCTATGGCGTTTGCTCACGGGGTCTCCGGAAGAAAATGAGAGAAGCTAAACTTTTTTCTAAATTTGTCCTACATTTAGCATGCTTTAGATGTCCTTAGGCTTTGTGTGAATTTTGTTTTAGCCCTTACATTGGGCACAATTCATGTGTAGTAGGAGTTGTGCGTGGATACTAGTGCCGGTAGGTTTTTTGTTCTTTGTGCGTGTTCCTACCTGTGCAAACTCCGTCTGGCTGTTGAAACTTGTGTCTGGGCAGCATTTGGTGCCAGCGGGCAATGCTTTGCTCCTAAAGAAGTTCACCGGGTGTACTGGGCAGGAACGCAGAATTTTATGTGCGCAGTGTTAAGGACTTTTTCGGGCATCAGTGCTGAGACTTAAGGCTTGTGACTGCCCACCCCAGCAGCAGGGGATTTTTTTTACTGCTATAATTTAGCAACAAAGTGGAAATATAACAGCTAGTTTTAAAAAACGAGTTTCTTGTTTTGGAAATATGATTGGGGGTGGGGGGTCCTATCTGATCACCGTTCCAGATGTGTCTGAACTTGAGCCCTGCTGAACTTGCTGCTTCACAGCTATCCTGCTCCTGCATCTGGAGGGGAGGCTGCTGAGAACGCTGCAGGTTATTAAAGAGCCAAGCAGGAGCGCACCTGACTGTCCTACAAGCTGCAACCAGACCTAGCTGGGCTGCATCCGCAGGGCAGTCATGCCCAATCTTTGTGTAAGCTGACAACAGCCTCCATGCTTGCTCCTTGCTCCTCACTATGCAGGTGCCCTGAGGGCTGATTCAACAGAGTACCAAGAGAGAGACTGCAACCAGCCTCCCAGTCTCCGAGGTTGATTATCCCCTGTGGTCACGCGATGTGCCTCGGCCACAGGGGGATAGCAGATTTCGCCACCTTTGTCCGAGCACATACTGTTTGGGTGAAAGGCAGTCTTAAAGTAAGAAGAACATGGGCAGATATCTGACACTCCATTTGTCCATTATGCAGGTGATAAATAAAAATAAAAAAGCATGACATAACATTTGACATTGGTAGAATTTCTTGAAGTTGGGTTTATGACAGGGTAGTGGTTGAGACTCAAATAACACACAAGCAAAACTATTAAGAGAATAAGTAATTTTTAAAAATGGTCCCTCACTGTTCCTTGAGCTAATAATAAGGACCTAATGTACTAACATTACATACAGCAATTTCCTGATTACGAATTTCTGCAAATCACAATTAGGGAATCACTATTCCTAATGTGTGACACTTGTTGGGGTTCAATTAGGGATTTCTAGTGGGTTATCAAATCGATCAACCTCATGGAGTTTAATGAGGTAGGTTGCAGTTTGCGACCATTAGGAAAGATAGCCATCACAGGGATGGTGGCCTGCTGGGGTCAACAGACCACCATGTTTGTGATTGCTTTTAAATAAAGCAATCTTTTGTTTTTAAATGCAACCAGGTTTCCTTAAAGTTAAATGAGATGTGTTTAAAAAAAAGAAAACTGTAAGTTACATTTTTGAAGAGAAGGCAGTGATCTGTAGGAATGGGTTACCGCCAACTTTGAATTGGTGGTAAAATAATAACGTTTTGCAACTGGAATGAGGTCACAAAACATTAATACATTCCACTGCAAACCTGTATTTGGAAGGGCTGCCCTAAACACGCACCTTACAAATACCGAATCACAAACTCAAATTATGATTCCGTAACAACTTACTGAATCACCATTTACCTTTTGTACATTTCAAATTGTTACTGCTACAAACAGCCCAAATACCAAAAATCAGGCTGTCTGAGACTTCAAAGATGCTTTGCACATCTGGGCCCAAGTTAAATAATTGGGATACAGCATGCTAGCATAAATAATCAAAAATAAAATGTTGCAACTGTTGATGTTTTACATCTCGTGGGGCCTTGATGGCCACAGGTTCAAATCACAGCACACCCCATGAACTTATAGCTTTTCGAGGTCAATAAAACGATTACCACAAAGTTGGATAACAATAATCACCTGCTAATAAGTACAAGGATACCTCAGGGGTGAATGTTCACTTTACAAAATACACAAGCCTGTAGTAGTGAGAGGAAAATGCGAGCCTGAGTTCAATATGGATGAGAGGGAGAGTAGCCTGCGTCCATTGAGAGAATATTGCAGTAAGGAGGGGATGAGCATAGAGGTGCAGGTCTGTGAGGATAGAGTAAAGAGACTAAATGGGGGAGAAGAATGTATCCGAGCTGATGGCAGAGTGTGAAGGATGGACAGGTGCAGTTGTATCAGAAGGTGGTAGGAATCCAAGTGGAGAATTGTGTATGACTTTGAGAGCAAATCTCTACTGCATAATCACAAAAGGTTTATTTGTCAAGAGTGGCAAGAAAATCTTAACTGCTAATTTGGGTAAAGGGAGTGAGATGGTCCACACATGACCTACACAGGTTTGTGGGAAGTGGGTGTTCAAATGCTCCCTCAGAACTAAAAGGAACAATAATAAGAGGGAGAGAATGTGGCATAATGGCCAGCACTCAAACACATGCTACTGTTACCAACATGTTTCGATGCCTATGCTAGCCTATACAGGCCTTTAGTCTTCTGCAGGGAAAAGGACAATTTACAAGTGGTAAATAAACACACCATGCATGCAGGGTAAATACTAAAACCCTACCAGTCCCTTGTGCTAATAGCACAACCCGAGAAATATTATACTACAGACTTCATGGCAAACTGTGGTGGGCGCCACCTTCGTAGTCACACATTCATCAGAAGGATAGCACGTCTTGTGCACCTACAAGCACCCCCTCCACTGCCGCATACCAGGATGCAGCAGTGGAGAGGGTACCTAGTCTTAGCGTGGGCTCAACATCTTGTGATTTTGCCTGAATCACGTGATCTCACCGTGCCTACCTAAAATGAATATGTCCTTGTGTAATGTAGCTGATTCTCATGCAAAGCACTCCAATACCTTTGGGTCAGGTTTATGCAATATATAAAACTGAGAAAAAAGAATAATAACAAACATAGCTAGCACAGTCAATAGGGTTGGCCTTGGCAAGTATGCAATGCTTTATCTTGTGTTCAATTTTTTTTGCATACATTTGCCATATGCACAAAAGCTGGCAAAAGATAGCTAATCTATAAATAAAGGTGTGCCCTGGCAGCCAATGCACACCAGCACCTGATAAATTCCAGTCCACCAGTGATCAAATTTATTGGGCACTCGTAACGATGGAGGAAGTGTTTCTTCCCTAAGCTTGCTCATCTCGCTCTCGCTCCTTCACCTTTGCTCCTTCTTCCTCTTCCTGAATCTCTTCTAAAAGGTGGCTAGAGAAAGTTTCTGTTGTGCCAATGGAATAGGGGAAAGTTTATTATTTTTATACTTCTGACCATTGCCATCTATTGAAGTTCTTTTGCAATGATACTGTGGCACTTTTTTCATACAAAACACCTTTTCGGGAAGATCTTCCTTTAAAAACTCCAATGTGAGTTTTACATTCTGCAAAATAAGTGGGAAGCTTTGAAAAATGTTTTGCTTTTTTTGCTAAAATATACGTGAAAAAGACTGTTACATCACTGACTTTTTCTCCCATAAAACCCGTTCCTGTGTCTATTTCCCTCTCATTTAAAGAACACTAAATTTAAATGTGTGATGCGTGCAAAAGTGAACTCCTTCAAACTCTCATAGCCTTAGGTAAAATACTTATAATTAACAATTCACGAAATGAAACTACCAAGAGGCTAAACAAAAACACTTAGGGCCTTATTATGACTTTAGCAGTCCTCCAGCGGTGGAGCCATCGTGCTGTCCGTTGGAGGGCCACCAAAGCTGTAGTGCGTCCACCCACCGGATTACGAGTGTAATCCTGGTTGGGCAGGCAGTGCTGGAGCGGTCTCACTGCTGTGGTTTTTAAGCTCATAGGAGAGCCTAACATGCAGACCACCGCCGTGAGAGCATCTGCAGCACTTTCCTGCACGTTGTGGCACTGCATTCCACACAGTGCAGGAACAGGGGTGTAATTCCAGGGGGCACAACATTCACCCCGTGCATGCACCCTCAGGTCCAGGAGAGACAGGGGGCACTGTTAGAGGCTTCCTTAGGTGCCTCTCTGACACCCTTTTCCCGGCTGGCTCGCCACCATGAAAAGGGTAGTGGATAGGGAACTCAGAATATGCTCGGCGGTGCAGCAGCCGCACTGCCAGCATATTAATGCTCCTGACCGATGCGTGACTGCTGCGGGATCCTGGATACCCGGCAGATGCAGCGGTCCTGTCGCAGTCCGACCGCAATGCTCTGAATACTGTGGGTAGGCCTGCAGTGTGGCGGTGGTCGGATTGCCACCGTAATTATGGCAGTCCTACTTACTCGTAATAAGACCCTTAGTAGATATACTCAACACCCAAAGCCACACCACACCTAAAAATAACTAAAAGGGGAAGTTAAAAGCCCCATTCTTCCAATTAACCATATGATAGATAAACCTCAAGCTTCCTTATCACATTTCCTGCACACAAACAAGTAAACTATAATGAGCATGACATTTGTCCTTATGCAAGCTGTAATCTTCAAAACCAATAGGTTTTATTCAAAGTGCAAATACATGCAAACGCAGCATAAATGTCCACAGACTATCTGTGCCTTGTCTCTGTGCAGATTGCCTCTTTTAGTACGTCTTATGCTTATGCCTATTTTTGTATTCCCATTGTTTGTGGTACTTCATAGCACCAGTGATGGAATAAGAATAAAATACAGCAGTTTTTTAAAAATAGATTAGAAAAAAGCTGGAAGGAGTTGGGTTTGATGGATTATTTGGATTAAGCAGTAGCGTCTACAATTGTTTCATCTTTCTTCAAAAAGCTTTCTCACTCAATTATTTTCCAGGTCCCCCTTACAAACCACATTTAAATTTCTGTTGTAGAAGACCTGCTGTGGGCAGGCAAACCCAATACTTAAAGTGGCTCTTGGTTATCCCAATACATGTCTTTGATATGCTTTCTTGTCAGTCTCACTTGCTTCTTATTCAATAGCTCTTCTTCTGTTTGTTCGTCCCCTGGAGCATAGCTTCTTTACCATCCTTTCAAACTGTTGACTTGTATTCTTCCCCTGTTTACATTCAGAGAACTCATTTTTCTTTTGGGATTGAGCTCTCCTCGGAATTACATTTGTTTTGTTTTGCTCTCTGTTCCCCTCTCACCTCTGTGTTGCTTCCCCATTAACCCCTTCACCCGAACACTCTCTGTGTTGCTGTCCCACATCTTATCTGTTACTTCTTACCAACCCGCCCGTCCCAATCTGATTTTTATTTATAACCTCCTGTATTATTTCTTAGTCACTACCTCTCGTGCTCTGCTTTTTAGGGCTCGCCTGCTGATGCGCTTCTGCGCATCGCTGGCGAAGCTCTATTACGGCTTATCCAGTGTTGATCCACCACTGGCGATTCCACTGGCGATTTCTTCAAGTGCATGTGCTTTTTAGGTCATTGCGCAAGCGCAAGCCCTAAAAAGCGCGTGCACAATGCCACCAGCCCCCTGCCTGCCTGCCTCGCATTACCAGATCAAAGGCAGCCCAGCCCCCCTCCCACAAGCTTCTCAGCGTGTGCTCTGCCTCAGGCCTGCATTTCTCCTCCCCTCGGGCAAACAGATAGCCGCAATAACACCCTCCCTGCTCCGCTTTTTTTTCTCAATTTCTCCCCGTCTACACTTCCCATTAGGAGCCCTTCCTCCCCCCAGATAAGCTATCTCCATAAGAGATAAGCAGCTCTTCCACCATCTCAAACCCGTATTAGTGCTCCTCACTATGCATGTTTTTACTTAGAAAATCAGCACAATGCAGCAGTGTGACATCAAGCCAGGTTCATCGACATCACTGCAAAAGTAAAGTTTTTATTCCCCATTTCCTCTTCAAGAAAGTGACTGCGCATCAGCCTCTACGGATCAGAAAGCGGAGCCCCCCCACTGACCGGGCTGCGAGTCAAATGGCCATGTTTCACAAATTATGGTTTTCGTGGTCTTATTCTGGAGTAGCCCTGTTGGCAAGAGAGGAAAGAGCAAGGCTCTGACAGTCAGTCCTCCTCTGCTTCATAGTATGCCGCGCCACTATAGTAAGTTGAACAAGGGATATTATTTGACAGAAAGAGGCAACCTGCAAATACATTGAGCAGTCTACATTTTTATTATTTTTTAAAGCTACATACAATGCACCATAACTATTCTAGGTCTACAAATGGAAATACATAACAAGCAATATTTCTATTTATTTTTTAAGAGGTGCATACTTAAAAAAATGATTACAAAAATTAAACATCAACTAGTAATTAAAAAACCTAGCAATTAAGATATGCCACGTCAAATAATAACTTTTGTCGCCAATTAATTATCAGTGTCTGGAATGGATATGGTCACACCCTCACTCACCCTCAACCCCTCACCCTCACTCACCCTCAACCCCTCACCCACACCCTCACTCACCCTCAACACCTCACCCTCAACCCCTCCCTCACGCTCACCCACCCTCACCCTCACTCACCCTCAACACCTCACCCTCACTCACCCTCAACCCCTCACCCTCACTCACCCTCAACCCCTCACCCTCACCCTCACTCACCCTCAACCCCTCACCCTCACTCACCCTCAACACCTCACTCACGCTCACCCACCCTCACCCTCAACACCTCACCCTCACTCACCCTCAACCCCTCACCCTCACTCACCCTCAACCCCTCACCCTCAACCCCTCACTCACCCTCACTCTCACCCTCACTCACCCTCAACCCCTCACCCTCACTCACCCTCAACCCCTCACCCTCACTCACCCTCAGCCCCTCACCCTCAACCCCTCACCCTCACTCACCCTCAACCCCTCACCCTCACTCACCCTCACCCTCACCCTCACTCACCCTCAACCCCTCACCCTCACTCACCCTCACTCACCCTCACCCACCCTCACTCACCCTCAACACCTCACCCTCACCCTCACTCACCCTCAACACCTCACCCTCACTCACCCTCAACCCCTCACCCTCACCCACCCTCACTCACCCTCACTCACCCTCAACCCCTCACCCACACCCTCACTCACCCTCAACACCTCACCCTCAACCCCTCCCTCACGCTCACCCACCCTCACCCTCACCACCTCACCCTCACTCACCCTCAACCCCTCACCCTCACTCACCCTCAACCCCTCACCCTCACCCTCACTCACCCTCAACCCCTCACCCTCACTCACCCTCAACTCCTCACCCTCAACACCTCACTCACCCTCACGCTCACCCTCACGCTCACCCACCCTCACCCTCAACACCTCACCCTCACTCACCCTCAACCCCTCACCCTCACTCACCCTCAACCCCTCACCCTCACTCACCCTCAACCCCTCACCCACACCCTCACTCACCCTCAACACCTCACCCTCAACCCCTCCCTCACGCTCACCCACCCTCACCCTCACTCACCCTCACTCACCCTCAACCCCTCACCCTCACTCACCCTCAACCCCTCACCCTCACCCTCACTCACCCTCAACCCCTCACCCTCACTCACCCTCAACTCCTCACCCTCAACACCTCACTCACGCTCACCCACCCTCACCCTCAACACCTCACCCTCACTCACCCTCAACCCCTCACCCTCACTCACCCTCAACCCCTCACCCTCAACCCCTCACTCACCCTCACTCTCACCCTCACTCACCCTCAACCCCTCACCCTCACTCACCCTCAACCCCTCACCCTCACTCACCCTCAACCCCTCACCCTCACTCACCCTCAGCCCCTCACCCTCAACCCCTCACCCTCACTCACCCTCAACCCCTCACCCTCACTCACCCTCACCCTCACTCACCCTCAACCCCTCACCCTCACTCACCCTCACTCACCCTCACCCACCCTCACTCACCCTCAACACCTCACCCTCACCCTCACTCACCCTCAACACCTCACCCTCACTCACCCTCAACCCCTCACCCTCACCCACCCTCACTCACCCTCACTCACCCTCAACCCCTCACCCTCAACCCCTCACCCACACCCTCACTCACCCTCAACACCTCACCCTCAACCCCTCCCTCACGCTCACCCACCCTCACCCTCACCACCTCACCCTCACTCACCCTCAACCCCTCACCCTCACTCACCCTCAACCCCTCACCCTCACTCACCCTCAACCCCTCACCCTCACTCACCCTCAACTCCTCACCCTCAACACCTCACTCACCCTCACGCTCACCCTCACGCTCACCCACCCTCACCCTCAACACCTCACCCTCACTCACCCTCAACCCCTCACCCTCACTCACCCTCAACCCCTCACCCTCAACCCCTCACTCACCCTCACTCTCACTCATCCTCTATCACCCTCAACCCCTCACCCTCACTCACCCTCAACCTCTCACCCTCACTCACCCTCAACCCCTCACCCTCACTCACCCTCACTCACCCTAAACCCCTCACCCTCACTCACCCTCAACCCCTCACCCACACCCTCACTCACCCTCAACACCTCACCCTCAACCCCTCCCTCACGCTCACCCACCCTCACCCTCACTTACCCTCAACCCCTCACCCTCACTCACCCTCAACCCCTCACCCTCACTCACCCTCAACCCCTCACCCTCACCCTCACTCACCCTCAACCCCTCACCCTCACTCACCCTCAACTCCTCACCCTCAACACCTCACTCACCCTCACGCTCACCCTCACGCTCACCCACCCTCACCCTCAACACCTCACCCTCACTCACCCTCAACCCCTCACCCTCACTCACCCTCAACCCCTCACCCTCAACCCCTCACTCTCACTCATCCTCTATCACCCTCAACCCCTCACCCTCACTCACCCTCAACCCCTCACCCTCACTCACCCTCAACCCCTCACCCTCACTCACCCTCAGCCCCTCACCCTCACTCACCCTCAGCCCCTCACCCTCAACCCCTCACCCTCACTCACCCTCACCCTCACCCTCACTCACCCTCACCCTCACTCACCCTCAACCCCTCACTCACCCTCACTCACCCTCAACACCTCACCCTCACCCTCACTCACCCTCACTCACCCTCAACACCTCACCCTCACTCACCCTCAACCCCTCACCCTCACCCACCCTCACTCACCCTCACTCACCCTCAACCCCTCACCCTCAACCCCTCACCCACACCCTCACTCACCCTCAACACCTCACCCTCAACCCCTCCCTCACGCTCACCCACAACCCCTCCCTCACGCTCACCCACCCTCACCCACCCTCAACACCTCACCCTCAACCCCTCACCCTCACTCACCCTCAACCCCTCACCCTCACCCTCACTCACCCTCAACCCCTCACCCTCACTCACCCTCAACTCCTCACCCTCAACACCTCACTCACCCTCACCCTCACGCTCACCCACCCTCACCCTCAACACCTCACCCTCACTCACCCTCAACCCCTCACCCTCACTCACCCTCAACCCCTCACCCTCAACCCCTCACTCACCCTCACTCTCACTCATCCTCTATCACCCTCAACCCCTCACCCTCACTCACCCTCAACCTCTCACCCTCACTCACCCTCAACCCCTCACCCTCAGCCCCTCACCCTCAACCCCTCACCCTCAGCCCCTCACCCTCAGCCCCTCACCCTCAACCCCTCACCCTCAGCCCCTCACCCTCAACCCCTCACCCTCACTCACCCTCACCCTCACTCACCCTCAACCCCTCACCCACCCTCACTCACCCTCACTCACCCTCACCCACCCTCACTCACCCTCAACACCTCACCCTCACCCTCACTCACCCTCACTCACCCTCAACACCTCACCCTCACTCACCCTCAACCCCTCACCCTCACCCACCCTCACTCACCCTCAACCCCTCACCCCCTCACCCTTACTCACCCTCACCCTCACTCACCCTCACTCACCCTCAACCCCTCACCCTCACTCACCCTCAACCCCTCACCCTCACTCACCCTCAACACCTCACCCTCACTCACCCTCAAACTCAACATACATACATACATACATACCCTCACTCAACCACTCACCCTCACTCACCCTCAACCCCTCACCCTCACTCACCCTCACTCACCCTCACTCACCCTCACTCACCCTCAATACCTCACCCTCACTCACCCTCACCCACCCTCAACCCCTCACCCTAACTCACCCTCACTCACCCTCAACCCCTCACCCTCACTCACCCTCACTCACCCTCAATACCTCACCCTCACTCACCCTCACCCACCCTCAACCCCTCACCCTAACTCACCCTCACTCACCCTCAACCCCTCACCCTCACTCACCCTCAACCCCTCACCCTCAGTCACCCTCATCCTCTCATCCTCACCCTCACTCAGACTCACCCTCACTCACCCTCACTCACCCTCACTCACCCTCACCCTCACTCACCCTCACTCACCCTCACTCACCCTCAACCTCACTCACCCTCAACCTCACTCACCCTCACCCACCCTCAACCCCTCATCCTCACTCACCCTCACCCTCACTCACCCTCACTCACCCCCAACCCCTCACCCTCACTCACCCTCAACCCCTCACCCTCACTCACCCTCAACCCCTCATCCTCACCCACCCTCACTCACCCTCACTCACATTCACCCTCACTCACCCTCACTCACCCTCACCCTCACTCACCCTCACCCTCACTCACCCTCACTCACATTCACCCTCACCCTCCCTCACCCTCACTCACCCTCACCCTCACTCACCCTCACCCTCACTCACCCTCACCCACCCTCAACCCCTCATCCTCACTCACCCTCATCCTCACTCACCCTCAACCCCTCACCCTCACTCACCCTCAACCCCTCACCCTCCCTCACCCTCAACCCCTCACCCTCGACCCCTCCCCCTTAACCCCTCACCCTCACTCAGCCTCACTCACCCTCAACACCTCACCCTCACTCACCCTCAACACCTCACCCTCACTCACCCTCAACACCTCACCCTCACTCACCCTCAACACCTCACCCTCAACCCCTCACCCTC
This sequence comes from Lissotriton vulgaris, assembly GCF_964263255.1. Taxonomy (NCBI): domain Eukaryota; kingdom Metazoa; phylum Chordata; class Amphibia; order Caudata; family Salamandridae; genus Lissotriton; species Lissotriton vulgaris. The sequence goes on from NC_141697.1 coordinate 685,140,023, forward strand.
ACCCTCACTCACCCTCACAACACATATTGTGTTACAATAGGTGTCACATTTGCAAAAGATAAAACTATTGGCATTGTAAATAACAAAGCTATTAATTCGCTATTTTCAAAACAAGCACATAAATAAAAAAATGTGTCCTTTACAATACCAATAGCTCAAACTTTCCTAATGCAAGACCTATTGCATTGCTGTGCTTCTCTCCCCTGCTGCACTCTCCTGCTCTCTAGAGATGTGGCCTAACGACAAGAGCTGCCATCTAAGTCACGTAAATACAAAATATGTTGCATTCCAAATGCTATAGGTGTCACATTCGCAAAAGTTATAACTATTGGCATTGTAAATGACACAGCCATCAATTTAGCAATTTTAAAAACCAACAAATAAATAACATGTCATTTACAATACCAATAACTCCAACTTTTCTAATGCGAGACCTATTGCATTTCCAATGCTTGTTATTTAATATTTGCTGCTACCAAGCTCTGTTTTGCCCCCTTGCCATTGTCTTCACTCTGTCCCCTGCCAACTCTCTGGCTCCATGCTAGCACTTCATTTGGCTTTAATAATGCTGACTGCAAAGCCAGTACCGGTGACTGCCATACTAAACACATAGAAAACGCTTTTCTAAACGTTCAAGATGGCTGCCATTTTTTGAGATGCTATGTGACTATAAAATACAATGACTCGGACAACTTGAGATTCTAGAAAATATTCTTCTCTATATTTTCTACACTCTCAAGATAGCTGCAACTCTGCGACCATCTTGAAATTATAGGAAGAAAACAATTTGTCATTAGTTACCAGTTATCCTCATTACTCCATTTTCTAGTCTTCCTCATCATGGTCCCTACGTCATGAGCTTTGGCTCCAAATACTTCCAGAAATCACCTACCTCTTCTTTTCATTTTCTATTAAAATACTTTTACTATTAAAGGAAGCACCCTAGACAACTACTTGACAAAAGGAAACCTGGAAACTACTCCCATTCTTGCGAAAAGAGGGTTCCATCATCACCACTTCCTTAATACTAAGTTGTATGATGATAGGGGTAAAAAAAATCCCACTAAAATCCCTGCCCTTACGAGAAGAGAGGGGAGTCAGGAGTGTGATGAGGAAGAATAGCGCTGAGAGTAGTGAAAATTATTAGTGCGTAATCCGAGTACTACCTCCTCTTCTGTCTTCCTTGTCTTAGGCCTTATGACACGAGGATGCATCCAAGCTAACGAAACAACATTTTGACCACTTCAAAGAGACAACCTAAAAAGAAAAAATAGACACAAAATTGCAACTAGTGAATTATTTATTGCAAACAAAAAGCTCCTAAGGAATGGTTTGCCAATGCTAGTTACATTTTGGAATAGTGTGACGGATAACAGTTATTGAAGAGTCTCCTTCAAGCTATGACCTTTCGACACAAAGTAACTGGCCATGCTGTATATGTTGCGTGCTAGGGATTCTTGATCAAACATTTTCACTATACATAAGCCAACTGAGCAGTTTTGTCAAAAATCATATAAATGTATCGATTTCTTTTAGGCTGGCTTCCTTGTGATGTTTTTAAAAGATTAACATATCTTTTCCCTTCCTTCTCCTGGCTATCGTGTTTTCTATTTTTTGCTGCTCAAATCTCCTACCTCAGTTGCAGGCTTCTCCATTTTCTGTTTCCTCATTTCGTCTCTCCCTTAGTTTATCTTCAGTGCTTTAAATGAAAATATTAAAGTGTAGGTACTCAGTGTCCCAGAGAACCTGTTTGCCACTAAGATGTGCAGGCACTACTCACCTATCACAAGTATTCCATTTCTGCAAAGAAGTGCAGGTGCTCCTCTCTCTCGTTCAGTTTAAATAAGTGCAGGGACTGAGTACATGTGAGTGCCTGCCCATTTAAAGCACTGCTTATCGTCTGCTTATTTTCTCCACTTCTCTTCCTTATCATCGCAGAAAGACATGCGTCTCAGGTCTCTCCTCTCATTGTACCAACTTCGGGTCTCTTCTCATACTCATTCTCTCTGTTCTGCTTCCTCTTCCTGGCTCTCCCCTCTCATCTTTCTCTCTTTTACCCTTCTTTCTCTCCTCTGTCTTCTATCTCCCTTATGTCTTCCCCGTACAGGAATGCCCAGGTAAGCCCTGGCATTATTTGCCTTGAGGGGAGGGAGGGGGGGGGGGGGGGGGTCATAGCCTCGTGCCCTGCCACCGTTTGACTTTTATAACCCTTTCTGGTGTCTGCAATCAGATAGGGCCAGTGTGTCAATGTTATCCGCTTCCCGCCCGGCAACGCACTCCCGTCACCTGGTAGGCGTTTGCCGTGCACGCGCCTGCCCCGCCCTCCCAGGGACGCATGCGCGTTGTCCTCCATGAGGACTGCGCGTGGTTTCACAGCCCGAGACAAGAAACTGGACGCGTGCCAGCGGCGAGGAAGTCGTGAAAATCCCATGTGTTGTCATTGGTGTTGTGTCCCCGAGGGTCCGCCCCCGAGGTCCGGAGGGACGGACAAGTTGGTCACGTGACCGCCCTATAATAAAAAGAGGTCGAGCACGTGAGAGGGCGTTCAGAGACACGCGCCGACCGACCAAGCAACCTTATTTCCCAGTGTCCGGCTGAGTTTATTCTAGGGCCACGTGTTAGGCCTAGCTAGGGTTAGATGCCCCTTGAGTATAGATCACCCGACACAACAATTGGCGACGAGGGTGGTGATCGATTCCCCGCTCGGGGTGCGTGTGTGTGTCCCTGGTGAGGTGAGGCGGCTGCGGGCACTTCCACGTGTCCGCGGTGCTCGTGCCGTGCCCCCACACACCCCCCGCTCTGCCTGCCTGGAGGAAATACTCTGATCCCTGGCTCTCGTCAGGTGAGCAGCGCTGGCCTGCATCTATCTGCAGCGCGCAGGAGCGTGATTGGTTGCGCGAGGGGTGTCCGGCGATCCGGCTGCCGCTGGAATACATCCCGGCCGCCCACGGACATCCTCCCGGGCGTCCAAAGCGATGGCTAACATTCCGCCCATTGAGCCGTTTGTGGTGGAAGGTGCGCCGTCCACTCTAGCACCGAAATGGAAAGAGTGGGTGGACAGGCTATTTATATTCTTTGAGGCCACCAAGGTCCATAAGGAACAGAAGCGTGCCATGATCCTCCATCTTGGTGGCAAGGACATTCACTCCATCGCCCGCACCCTTACGGAAGCCACTCCTAAAACCCACCACACGCTCATAAATGCACTCAATGCGCACTTTGAACCCATGGCCAACCAAGACTATGAACGGTTCATCTTCAGACAAGCGCGGCAACTACCAGAGGAATCACTGGACGCCTATCACTCTCGGTTGAAGAAACTGGCACTAACGTGTGGATTTCAGGATGTCACGGAGGAAATCAGAGGCCAGATCATTCAGGGGTGCGCTTCTGCTAAACTGCGCGAGAGAATACTAGAGGAGTCGGGAAAACCCCTCCCAGACATTCTCACGCTGGGCCGCACGAAGGAGCTGTCCAAGGCCAGGGCAGCCCACATGGAAGCAGCTCTGCAGGCCAATATGAAAGTGGAACCGGTGAACAAACTGCAGGTCCGCCCACAGCCCAAATGGGTGAAGAGAACAACAACTCCGCAGGGCGGAGCCTCGGCGCAATCATGTGGTTACTGTGGAGGCCCGAGACACCCGGCGCCAGAATGTCCAGCACGGGGCAAGATATGCTCCGGGTGCGGAAAAATGAACCATTTTGAAAAGGTGTGTCGGTCCAAAAGGTTCAGCAAGCCCCGCCAGACAGTACACGCGGTGGCGGAGCCTGAAGGCGCGGAAGGAGGACCCAGCAACAGCGACATGGACGACGACGAGGAGGAAAGGTCCCCACACAAGGTGCACATGATCGGCACAGCCACCCGACGCACAATGACACTACCACAGTGCGCAATACAAGTGGCTGATCAGGACATCATGGCGACGGTGGACACGGGCGCCTCAATAAATCTGATGAGTGCGTCCCTCTATGGAGACATGGCTACTCCACCCGGCCTCCGCCCCACTCCGATCACCGTTTTTGCCTATGGCCAGGACGTGCCCCTCCGTATTCGAGGAAAGTTCAAAGCAGCAGTCCGGCACGGAGATAAGATCACGCGTGCCAACATCTTCGTGTCGGAGGAAGGCCAAGGTATGCTCCTGAGTTGCCGGACGGCAGAAGACCTGGGAGTGGTCTCCTTTGCATTTGGGGTGCACGAGGAATCAGTGCAGCAACTGATCGCAGACTTTTCGGACCTGTTCGAAGGGATTGGCCGATTCAAGGGCCGGGAAATACACCTGCATGTGGACCCCACTGTCCAACCGGTGGCCCTGCGACACCGGCGGGTCGCGTTTCATCTGAGGCCGCTGGTTGAAGAAGAGCTACAGAAGTTGGAAACAGCGGGCATCATTGAAAAGGTGTCCGGACCCACTCCCTGGGTATCGCCCATCGTGGTCACTCGGAAACCCAAGCAGCCGGGAGCGGTCCGGATATGCGTGGACATGCGCCTCCCCAATGCGGCCATCAAAAGGGAAAGACACATCACCCCTACGATCGATGACCTAATCGGAGAGATGGCTGGGGCCCGGTGGTTTTCCAAGTTGGACCTCAGGGCGGGGTACCATCAACTCGTGCTGGATAAAGAGTCCCGGAACATCACGACGTTCTCCACTCACATCGGACTGCGCAGGTATACCCGACTGAGCTTCGGGATCTCCAGTGCTGCCGAAGTGTTCCAGAACGTCATCCAAGAGCTCATCACTGGTATACCGGGGGTGATCAATGTCAGTGACGATATCATGGTGCACGCAAGGACGATTCCCGAGCACAACCAACGCTTGGCACAGGTGTTCCGCAGGCTCCGCAGCGCTGGACTTACTCTGCACCGAGACAAATGCGAGTTCCTTCAGACCAAGCTGGGGTTCTTCGGCTACGTATTCTCGGCCGATGGCGTTAATCCTGACCCGGACAAGGTCAAAGACATCAAAGATGCACCTCCGCCCACGACTGTCACGGAAGTCCGAAGCTTCCTCGGGATGGTGAACTACTGTGGTCGCTTCATAAGAGACCTAGCTAACCTGACCCTCCCTTTACGTGAGCTAACTAAAGACTCCACGCCATGGAACTGGGGACCGGAGCAGGAGAGAGCGTTCCAAGCCATCAAGAGTGCGCTGTCCAGCAACACCACGCTGGCGTTCTTTGACCCCAGACATTTCACTCTCATTGCAGTAGATGCTGGACCGGCGGGATTGGGGGCTGTCCTGATGCAGAGAGCCCGAGACGAAATAGACTGGGCCCCCGTCGCTTTTGCCAGCCGGTCCCTCACGGACACCGAACAAAGGTACTCCCAAATTGAAAAGGAAGCCATCGCGATTCATTGGGGATGCCGGCACTTCCACCTGTATGTATATGGCAAACCCTTCACAGTAGTAACGGATCACAAGCCACTGCTGTCGCTGTTCTCAGGCACCTCATCCAAACCACCCCCCAGAATTGAAAAGTGGATTTTGCAATTACAGGAGTACAACTGTACCATTGAGTACCAGCCAGGGGCAAAGAATCCGGCGGATTATCTGTCACGACACCCCCGGGCGGCCACCCCAGAGGAGATGGAGGAAGCTGAAGAGACGGAGGCTTATGTGCGATGGGTCGTGGCCAGATCATGCCCGCGCCCCATATCCCTGGAAGAAGTGGTGGGCGCCACGGCTCAGGACGCCTGCATACAGCGGGCCAAAGATCTGCTTCGGACAGCCAACTGGCAGAAAGCTAAGGAGAGCTGGAAGGTCCTCACCCCCGAGGCCCAGAAAATCATGGACGGTCTGTACCACGTGAGGGCTGAACTGAACGAAGACGAGGCGGGGTGCCTCCTGCGAGGGCATCGTCTGGTGATCCCGACGGCTTTGACGAGCCGAGTAGTTCAGCTGGCGCATGTAGGGCACCAGGGAATGGTTAAAACAAAGGCCCGGCTGCGGACCAAGGTGTGGTTCCCGCTAATGGACGACATGGTGGAAACTGCGGTGCGCACATGCACGGCCTGCCAAACCACAGGTGACAGCCCCCGCGAAGCACCCATAATCGTGGAACCCAGGCCCCGAGGCCCTTGGGAAAGGGTCAGCATGGACTTTGGCAGCCTTCCGGATGGACGGCACACGCTAGTGATGATCGATGATCACTCCAAGTACCCGGAAGTCGAAATCATCACCAGCACCAGTGCCGACTGTGTGATTCCCAAGATGGAGAAAATCATTGCCACGCACGGAGCCATGAAAGAACTCAGAACGGACAATGGACCGCCATTTCAAGGCCAAGACTTTGCAGCCTATCTCTCATCCATAGGAACTCGCCACAGGCGCATCACCCCAAGGTGGCCTCAGGCCAACGGAGAGGCCGAGCGGTTCATGAGGACATTAAACAAAGTAATCCGCATTGCACATGATAAGGGACAGTCCGTGGAGATGGCCATTTTCACCTTTCTCCGTAGCTACCGCCAGACCCCTCACTCTACAACGGGGGTAGCTCCTGCACACCTTCTCCTAGGGCGGGTAATAACGGACTCCATTCCTCATCATCCCCAGTGGGCACCTGAACTGATAAAGGAACAGACTGTAGAAATGAGGAGGCGGGCCGCTTATGATCAGATCAGCAAGAAACGGAGAGCTGTGGCTCCCCATTTCAAAAGAGGTGACCTAGTGCTCATAAAAAATCGGGCCACTGGGGGAAAATTCAAACTCAGCTATGAAAAACGACCATGGCGAGTCAGTGGTGTGAAGGGCACCCGCATCACAGCTACTCGAGGACGAGACAAGGTAACTCGCAACGTATCTCATTTCAAACTCTACCACCCGGCGAGCAGCGAGCCAAGGCGCCAGCAAGGCGACAGAGAAACCGAAACTGCAACTATGTTATCGCCTGGTGAACCAACATCCCAGCACGAGGTCCGGCCACGTGCCGAGCAGCCGGGTCCTGGTGAGGATGTGGGAGGAGATTCGGAGGCCCTGGATGAGGCCCCAGATCCGGAGGGGGCCGACAATGAGGCGCCAAGCCAAGAGGTGGAGACTGGAACAGAGCCGATGACTCAGCGAGGGTCCCAGCGCCAGCTACGTGCTAACCCCACCCCCTCCAGCTGGCTGAGAGACTACTTTACGTAAGACTGTTCTAATTTATACGTGTGCCCGCCATGTTTGAACTAAATGCGCTAGCATTTGTGAAAGACGCTGAAGGTATTAGTCTCGATGCTAATGAGACAGTGGGCTCGATCAGACCATGTTTGCAATGTTGCAGTATGTTTTTGGTTTTGTTGTTTTTCTTGTTTTAGGAGGAATGTTGTGTCCCCGAGGGTCCGCCCCCGAGGTCCGGAGGGACGGACAAGTTGGTCACGTGACCGCCCTATAATAAAAAGAGGTCGAGCACGTGAGAGGGCGTTCAGAGACACGCGCCGACCGACCAAGCAACCTTATTTCCCAGTGTCCGGCTGAGTTTATTCTAGGGCCACGTGTTAGGCCTAGCTAGGGTTAGATGCCCCTTGAGTATAGATCACCCGACACAACAATTGGGGGGAACGCAATTTAGAGGGTAGGTGGTGAGTGCAAGTAGGGCACGGAAAGGAAGTGGGAGCATAAAAGTTAAGTTTGAGAGGAAATGTAAAAAATAATGAAGGTACCCGAGCGCTCAGGTTTAAAGGTTCCATGTATCGGTTGCTCATCCAGTCCAGGTTTTTCTTTCCATTCCATTCTGGAATTCTTAGCACAGTTGTCCGTTTGCTTCATTACAAAATTATAAGAATAAATTCCAGAAAACAAATTTAAAAGTTCAGGAGTGGCGCTATTAAAACCTGAGAACTCTGATGTAAAGAAGAGGAAATACGAAAAGGAAGCAGCACGGCTTAGTGAGTTAGTGTGACTGCATTAAGTGCGGCTGAAATAAACTTTCACCCTTCAAAGGTGAAAACATGAGTTCTATGCAATGGATCACAGCAAAAGCTGCTATCTACAGCTTTGCAAAGAAAACCCTTATAACTGTCATAGAAAGTGCCATACAATGAAGATATGGTTGTTCAGCAAAGAAAAAAGGGAAAATGAGGCACTGCCGCTACTGAAACAAGAACTACACATGCAATACCTTTGGCCTTGTCTGACCCTCTCTCAAAAACCTGAGGATAAGAAATGGCATTCCCATCCTGGGTTTAGGAGATTGGCTAAGCATATGCATTAGCTTGCTTGTATTAGACTCTTCTCTGAGCCTGGGAGACTTCCTCTTAGATGGCCTTGAAGGAGAGAGAGGCCAGTGAACACTTAGTATGTGGACGACTGTGTGTATGTTTCCTCACATTCACACGGAAACCTGGGAAGCATGGGTTCAGTAAGATGATCTTATTAGCATGCACACTTCCAAATGTAATATTCATCCATGACATGTAGTAAGTCTCACCTTGTGTACATCAGTCGTGATAGAGCGCGCAGGTCACCCGGGTCACCTTTTTCCCAATTTCCACGCACTGGGCCCTGGCGTGCATACGAATGACAATGTTTTGCGTGAACCGGGTGATTTTCCACACGCTACTATGAGTAATTCGGGGGGGACTCTCTCACCACTTACTATTCATGTACCTGACTTACCACAGGCACATTACTCCTGATGGATCAGGAGCTAGCAGTGGACAAGTAGCAAGATTTCCTAAAAGGAGTAAAATACCTTATACATACAGTACATTTAATAACACTAGGTGATACGTAATGACCACAGACACCTGATGGAGTTTAAAAAGTTTATATATGAAGTTAGTTTTCAGAATGCGTATGCCATAAGTAACAGACAGATACAAATTAGAACATCAATGATAAAGATCATAACAAAAATGTAGCTATGGATTAAGGCAAGCACCATAGATTACTAAGGAAAAACTACTGGGTATGCATTTGGGAACATGCTATTTAGTACGCATTTATACTAAGGCAGGGGGCGTGAGACGGACCTAATATGTGCACTAATATTCTTTAAACTAATTCCTAAACCTTATGCTATTCTTACTAAGATCACAGCAACCATACTAAAGGGAAGGGATAATGGAACAAGCTAAAATATGCAATCAGTTTTAATAATCCTATAGGTAGGGGGAAAAATGGAACATAACTAATAAACAATTTGCATAAAGTTACTTTCGAAAGGGTGATAGGAGAATATCACAGGCAAGAGTGCTTTATTAAGAAGAGGAAAGGTAAGAGTATAGTTAGACGGACACCCACATATATATTTACCTTGGACAGAATGAGGACTAACCCTGGCCACGGGTCAGTTTGGGAATAGGCGGGGACAAGGACCCTCAAGGATTCGGAATGCCAGTAGACGAGCAGGTACAGCTCAGGACAGTCAGGACAGGATACCCCTCAGGTTTTGGGTCAGGACTGGGCTCATCAAAGGGCACGACCAACACCTGCAGCTTCGGATGCAACGCCTGCGTTACCCCCTCTCTGCACGGAATCCGCCAGTAACCCCAATTGGGTTTTCAAATCTCCCAGCAAAGTGCTTCGCCAGCACTTAAGACTATTTCCACCCCTTGGAGTTTGTGGAAAATACGGACAGAGTGCTCCGCAGCGCTCTGTATCAATCACCTATAGAGTTCGTGGGGTCAGTGACAGGTCAGCTACTCTGACAAGTCAGACAATTTCTCTAAGCTAAACTAGACTAGTTATACTGTTTTGGGACCCCTAGACCACCCACAAATGTTGCATGCGACAAGGTCCCATCTCTCGATTGGTCAAGAGAGGTGGTTAGGTCATATTCACCTCCCAAATTCTATGTTCCCATAATTAATATTCAATTTTCAGTACCCACCCCTTACATTCCAGTTCCCAGGGTATGAGAAAGGTGTAAAACAATAGAACACACATAAGACTTATACATTTGTATCAATTTAGGTACAGCCGAATTCTCTTCCCAGAGCATGGAAGATGTTCTCAGGCGCATCTCAGGTCCAGGAGCCAGCTGGCTTGGGTTTGCATCTGCACGGTTCGGCTTTTCCCTCATCACGTGACAGGGTTGTGGGAGGTTTCAAAGATGGCGTCGCTCCCCACTCCCAGGCCCCAAATACGCGGTACATGAAAAGTAAGCGAAAACAAATTAGAAACACAGAAAAAATGAATACACTGTCTACCATGAATAAGCTTCACTGTACCCCTTACTGTGTAATATCTATAGCATTTAGGGTTAATGCGGAAAAGACAGATATGCAAAAGCGGCATGAGCTAGCAGAGAGCATGGTTAAAGTCAAGCGGCCATATTTAGCGACAATGCGCATGAGCAACAATATCCCTCCAAATTGCGAGTGCGTCACATCACGTGGGTATGACCGACGCATGCGCAGACTGGATTTCTGCGAAGCGGCCATTCAGTAGTGCAAGCATCATTACAATTAATAAACATAGATGCAAGCTTCTCTCGGGCGCCCGGGTGTATTGAACAAGGTGAAAATTTAGACGGACAGGATTGGTTAATGCTTATTAAAGGTTAGACGAGGTTCATGAACGTGAGCAAGTCGCTTTACGTGCGAATCCTTGCTCCATCAGTCGCGTAGCACCTCTCTGGATCTCGTCATCTCTGGCAGGCTCAGCCACCTGATATCTTTGCAAAAATTACCCCAGCACGCCCCTCTGAGTTATGTATACTCCTGGCAGCAGGCCTCAGCTATGAGCACCACCTTCCAGGCCCGTCTGACCCTGAGAATTGGTTGATATCAGTTCCTCTCCGTCCTGCACAGCTGTGACCTTTTTTAGAGAGTGTCCAACTGTAGGGTTCACTTCCACCACCCTTTCCAAAGGAAATGTAGCCTCTTCTGTCATTTCAGATGACGCTCCGCCAGATAAGGTAGGACCTAAGTCGATTGTAGGACTACTTAGTCACCAGGAAGTTTGGCTGTTGGTGACTCGCCAAGACAGATATCTTCTCTGGGGGGTGCAGTCAGGAAATTCCCTTGCTCCAGCAGGCAGTTTCTCTCTCCGTGCTATCTTCAGTAGTCTTCCAGGGGTCTTGCCAACATTGTCCCCTCGGGTAATCAAGTCTGCATCAGAGATACTAGGTCAGGCCCTCAAGAAATTCCTTCCCATCCTTCTGAGTGCGACCTGTGGCTCTCCATGAGAATAGTGGCACACTGACCTGGGTGTCTGCTCAGAATATATCCTGGTATTGCAGACAACAATGTGGTTTCTGGAGATCCCTCTTGCCCACTGAATTCAGGCAGTTCCTGTTACTTATTTATGAGCCCCAGACTGGTCAGGTTAAAGTCTTTGTCACTCAAAGTTAAGCAGGGCAAGGGATGAAGATGGGAGTTCACTGTAGGAGAAATACAAAAGAAAGGTACAAAGACCCACTCAACTACCACACAACACTGTAGTGATGCATATGGGGCTGGAAGGGAGCATGAACTACAGACTTAAGAGACTTGGGTCTCCCTACTTCCTTTCAAAGGAGCCTGGCCCATATAAAATCACCTAAGGAATGTTCTCCCAATGTAGATCCCCACCTGTCTGGCTTTCTCTGTTTTCCATCTTATGAACCACTCTGACACAGGTGATCCAAAATGGAGTCCTGTCCCCTTACAGTTAAACACAACAGACACACTCCATTATCACCCCAATCGATAACTACAATATGCACAATGCACACAGGACCTCTACATGGGTCCCCGCAACCAATCAAGAGCCTTCCAGAGGCAGCTGGCCTCATATTTAAAGGCCAGGAATACAAGTAGCAGCTCATAATCCAGAGCTTGCATTGTGTGAGATTTCATTAGGAAGTGCCACCACACAGCAGAAGTGCAAATAACCGAGAACAATTTTCCTTATATTATGTTTGTGTTCATGTGTGAATCCAAGATTTGAAAGTAGCCTATCAGCTCCTTTTGTTAACTCTGTATAGCCTCTGAATTGGTCTAAAGTTAGAGATAATGTTTTTAGTCTGATTTTGATGCACTTGAAAAAATGAGGTGCCTGAACCTGGAAGAACCCTCAGAGAATGAAGCTCCAAGAAAGCAGAATGTCATATCAGATGAGGGTTTGTGAAGGTGAGAAATTCGGTCCATGTGTAATACACTCATTTCTAATAAGAGTTAATGATAATATGCAAACTTCCCTGAGCAGTTGCATGTGTGAAAATTGTTTGTGAGGTATGCCCTTGCATACAAACGTCAGGCAAGAAACCACCTCAATGCATGTTGTATATGATTTCTAAAGTCATGAAGTGAACACTGCTAATGAATCATAAAACCACTTACAGTTCCTAAAAAACATTTTATACTCCAACCATGTCTGCATGAGCTAAAATTACATGAACAGCAAAAGCATGTGAAAATTAGAAATAAAGTGAAATAGCAAACCCCAGTAATTGGGATTTCTGCTAAATAATGACTGTGTACTAAACATTTAATTTCACACAGCCTAAACATTTATACAGTAGCTCATTTTCAGTTAGTGGTGTCCCATGTCTTTCCAAATATCACTGCACGGCTCACACTTTCCTCTCTATGCAAAGGCTATTGTAGCTATCATTGTTGCATGTCTGGTTTGGATCAACAAACTCTTCAATTGCACAGGGAGAGCATTTACACCAGTATCTTGAGAAACTTCAACCAAGCCTACACAAAGTACAAAAAGGAAGTTTCCAAGGCCATAAACTTCTGCCCTCACTGGCATCAACTGGGAGTACCACCTGCCTTTCCTTGGGCGTTGTGTTCCTAAGCAGGTGAATTGAACCCTCAGCCACAGCTTCTTTTGGTTGACGACTGTTGGGTTGCTTATACATCCAACCTGAGTGTCGCAGGGTACCGGCCATCACCATGGACTCTGATATAGAGTAAGCATTGCAAGTTGATAGTTGGCTTGAGACAGGACTATACAACAGGAACAATGCACTTGAATCTGATCGGTTCCCTGTACATTTTCAAGTGCAGGTTGTCGCCTCACCAATTGCCACTACTTTAGGTATACACTGGTACCTTTTGTCAGAATATGGATTCAACAATTTGCTTCTATGATCTCTGTGCAGAAATACGGCACAACTAAGGAAAGGCAGGTATCTGCCCTCTAATAACAGTACAAACAGGATAAAGGAAGAAATCCTGGGCATGAAGAGACAGAGGCAGACTCCCTTTTGTTAATGTGCCTTAACTCATCTTAAAGAACTACTATTGTGAGCACTGTTGCCATGGGAAAGATCAGCTTGCCACTGTTTTCGCCCAGTCTGGCACAAGGCAAATGCATTTAGAGTGGGATAATGGCTCTCTCTCAACATTTCCCCTTTGAGACACCCTCTGGCCTGCCTTAACCCTTTAATGTGAAAGGAAAGAGCCAAAGAACTTAGTGAAGCACTGATCTTGACGGGATGCTAGTGACATGCTTTCTCCCAGTTATCTATTTCTCTGTGTCTCCGTGAACCATGATGTCCACAGGCCTACCCATAACTTTATTTATTTATTTGACAACTCCGTATTGCGCATGAATCACTCCTGAAGGGGCATCTCAGCACTGCGCTGCCCTGGAGGACAGGAAAAGCATCTAAAATAGTCACGTCTTAAGCCCCTTCTTAGAGGAAGTAAAGTCAGGGCAAGGGCGAAGGCCAAAATGAAGTTTGTTCCAATGGGAGCGGGCAGCGAAAGAGAATAATCTGCCCCCGTATCTTGAGGTGCGGATGCGAGGAATCACCAAAAATGCCTTGTCCGATGATCTCAAACATCTATAAGGAAGATAAGGATTTAACAGGGATGACATATTAGCTGGCCGCAACTTAAAGAGGGCTTTGTGCGTCAAACAGCAAAGTTTACAGATGACACACTTCCTAATAGGCAACCAAGGAAGCTTTCTAAGTATCAGAGAAGAAGGCGAGGGCGAAGTGAGGTTGCAGATTAGTTTACTGCATTTATCCTCATCAGCTGTTCTAACCTCGAAGATTACAGTTGAAAGCTTTGGCCCTGATTGTAAGGCTTTAAGCCCCTCGTGTTGCAGTTTCAATAGCCATGCCCTGCCACCTCTGTGAGAGGGAATCCCAGTAAGCATCACTTCTGACCTCCAAGCATCTAATTTCCTGTTCTATCGCCTTCAAGTTGGTTGAAACACTAGAATGCAAAGGCAAAGGGTCTGATTTAGAGTTTAGGGGGTGGGCCATTCTGCCACAGACATTACAAACATTCTATTCACCTTATTACAAGTGCATTATATCTGTCAGTTGTAATATGGAAGACAGGTTATCTGTCATATTTGTGACTGAGTGCCTGTGCGTCGAATTCTAAAACACGTCATAAGTCAAAATGCATTCAGACCGATCTAAATTTAACAATTCAACCAGACATAAAGTGCCTAGGTCCTGCACTCTCCCGATACCCATAGCTGATCAAGAGTTACAAGGGTTGAATACTGACCTACCATTAAATTACAGTATTTGTATGGAACCCACACTCGCACGCCTATTATACTATTTTAATGGCTATCTAATCGCGGCCACTGTATGGCTAAAATATAATAAATCCAGTCAATTTACCAGATGATAATACAGGCAACTGACTACACAATACAGTCAAGGAACTCACTGGCTTGCATTAACAAACACACACAAATCAAAGTAAATGCAAACACAAAGAAGTCAGAATTACATCAGTGTCATATAATGATGCTTCCCTGCGATACTATAGTTAATTCTCTTCATTGAGTTAGCATCCTAAAAATATTCCCTTTCTTAAACATTCCATCAGCAACCTTTCTCATTCAAGCAAACTACAACACACTTGTTCACATTGAGGGGCCTATTACAATCTCGGTCAAAAAGCCTCCGACCTTAGGCAGGAGGCTATCCAACTGAGATTGTCGTTTTCAATTCCGACTGCCAAATTACAATATAGGCAGTTGGAATTGAAACTGGCTGGTCATTCTGGCTGGATTCTAACAGGCTCAAGGAGCCCGTCTGTCATTCAGAGGTTAGGCCTTAATCCTAAAGGACGGTGTTTCCGCCATTGGGATAATGAGGCTCGGTTTCCCACAGCCTTTCAATGCCAGGCTTTCCGGCATGGAAGGCCTGTCAGAAAGCGAGTTTGGGGGGCCCTAACATGGCCCCCATCTCTTTGCGGCCTCCGGTTGAGGGCCAAAGGGGCACCTATGGTGCCCCCCCTGTTGATCCCTGGATTGTGTGGCAGGCAACTTGAGGGGCTTGCCACACAGTGAAGGAATGTACACAATCTCTAATTTCCCTATGTGAACTTGTGCTAGGGCCAGTTTACTGCCATAGCACAAGCTCCCATAGGGAAATGGGAGTATGCGACTGCACATCGTAATTAAGCGGTTGAGACTGCTGACCGGAAGTTGGTTGGTCCCAATTCCACTATGAAATTGGTTGGAGGCAACTTCGATTGAAATCATAATCGGGCCCAAAGTGTCAGACAGCCTAGGTTTCAATGTTTCGATAAACTGCAGTAATTGCTTTAATGCTACTTTCCATATCCATTGCTTACAGAACATTAATTTTCTTAGAGAACTGGGTTATTATTGACCAACTAGTGAAACTATTGGAAGAGCAGGTTTTAGAATAAAAATGTATTTTTAAAATATTTTTATTCTGTAATTACTGTGAGCAGAGCAAGAGCTAGTGGCTCCCAAGTACTTACAATTATGGCAGGTGAAAAGTTCTGTTACATGGGTGTAATCTCACACATTTTCAGTAATTTAGCATTCTGATTGTTATGCAAAATCCCCCAAATTATCGTATTTCACCTCGTCACATCATTATGCACCATTCGAGGCAAACATTTAGTGCATGGGGAATGGGAACAATGCGATCAGCACAAGCGCCTGCTGATTACAGTAATTGTTTTTTTTTTCTACTATTTTTGTAGCGCAAAATACATCCTGGCGCCCAAAATGGATGTGACGGTGCATTTTCTGCTAAAATGCAGCTCCGAATGCCATTCTGCATAATTACATGTAATCATGCATACTTTCTATGACATTTTCCATATATACCAAAAACAAATTCCACAATTTTTTTACAGCTGTGGTTATAACCAATCAAATAGGTAGGAACAGCTGGAATAGTGGTGGGAATGTGGTGAATATAAATTGGTTGGGGAAGTCTTGTACTCTGTTACCCAATGGCTCCAAGTGTCGTAATGAGTTAGATTTAAACTGATCTACTGAATGTTTAAATGCTACAATCGGCTAAATCCTCCCTCAATAAATCAAATTTTCACACCCTCTATGTTGTTACAACCCTGCAGAGCCGGTATCATGCCTTACTTTTAACTCCTGGGTTCACACTCAAATCAAGGGGTGGCAGGGCTTTATTGTGGCTGGTGCATGTATGCTGTACTCAATCCATTATCCTTTAGAGAGCAACCCATATTTGAAAACTTTAGACAGCTTGGCAAACGTACCTTTTTTTAGGAAGCCCACGTATGACTGTAGCCAACGTGGTTTGCACTTAACAGGTGTCACTAGTCATTCATTCATTCATTCATTCATTCATTCATTCATTCATTAATTCATTCATTCAATCAGGAAGCGGGTTATTCATAATTACCTTGAAGGGTAAACCCAAATAGCGTCACTGGGACCTGGGTATAGAACAGTACATTGGAACAGTGGTCCCAGTAAATGGATTATTGTACATAAAAACAGAATTATATACAGTTGAGCAAAGTATAAAAGAAACGTAATATTCTTGATGTACAGTGTTGTTTAATCACACTGAACCACCAGTAATTCATAACATTTGCTAGCACTATTTTCAAGCACAATAAGAGGAGAGGCATTCCCTGCATTTTTTCGTATTTTGGATAAAGAATTAAGGAAGGTTTTATGAATTACTCTCCACCCTGTCTTTGGCGGCTGGCTCCTGGCCTCCCTGACAAAGGTACTACTAGTGCTACGCCGCTCTGAAGTTGCCAATAATAATATAGCCTTGGCGTTCAGTAAGGAGCTCGCTGTTCACTCTGGACAGTGCTTGTCATCAGGAACTCACATTAAATCAGCATTGTGTTTAGCTCTGAATTCCAAGACATCTGAGACGCATCAACGCCTGGCTTTGTGTACAAGAAGGAGGGCCTGTTATTCGAGGCCGTGCCGCTCTTAATCAAAGCATTTTCGGACACTTGTAAAAAGATCTTTCAAAAGGAATATTCTCTGATAAAATCCGGATGCAATTCCTAGGCTCCAGTTACAAATGGACTGGATAACTTTGAGGTACTTATGGAATCTGCTAAATACCAATTTCAACAATTTCTCATCAAAACGAGATATTACTTGTGAAATATGTTGCTTTCTGCTCTACGATCAGGGCAACTGGAATTATGTGATTGTGCAGCCGGGGCGATTTTCAAAAAGTTGTAGTTTGGCCACGTAATCCACCATCTGCCACATAATATGCCGATTTTAAAAAGAACAAAAAACATTTGCTTCTGTTTCAAACGGTTAAAAAGTTATTAAAAATTCAGCAGTGGAAGGTTGACTGGTCACCTTCCTATGGCTTATTGCTATATTCAGGAGTTGTACGTGTACTAATGAGGTACAACTAATGCCCACACAGTGTTGTTAATATCAAAGAGACAAAATAATGCAGTAATACCATCACATAATGCTGCATAATTTGCCTTTTCTGTCCCATAATTTCATGAACCGTGCCTCATAATTTGACCCTCCAGTGGTCAGGATTGTACACAGTGTTGTTTATTGCTGTTACGCGTTTCGGAAGCCTCTGCTCCCTTGCTCACACCTCCTCCCCAATAATACCATTGTCAAATTTGGACACAATCGAATCTTTTTTTGAACATTGTATGAAATAGCAACAATAACAGCCCAAGAGACATGTTGAGGGATAATGTTGCGCTGTGAACCAACCCCCACTTGGGCGAAAGGAGGTGTAATGCAGCACTGACAGCTAATGGACGCTGCAGAATGTGTCGAAGTCAGACGCATTTGAGTCGAGAAATGTTCAACATTGGTTTAAGCCCACTGGGGCGGAATATAAATAAGGGTGATAAATTGGCATGGTGATTTATGATTGCCAATAAGACTCGGGGATTCGAGCTTAAAGGATTATGGGACTTGTAGTTCCTAAACTAATGGAAAGCCATAACAGTTTAAACTAAAGAAAAGTTTAAACTTGTTTAAAACTAAACAATGGTTTTGTGTGAATGAACACAGTGTGTAACGAAAAGTGATGTGACAAGAATTATAACCGATGTTGAGAGAGTATGTTTTCACTATGGATCCAAGAGTCACATGATGAAGGTTTCACTTGTATATAACTTTATTGTTCAACACTTGAACTCACTCGTGATCAAGCGGCTGCGGCTGCGAAACGCGTTGGGTGTGAAACGCCAATAAAGATTCACTGGGAAATGCAAATGGGCCTCAACTTGTTGTCTTTTTAAGCAAAGATAGGACAACGCTGTCGGCGGATTTTCGGGGGTAAGGCGAAACCCTGTTGAGGCCCGACAGAAAAAAGCGGCGCAGGCTAAATTCGCCATTACAGTCGGGATATATACATATATATATATATATATATATATATATCCAATACCTCCGAATCACTTTGCAGCGCCCAGCCGGAACACAGCCAAAGAAACGGATACAGACTCCAGTTTTCCGTGGTATTAGCAGGTCTTTATTTCATTTCAATTTTGTCAGACGCGTTTCGAATACCTCTGTATTCTTTCTCAATCGACAAACAAAGTAGTCCGCTTTTCATTTTTATACTTTTTAGACGTGATGCTTTCACCCATTCCCAGTGCAAAAATAGAAGAAATACTACATGCAGATGCATGCTGGGTATCGTAGTGTCAATACTACCAACTTATCATAGTATTATTTGCCCGTTGAACAAAAAACTTTATAACTGCATAAATGCCAGTTCATTGGTAAAGAGGTACAATGCCAAATGCAAAAAGGTCCCTGTGCAGATAAGCTGAGTATATTAGGTCACATATGTATATATTTTCAATTGTTTTTCAAGAAAATACCATAACATACAAAAATATATATCTCACATTATAAAAATATACATTTAATAAATTTATATATTATATACAGTTTAAAATTAGAAACATCCTCTAAAACCATAGGTATTCCCACAATTGGTTGTATAAATTGAATTGAAATAAAGACCTGCTAATACCACGGAAAACTGGAGTCTGTATCCGTTTCTTTGGCTGTGTTCCGGCTGGGCGCTGCAAAGTGATTCGGAGGTATTGGATGTTAATTGCGGAATCCGGGTTGATTTCGCCTACGGACCCCCTGTCCAGAAGTGGCCGCTGCAACCAACCCACATATATATATATATATATATATATATATATATATATATATATATATATATATATATATATATATATATATATATATTACCTACTGGCGGTCGCCAGTAGGTGTATATAGTTAGGATTTCTTCTCTATGGGACTTTTGAAAATTCTATGTCTAATAACTTTGGCGTTTGTGGACGGAATCGGCTGAAATTTTCAGGAAAATGGCACATTTTGTTTCTGAGCAGCCCCTGAAAATTTGGGGGGGGGTTCGTCAAGGGGGGGGCCAAGAAAAAAGGGGGGTCCCAAAACGAGTTTTTCCCATTCATTTTTCCATAGGGTGTTTGGCCTCACTTTTAGCTCGAACGGCTGAATGGATTTGCACGAAACTTGGCAAAATTGTAGGGACTGTTAGCCCGATGTGCCTTTGCTGGGTCTCAATATATGTGCTCCAGTGGATTTTGAGAAATTAACGTTTTAAAAAACAGATATATCTGTGACAGCGTCCCGGGTAGCGCACCGGTTCGCAAACTTTTCACGTAACGGAACTTTGCGTAGCGAAGCTGATTGGCTCTCCGGTGTCTGTCAACATTCTAAACAGTCCGGAGCGGCCGCCATCTTGTCTCTCGGTAGGATCGAGAGAAAAGAGGAGGAGAAAAACGAAGGGGGAATTTAATGAAAGGGGGCAAGGTAGACCCTTCTAGACCGCCTAGGAATGATGTTGAGGTTATAAAAGGGTCCCGTGGGGCAAATAAAAAAAGATCGATTTTTTGCGGTAGAAGCGCTTTCCGGTTCGCGAACCGGTTAGTGAACCGGGACGCGAAACGGGAATTCGCCATTTTGTGTTTCAATTTAATTAAATTACAAGATGGAGGAAAAACAATGTGAGAAATGGGTATAAGGGGGTACGGGAGACGTATACTGACCCCCTATGTTTTCTGAGGGTGGCTGAGGAGGCTCATATATGTTGATACTTGTCTTCCAGCGGCTGCGCGAGCGTTTTTTTTTTTTTTTTTTGCTGCGTGACGTCGGTTAACGTTCGATTCGAAGGAAATCAGGAAGTGTTGACCGCCATTTTGACATTGCAAGTAAATATATTGTTAAAAATAATTGTTATAAATTAATTCGTATTGATAAACATTGTCCTCGCCATCTTGCTTTTTTTCCAATGCCACACTTTTGTCGTGCACGGCAGCCATTTTAGATGCCTTGACCAGACCTACTCTCTGCACGCCGCCGATCCTCAGCATGGCTCCCCACCCTCGCAAGCATCTCCCCCACGCACTGGTCACCCCCGCTCTCTGTCTTATGCATGGGCCAAAAACCTCCCCCCATCCGCGCTGCTCTTCCTTGAGAATCACACCCTGTGCCCGCCCGACACCACCCTTTCACCCTATTCACTACCGCACCCTCTGACATTCCTCTTCCTTTGTGTCTGATTGTCCAGGCCGGTCCCAGGCTATCACGTAGCCCTGCGGATATAGTTTATGGCCTCAACTGTAAAGAATCACCCCTCTTCAAAGGAGTTACAGTAGATCAAGGCCCCCACCCGATGAGATCCGTCACACCACACGCGTTCCTACTATCTGATAACCATCCTGTATTGTGATTGGGGAGGGGATTCTCTCTGTGAGGGTGTGTGGGACCGAGCCTGAAGCGGAAGATTCCAGGGATGCCTCTTTGTACATCAAAGTTTTTACAATTATGTGTCACATTAAAAATATATAGCACTCCAACAAAGTAGTAGGATTATAAAACTTTAATAACTTATAAATATATACAACACAACAAAAACAGTAAACACATTTAAAACATTTTTTTCAAACAGAAGCAACAATGGTCAGTAGCTGTCTTTTGTGCGAATAGTCCCAAGGCAGCACAACGTGCTGAGTTCTGGACGGCACCCAGGTGATGTCACCTGTGTGCCGCACTGGTTTTGGTATCCTACAATGCTGCTCCGAAAAACGGCGTGGGGCGCCTCGGGGGGGAGGGGGGGGAGGCAGCTTGAACGGGCCTCCCCAGGTGGAGGCTCGTCTGTTGTAGTGGGGCGCCCCTTTAGCGTTTCACTTGCCATTCAGCGGTTTTCCGCCCGCTTTTGCTGCACTGTGCCTCGTCAGTAGCGGTCTGTTGTGCGAATAGTCCCAAGGCAGCAGAACGCGCTGAGATCTGGATGGCACCCAGGTGATGTCCAGTAAGTTGCCGCACTGGTTTTGGTATCCTACAATGCTGCTCCGAAAAACGGCGTGGGGCGCCCCGGGGGGTGGGGGGAGGCGGCGTGAACGGGCCTCCCCAGGTGGAGGCTCGTCTGCTGTAGTGGGGCGCCCCTTTACCGTTTCAGTTGCCATTCCGCCCGCTTTTGCTACACTGTGCCTCATCCGCCATTCAGCTGTTTATCGCCCGCTCTTGCAGCTACAGCGTCTCGCTCACCATGTAGTTGAGTTGCGCCCACTCTTGCGGTGCAGCGATAGGCGGCTGCCACAGGACTCTTAAAATGGCGGCCGGCTCTTCGGATTTGGGCCTGGTCCACTAAAATGGCCCTGGGACACCTTGGAACTCGGACGCTTGTCTGCTAGGGCTTGGGCTCCATTCTAGAAAGCGTCCCCTCAGCCTTGAAGATTCTACAAAAGTCTTGGGGGCCCCCGACTCCCGCAGGCTTCCGGTGGGGAGCAGCTGCCATGATTGCTTGCGGAATGGCCACGACGGAGCTACGAGATGGTGGTGCTCTCATGCTGACGCCAGCTTCAGTCTGAAACATCCAGAAACACTGTAGACTATCAATTCGATGAGTTCCGGTGGAGCCCCAACGTGACCCGGTAGGGAAGAACTTGCCCTCCCCTTTTTTGAGTGATGGTTCTTGTTGCCTGTCCCCTCTGTTGTCATCTAACGGAACCTTTTTTGATTGCTGAGTGAGAAAAAAAAAGGTGGGTCTTGAAAAAAAAATGTTTTAATCCAATAAAAAGTGTTATTTTTAGGTCATATGATCAAGCCTTCCATCATTAGGAAACCAAAAGTAAAATGAACCAATGAAAAGTTTTATAAACAAGTCACATGACCTGTTATGCGGCTTTGGGCTATAAAAAGCGTACAAAATCCGTTGGCCCATGAGGCGGCGTCAGTAGCGGACCGATTTGCGAATAGGCCAAAGGCAGCACAACGCGCCGAGATCCGGATGGCACCGAGATGGTGTCCAGCAAGTTGCACTGGTGTGGCATCCTACAATACTGCGCCGAAAGACGGCGTGAGGTGCCCGGGGGGAGGCGGCGTGAACGGCCCTCTTCCGCCTCCCCAGGTGGAGGCACCTCATCTGCAGTGCGGCGCCCCTTAGCGTTTCACACGCCGTCCAGCCGAGTTGCGCCCGCACTTGCTGCTACAGTAGGCCGAAGGCAGCACAATGCGCCAAGATCCGGATGGCACCGAGGTGGTGACCAGCAAGTTGCCGCACTGGTGTGGCCATCCTACAATGCTGCGCCGAAAGACGGCGTGTCCAGCTGAGTTTCTCCCGCTCTTGCGGTACAGTGACTCGAACGCGCCGAGATCCGGATGGCACCGAGGTGGTGTCCAGCAAGTTGCCGCACTGGTGTGGCCATCCTAAAATGCTGCGCCGAAAGACGGCGTGTCCAGCTGAGTTGCGGTCACTCTTGCTGCTACAGTACGCCGAAGGCAGCACAACGCGCCGAGATCCGGATGGCACCGAGGTGGTGTCCAGCAAGTTGCCGCACTGGTGTGGCCATCCTACAATGCTGCGCCGAAAGACGGCGTGTCCAGCTGAGTTTCTCCCACTCTTGCGGTACAGTGACTCGAATGCGCCGAGATCCGGATGGCACCGAGGTGTTGTCCAGCAAGTTTCAATGGTGTGGCCATCCTACAATGCTGCGCCGAAAGACGGCGTGGGGTGCCCGGGGGGGGGGGGGAGGCAGCGCAAACGGGCCTCTCCCTCCTCCCCAGGTGGAGGCACCTCATCTGCAGTGGGGCGCCTCTTAGCGTTTCACCCGCCATCCAGCTGATTTCCGTGCCTCACCTCCCCATCCTCCCCACCTCCCCATCCAGCTGAGTTCCGCCCGCTCTTGCGGTACAGTGACTCACCCGCCATCCAGCTGAATTGCGGCTATTCTTGTGGTGCAGCGATAGCCGGCTGCAACAAGACTCTCAAAAAGGTGGCCAGCTCTTTGGATTTGGGCCTGGTCCACTAAAATGGCTCTGGGACACCTTGGAACTCGGACGCTTGCCTGCTAGGGCATGGGCCCCATTCACGAAAGCGTCCCCTCTTTTGACTGATTGTTCTTGTTGCCTATTTCTTCTGTTGTCATTTAACAGAACATTTTTGGACTGCCGAAAATGGTTCTGGTCCGACCGCTGGTTGGTGGAGACATTTTGACTATATCCTGGACCTACCCGGCCTCGCCCAAAATGGCGCCGGTATAAATGGGACTCGTAACTCCTTGTTGTGTACTGGTTGCCCAACCTTGATATCACGAGATACGTATGCAGTTTTGAAGCACATGGCGGGCGGGGGCGAGAATTGATTGAACATTTTGACATCCCTATTGATATTAAGTTCTGATGTGTTATTGATTACTGTACTATTGAAAGTTCGAATTAACGTCACCAATGGTACTTGCCCGCAAATGTATATCTAGATAATTTTATTGTAATTGTCCCTGTCGTACTTTAATTATAAAATGTACGTCCACCGATTCCGCAAATGTTAGACACCTTAGTTCTTGCAATCTAATGGGTTGCCCGTTACGTTCTTCTTCAGTGTAAATGTGCCCTCATCATATACGATTCCAGTTTGCTCCGTGGCCGGCCCACGTGGTTATAGGCCCGTATTTGTATGCTGACATTTTCACAATAAAGGTTTTTTTGAAAAAAACATGGTAGTAGTACCTACATTGGTAAAGTTTTGAATAATAGCCACTGTTTTCGAATCAGTAAAAGGCAAGTGAAATAAAGCAGTCCAATTACATGACTGTTAAAAGGTATAATACGCAGGAACGCAGTAAAGAAAAATGGTCAAGGGCTGTTGTGTTTTCTACTCCTGCAACATAAAGTGATCGATAAGAATCTGATATTCATGCCTATCAGCGACTAAGACAGCAGGCCGAGCCTATTTTGCTCAACGGCTCCCTCATGGGACGAAGAAACGCCCTTTTTCTCGAAAAAGGAATATTTTACTTGCAGGACAGTTGTAAATTTCCCAGGAAAATACATTAGCTTGGAACATTGTTAGTGATAAACTGTAAATGCATCTGGGTCCTTTGCTTTACAAGTCAGAGTGAGAAAAAAAAAAGGTAGGGCTTTCATCATTTGGGAAAAAAAAAATGTTCGAAAGCAATGAAAAGCGTTATTTTTAGGTCATATGACCAAGCCTTTCATCATTAGAATAACAAAAGTAAAATGAACCAATGAAAAGTTTTATTAACAAGTCACATGACCTGTTATGCTTTCGTTACGCGCTGGGCGCCGCGCTCTGGATCGTTTCCGGGAAGCTGCGCCGTGCGCACCGGAGCACTTCCGGGTGCGCTAACGCGGCGCGTCATATGATGCATTACGCGACAACGCAGGTCCAGAATATAGTCAAAATGTCTCCACCAACCAGCGGTCGGAACACAACCCCTTTCAGCAGTCCAAAAAGTTCTGTTAAATGACAAGAGAAGGGACAGGCAACAAGAACAATCAGTCAAAGAGGGGAGGGCAAGTTCTTCTCTACCGGGTCACGTTGGGGCTCCACCGGAACTGATCGAATTGGTAGTCTACAGTGTTTCTGGATGTTTCAGATTGAAGCTGGCGCCAGCATGAGAGCACCCAATTCTAAAACAGTAAATGCTTGGATAACAATCAATCAAATGTAGAGGGAAGCAGGTACGACGGGTTACAACGGGGGCAAAGGCTTACGTTACCTACCCTTCACTATCTGCAAAGAGAGAATACTCCTAAAAGAAAAGAGGAGGGGGGGGCAGCGTTCAAAGCACATCAGCGTGCATAAATACGAAAATGTTTTTACCTACCACGTACTTGACATTTTACAGCTTTTGATATTTGCTATTAAAAAACCATTGAAATTCACTGAAAAACCATAGGTTATAGACCATATATAGTTAGGGATTCGCATTTACAAAACCTTAATTTACTCGCACAAAACCATAGAAATTCGCATATATAGTTAGTTGCAATAACTATATATCGCGCACCCGCAATCCACTGCTGATGATGTCACATTATACATCATTCATGACATGGTCAGTGACATCACTGATGACATCTCAAATGACATCACTGATGACATCACTGATGACATCTCAAATGACATCACTGATGACATCACTGATGACATCTCATTTAACATTACTGATCACATCACTGATAATATCATTCATGTGATAATACGATGAACCTCTTCAGACTCTGATATAACCTTAGATACAATCAGTGTAAACAGACACTCACAGATTGTCACTCATCCATGGAGTTACTCATACATCTAGTCAGTCATGAAAAGAATCAATCACTCCTCCATTTCCTCAACTATACAGTTATACACACCTTACTAATTCAAACATATTCTAACACATATTTACTCTCTTATACAATTCCTGATACAAGTTCACAATGATCCATACAGCCACTCAATTCAATTCAAAGAAAACTTTATTCGGATTGCAAAAAATTGATGAAAGTCACATATTACATAAAAATACATCTTTAAAAATAGTTTTACACGATTACCATAAAATAGTTAAAAGAAAGCAGCAATGTTAATGTAAACAATCAAGATTCGATTATTAAAGTGCGTTCCAATGTGCATAACAGGTAGCTAAAGTGCTGTCGCATAGGAGGCGTTTTTTGGGTGCATGAGCATTTCAGGGAGGTTCCATAGATTTCCGTGCATGAAATATAACTTTCAAGAATGAGCTTGCACGAAAAATCAGGTCTTCATTATCTAAATTTAAAAACATAAGATATGATTGAGTTAGGGAAACTGGCCTTTGTTTTTTAAAATATGGAGCTAAAAACCACTTGATATATTTC
The DNA here is from genome assembly GCF_964263255.1 of Lissotriton vulgaris. NCBI lineage: Eukaryota > Metazoa > Chordata > Amphibia > Caudata > Salamandridae > Lissotriton > Lissotriton vulgaris. The sequence continues at coordinate 685,166,302 of NC_141697.1, forward strand.
ATAAAAAATTTACAGTGAAAGAAGAAATGTAGTTCGTTTTGTCTACTGTGACCATCACAAGGGCAGGGGCTTAGCTCGTGTCCAAAGTTCATCGTGCTGTGGCCCATGGGAAAGCAAAGTGAGTATTTTATGGATCCAGCTCTTAGGCGAAATAGCAGCGACCTTTCCCAGTTGGTCAGAGGGAGTCTGAGGTATAAAGGTATTTGTTGTGGAGATAGGTCATTGTTTATATTAGTCACATAGGATTTGACAGTTTGTTTTTGTAGTTCTATCTCCAACCTCTTTTCCCTGAAGAGGGCGTAAAGTTCGATTTGTATGTCCTTCTTATCCGAGCTCTTGATCTGGGCAGGATCGTTAAAAAGGTGGATTTTACCAATACTGTCTAGGCTTTCCTTTGTTGCCTGGAGCCACAGAATGCTCATACCCTTGTCACAGTTTAGGCATTCAGACACAATATCCTGTGTTAGGGTAGCACGTTCATTAGCCCAAATGGACAGCCAAAATATTGCGGGTCGCGTGGCAATGAAGTCGGTTATGCCGGGCAAGTTGAGCTCAGCATGGCAGATGTACCCGGAGGAGGAAATAGGAGCTCCTAAAACTTTTCTACACAACCGGTTTTCTTCTGTCTGCAAGCTAGATGGCCTCACTATCCCCCAAATTTCTGCGCCATAGGTTGCAACCGGAACACATTGCAATTTGTAGATTTTCACAATTGCCTTAGTTGTTTCTGACCTTTTTGGCCGTGGCAAGGCAAGGATAGAATTTATGGCCTTTGAGAACTTGCCTGTGGCGTGGGCGAGATGCCCACTCCACAGGCCGTTCGCAGCAAAGACCATACCTAAATATGGGAATGATTTGGTTGAATGTAACTTCTCTGGCCCAATTGAGATGGAGTTCAGTTGTTTAGCCCCTGGCCCGCATGTCATAACAAATGATTTTTTAAAATTCACCTTCAGGTCCAGTTTCCCCATAAAAAGTGCAAAACACTTGACCAGGGCGCGGAGAGCATTCGGTGTTAAGCCCATGATCACCGCATCATCTGCGTAAAGGAGTGCGGGTAGCAGGTTCCCTTGGATTTTCGGGACATCCGTTGTCGTCTCTTTCAGGGAGTCACTCAGACCATTTATGTAGATGATGAACAGCAGGGGTGCTAAAACGCACCCCTGTCGAACGCCTCTTTCTACCTTAATTGCCCCCGAGGTTTCGCCCTCCATTCCGATTCGTACCTGGGCTTTGGTATCCGCATGTAGATAGGCTAAGAAGTAAACCAAGGGTTCATCAAGGCCATAGGAGAGAAGTGTCACCCACAATTTCGACCTATTCACTAGGTCGAATGCGGACGACAGGTCCATAAAGGCTAGGTAGATAGGAGAAGCCTTGGCTATGGTATATTTGCCTATTATGAGATTGAGATTCAGGCATTGTTCTGTTGTCCCGACCTTACTTCTAAAGCCCATCTGACATCTGTCTAGCACCCCTGTTTCTTCGGCCCAATCATTCACTCTGTTGTACAACACCCGGCCCAAGATTTTCAGGGTGTTGTCTAAGAGTGAGATGGGCCTATAATTTGCAGGGTCAGATCTTTCACCTTTTTTGTAAATAGGCACTATTGTGCTTGTGGACCAGGTGGCAGGGATGGTGCCCAACGGTACGCTGTTGAAAACATTAACCAGAATGGGCCCCCAAAATTCTGGTCTGTGTTTGATTAAATCAATTGGGAAGCCATCCGGCCCTGGTGCCTTGTTCCCCCGGCTTTGATTAATGGCCAGAACGACCTCCCCCAGGGTTATGTCAAGTGGGCTCAGTTTGTCGGAACTTTGGTCTTCTACGGGAGCAGCAGGATTAGCATATATTTTGGAGAAATGTTGCTCCCAGTTCTGACTTGAAATGGTGCAGCTGATTGGTGACAGCTGTTTCCCCATGTCCCGCATCTTCCTTACAGCGGGCCAAAAAGTTGCACTATTTCCCATAGTAGCAAAGACTGATAGTTCTTTCCACTGATCCTCTACCATGGCAGCCTTCCTTATCCCTATAGCTGTTTTATAGGCATGCCTGGCGGTCCGTACATCTGCAAGGTCCCTCGGTTTGGAGTTTAGTGCCTTGCGAAGTGCCTTGTTTGCCGCTGAGCAACAACTGTCAAACCATCTAGGTTCGTCGTTATTTTTCCTGTGGGAGACTGTCAGAAGAGTCTTAATAACATGGCACAAATTTGCAAAGTCTTTGATTATCCTATTGTGGTTCCCATCAATGAGTAGGCAGGAGGCAACTGTTGATTGGTGATTGTTTGTAATTATATCCATAATGGGTTTGCAGTTCACCCCTTTCCACTTTAACCTGAGGTTGTCTGTTGATGTCATAATGTCTCTTGCTCCCAAAGTGCGGGGGAGTGCTTGGATCGGGCCCATTCTTAGGCTAAGTTCTAGTGCATTATGGTCACCAAAGGCTGTTTCTACTACTCCTGCTTGGATGACTTTGTCTAGTAGTTCCACAGACGTCATTAGAATAACAAAAGTAAAATGAACCAATGAAAAGTTTTATTAACAAGTCACATGACCTGTTATGCTTTCGTTACGCGCTGGGCGCCGCGCTCTGGATCGTTTCCGGGAAGCTGCGCCGTGCGCACCGGAGCACTTCCGGGTGCGCTAACGCGGCGCGTCATATGACGCATTACGCGACAACGCAGGTCCAGAATATAGTCAAAATGTCTCCACCAACCAGCGGTCGGAACACAACCCCTTTCAGCAGTCCAAAAAGTTCTGTTAAATGACAAGAGAAGGGACAGGCAACAAGAACAATCAGTCAAAGAGGGGAGGGCAAGTTCTTCTCTGCCGGGTCACGTTGGGGCTCCACCGGAACTGATCGAATTGGTAGTCTACAGTGTTTCTGGATGTTTCAGATTGAAGCTGGCGCCAGCATGAGAGCACCCAATTCTAAAACAGTAAATGCTTGGATAACAATCAATCAAATGTAGAGGGAAGCAGGCACGACGGGTTACAACGGGGGCAAAGGCTTACGTTACCTACCCTTCACTATCTGCAAAGAGAGAATACTCCTAAAAGAAAAGAGGAGGGGGGGGGCAGCGTTCAAAGCACATCAGCGTGCATAAATACGAAAATGTTTTTACCTACCACGTACTTGATATTTTACAGCTTTTGATATTTGCTATTAAAAAACCATTGAAATTCACTGAAAAACCATAGGTTATAGACCATATATAGTTAGGGATTCGCATTTACAAAACCTTAATTTACTCGCACAAAACCATAGAAATTCGCATATATAGTTAGTTGCAATAACTATATATCGCGCACCCGCAATCCACTGCTGATGATGTCACATTATACATCATTCATGACATGGTCAGTGACATCACTGATGACATCTCAAATGACATCACTGATGACATCACTGATGACATCTCAAATGACATCACTGATGACATCACTGATGACATCTCATTTAACATTACTGATCACATCACTGATAATATCATTCATGTGATAATACGATGAACCTCTTCAGACTCTGATATAACCTTAGATACAATCAGTGTAAACAGACACTCACAGATTGTCACTCATCCATGGAGTTACTCATACATCTAGTCAGTCATGAAAAGAATCAATCACTCCTCCATTTCCTCAACTATACAGTTATACACACCTTACTAATTCAAACATATTCTAACACATATTTACTCTCTTATACAATTCCTGATACAAGTTCACAATGATCCATACAGCCACTCACACATTCACTGGCTCTTATGCACAGTTATTTATATATTCAACTCTCACATGTACTGTGTTTTACATATGTACTTACTTTGACATGTAGCACTGAGATATCCATTCACTCACCAATACACTCATGCACACAGTCAACTGCCCATGCAGCTGTTTCCACATGCACTTTTGAACCCATACATCTAGTGAATCAACTGCTCACACATCTATGCACAGAGTCATACACCTCCCAGCCACCCACACACATACTCAGTCTCCCATACAAATACTTGGGCAACCAATCAATAACCCATATAGTTACTCATATAGCTACTGATTAACACATGCAGCAGTTTACAGAACAACAGACATAATAATGCACAAATTAAGACAGTTTGGTCACTAACCCATGCACTCAGTGAGACACATTTAATCACTCACTCATACAGTCAGTCATGCACCTACTAAATCCTTCATCCAGACACTTATACATCCATTCATTCTTCAATATGTAAGACATATTTTAACTTTACAGAAACATACAGTCACTGGGTGTTGTTATCAGTGATGTCATCAGTGATGTCACTGACCATGTCATGAATGATGTAATATGTGACATCAGCAGTGGATTGCGGGTGCGCGATATATAGTTATTGCAACTAACTATATATGCGAATTTCTATGGTTTTGTGCGAGTAAATTAAGGTTTTGTAAATGCGAATCCCTAACTATATATGGTCTATAACCTATGGTTTTTTCAGTGAATATATATATATATGATCAAGGTCTTGTTTGACTGAAACGCGTAGTGGCAGTGTGGTGAAGAGCGAAATAGATCACTGAGCTCTATTACCTGGGTTTGCCTCGTCCTTTGATGCTGCGTGACTGCTGCATGACGACCTTCTGCCGAATATATATATATATATATATCCTCCCATTGCTGCTACAGATATAAAGGAACAGGATTGATGCAACATGGAATTCTGTGGCACATATTTATTCAAACAGCATAGTTTTCTAAGTTACTCGTTTCTGCCGTAAAACTGCCCTTTTTCAAACTTAGCGTGCGCAATTTTCAACATCTCATTTCTACAATGTAGCAGTGCACGTGGTGTATGAACATAAGAGAAATATAACATTGTCTCTTCCCTTCACATAAAATACAATAAACAAACGGCTGAATAGCTCCATTATATACACAGTTCACCACTCATATAATACGAAAATGAAACAGCCACCACACTGTATTAACCTATTTCTAATGGGTTGAAATGTCATAGTGCCTACTCCCATAGCCAGCAGGCAGTGTGTAATGTATCTTACTGAACAGCATTACAAGAGGTATTTAAACAAATAAAAGTAGACGTAGGTTTTTGGCTCTTTTTCTTCTAAACAATTGTCCTTAGAAATTCGGTTTTATCTGCTGATAACAAAACCTTTATGGTTGCCTGATTTCTTATTGTGTTGCAGGATGTCACTACAAAAAGCAGGACGTGTATCCGCTTATAATTTTCCATTTTGAATGTGACGTATGTTTAGCTCCTTTACACCGGTTTGAGACAAATTAGAAACTCTATACTGCTATATTTTATTTTCAGATTTCACAATTATTTGACATACCTTCATCCAGAAGGTATCTTTGATTAGAAACCTCAAAGGACCAACACGATTTAAAAAAAGAGGATATTGAGGGACGTAGTGGAGGTGTGACTTCGGAGTTCTGAGCCTTCCGCTTCACTCCTCCAGAGTCAAGCAACATCCTTATAATGTGTGATAGCGATGTAGGAGGTCTCAAAGGAATAGTCTGCTATCAGGCTGTCCTTTAATTGAGCAGGTGCTTCCCACCACGCCTCCAGTGTACACACAGAAGGAGAGAATGGATCAAGGAGTGTCAGGGCCGGCTCTAGGGCAGGGCAACTGGCCCCACCGCACACAGCGCTGACTTCGAGGGGCTCCGTTTTACAATTTCTCGGCAAAAATAAAAAGGTCAAGATATCTCTGGTGATAAATGTTCCTGCTGGAAAGAGATGGGGTTTTGCCTAGTGGAGGTTTTGGCTCATAAAGTAGCACAGAGGGTTAATATGCCTGCTGCAAAGAATGTGTACCATGCAGATCACAGAAGTGCATGTAATGTAAATAGTTCAGTGTGTTCCTGCTTTTGTCAGAGAGATGCTTTTGTTACTTGCAGTTCATAAGTTCAAATCCTAATATAGAACAGTAAGCTATTACCTGTCATCAAAGAGCTGTATGCAAAGTGCATGGTAAAGCTTTGAGTGTTATGAATTTTTCTCCTTGTCTTTCTTTATCCTAATGTTGCAAAACCTGTTCATTTGGCTAGAAATCATGTCTTATTTGTAAAGACAACCCCCAACCATGGTGTTGCAATTTAAATTCTGAGTTTTTGCTTTTTCAGACCACAGAGCATGCATTCTTAAACTATACTGCATATCAGGAAGGATGACATGTGACTCCTACACTCTTTAGTCCTCTGTCTTATGTAACATTTCCTGTAGACTGATTTACAAACCAACGATTCATTGTCTCTGAATAATGTGTGTGAAGTAAAGGAATTTGATACCCCACACTGGTATAAGTAGTGCTATAAAACAAAAGAAATGCATGTGAGATAGAGCATTTATAGAGGGTTGAGGGGCACCGTTAAAGGGTGGTAGTGAAGGAATGTGTGGAGTAGGACGTCATTGCGGGCGCCAACAAACATTGTCACACTGGGCGCCACCAGCACTAAAGCCGGCCGTGAGGAGTGTTATGTGACCTATTGATAGAAACCTCAGCCGGCCACGTACGCTTAGCCCTGACTTTTAACACCAGATAAGAAACCAGGATTTAGGCGTGGAACTTGGCTGAAAATCACTGTAAACGAACCAACCTCTTTTCGCTTCGGCTCCCAGGAAATTCTAGCTACGCCTTGGGAGTCCTCAATAAAAGATGGGCGCTGTTCCTGTTGTTGATAGAAGGTTTGATTCCAATGCATAACATGATAAGGAGCACCCATGTCTGGGTAAAGAGAGCCATGAAGGGGTGGGTCAAGAGATAGGTCCGAAAAAATGCCAACTTACCTGAGTCAGCAAACATCCGTACATGGGAACGGCAGAAAAATCACCCGGAAAGAGCTAGCCATCACCTTCCCACTTTCTATACCCGTTCTCTGTTAATGCAACACTGAAGGGAATTCAATTCTAGCCCACAGAAAGGGGCGAGAGATGGAAGACACAAAGTGTAAGTGCACATAAGATATCTCGAGGAAACCTATTAAAATGGACATTTATTTGATACCGACCAGAGACATTTTATACATTTAAACGGAAAAGATAGAGAAAGTTAGCTATATAGTGGTTTTATGTAATGACGTGGGTACATGCAAGAGTTAAGCCTTTTCTAAAAGTCAGATGAAATGAAGGTTCGACATATAATAACCTGCTCCAGATGACTAATATGTCATTCATTGTTTTTATCTTGGGTGCTAATTCAGGTTTTGCGATAGTTGCGCTGAAGAGAAAAATCACTTACAAGTCAGCCTCCTGCATGTCGGCGTTCCGTGTAACGTCATCAGGTCACATTGCAGCCACGCAACAGATTTTCTAAATCCTATTGCTGCCTTGTTTATAAGTTGGAAGGATCCATTTAAATTATATATCTATATATATAGATATATAACTGTCCTATAATTAGTGGAAACTTACAATGATTGATTACAATCCTAAAGTTAATTTCCTTATTTGAGTCCAGTTACGACATCAGTATTTTCGACTTTAATAAGCAAATGACATCACTACCATCCTTTCTTAACGTATAACAGCTGTTGTGACATCACGATGTATCCTATCGAACCAGCAGATGGGACAGCAGGATTAGCTTTTTAGAGCGCTTTCATTCATGCAACATGCACAGTCATTGGCTGAAATTTGTGGGGGTGCATTCACTTGTTGCATTGCAGAAGCTCACTACAACTCACAGGTATTTATCAATACATTAATACACAATTTAAAATGTACAGTTGGCTTTAAAACTCTATTGAAGCACGTGTGCAACAGAATACAAGCTGTTGGCGGGGTGTTTATTTCCTCAGTACCGATTCGACTTTTGCAACCATATGGTCTTTTACAATGGAGTGAGCAAGCGATCAAGGCACTGGAGTTAGTGGAAATTATTGCGGCGAACATGAATAAAATACACCTAACAGATATAAAACGAACATTGAAAGCCATCTTGGAGTTGGACACCCTTATGGAGACAGCCGTCCTTTGCTTGATTCTCATTCATCAAACGTCTTGGTCACTTGCTATATTCATATTAGAGGTACTTTGCCCCATATATTAAGACCCCGATGAGCCACTTAGGGATTTTGAAGGCATGATAAACTCCTTGAGGCAAATACCATCTACTCAGAGTACTGTCAGGACTGGTACACCAAAGCGGGTCTGTGTCAGGTTGGAACCCTTCCTTCCGCATCAGGCGTCTGTCCTCTGTGCTTGAACTAACACCGTCCCCTTGTCCCTCGGTCTCACAGTCTACCATGAAAAGCTGTTGACATGGTGAGTTACATTTACATATTTGTAGTGCTACTAAAGCTGGGTGTTGTAAAGAAGAAACCATTGGGGTGGATGTAGAAGCTGTAAACCCTCCACACGACAACAGTCAGCACAGTTTAAGTGATATCTAATTCTTTTTAGATCCAGGAGAGAATCTGTCAAAAGGTACCACTGTCCCAATTAATGTTTGCTTTGGCCTTGGTGCTTTTAGCTTGTATGTTAAGGATAACTGGGAGGAAAGATGGCATCCCAATCTGAACGTAGTCAATGCCATCTCATTTGACGCCAGAGACATACTGATTGCAACTCATGGGCTTGACCATGGAGTGGGTACCATTGAGGAGTTTGTCTGAATCTCTGGACATCTGGACAATTGACCCAATTCTATTTCTTTATTTTATTTTTTAAGTTTTATATAGCGCGAACAAGACCACATATGGGTATCAGAGCGCTATACATCTTGGAAGTTCAGAAGGTAGAAGCCTTAGAAATCATATCATAACCAGAACAAGAAACACACATAACATATCATAACAAACATAAGAGATTTATAAAGAACAAATGTAAACAAGACCTACATGTGCCCAGTCAGGCCTTATGAGAGGGCAGCCCGCACCTGGATCTGGTGCACACTATAAGGAGGGAGTCACAGAGATTCCAATAGTTTAGTACACAGATTTATCACATAACTGATCTTATTCAAGGCAATCTGGATGGGATGATCAGGCTGTTCAGAATATTACTTTTTGGAAAACACTCCATATCACAGTTATCAGTAGGATAGTGCTATCAAAAATGGTGATGCTACCACGCTTTCAGTATTTACTTTACCTTTCTCTCTGACCACTATGAATTTAAAGGAGCTAGGTACCTTATTGCCTGCATTGAAATGGAATATTTGCTCTACGCACAACAGGCTTCCTGCATTGGACACAGACAGGGGATTCCCAATTATGAACTCTGTTATATATCAGTGCGATTGCAGTCAGTGCTTAAATGGTTTGCAGAGTCGCCCCAAAATGAGTCTGTTGTGTGAAGCCAGCTCGGCTATCAGATGTTGTGGCGTGGCTGGTAGCTTCTGAGCAGACGTAGGTGTTGATTACAATACGGCCCAATTTAGGACAGCATCATAATGGGCCGGTCGGATTCCTTTTTGACTGCCTCGTTTTGATGGAGGGAGTCAGAAAGGAATCTGACCGGTCATTCCGGCTGGCTTCCGACGGCTCTGAGAGCCTGTCCGCCAGTTGCAATGTGGCCTGTAATCTCAAGGACGACTCTTTCCGCCCTTGAGATTACAATGCAAGGTTTCCGACATGGTTCTCATTCCAGTCTGTCTGACATGAACACGTTTTAGGGGCCCCCCAGCAAGGCCCCCTTTGGTGCACGCCCTCAGGTTGGAGGCTGAGGGGCCACTTAAGCTGCCTGCCTGTTGATCCCTGCACCTTGTGGCAGGCACCTTGAGGTGCCTGCCACGAGGTGCAGGGATGAACTGCACCTCCGATTTCTCTATGGGAGCATTCATTATGGCTGGTTTACGGCCATAATGAATGCTCCCATAGTGAAACATAGGTCGTATCCTAATGGGGCGGTAGGGACCGAAGACCGGGTGTCGGTCGGTCCCATGACCAAGTCGGTGCTGAGCGGAAGGGATTCTACCCGACATCATAATGAGCCCCTTAGTTGGGACTCCTGTGGTTAGTAACTATAGCCAAATACAGCTGGGAGAAATACCTTCGCAAGACGTGCAGTACAGTTGCATACGCTTCTGGAGTGCCAGCCAGAGATCTGACAGCTGAGTGACTTGAGGGTTCACCCAGCTAGGAGGCATGTGGTATCTGGATGTTAGGAGACCTGTTTAATTCGGTATCATTAAGATTTGTGCTGAATCATTCATTGTGCCCTCTAACATGCTCGGTACCGTGCCCGCGCACAAGCCTTTCCTCCACCGCGTACACACAATTGCAAAGCGCGCACAACACCAAGAGTCCATTACTCAACCACGAATGTAAACAAACATATTCAGATGAGCAGAGTTAAAACTGACACTTTCTGGGCAAAGTGCGAGGAGCAGTGGCAGCACTTTTGCATGGCAAGACGGAAGAGCAGCTATTCTGCCACGGTCACTCTGGGTATGCTGCAGATTACAGAGCTCACAGCTTCTGCACTTGTTGCTTACTCTGTTAATGTCAGGAGCCTGTTAAGAATTGCAGACGCGGCCTAGTATAATGGGAGTGCTGCATCCTTTGAAACGGAGGAGCCGAGCTCGAAGCAAAGCAAGCAAAAACAATTGTTTTTTGTTGGGTCCCCAGAAATGCTTCTGAAATGGCATCATAATATACACTGACTTGCATCCAGCAAGCCTGTATTTACCCTAATGCCTCTGGTGGGAGTCTGCGATCATGCTCTAATTTGAGGGCATTTAGAGAGGTAAACCCAGGGGCAATGAACCTATTGGAAGACTTATATGATAATATAGCTAACCCAGACTTATATAACAATATAGCTAACCCAAACTGCGCTCTACATTCACGACTTTCCCTGCTCTCTCGTTGAGACTGAAGGGAAAGACAGATAGTGTTAACCCCCAAGGGAACATTTTTCCAAGCTGTGCATTTTCAACAAACAGTGCCTCAGGGCAAGTCACTTAATCTCCCCATATCTTAAAAATAAATCTTAATGACAGTGGCGGCTGGCATTTAATAAGGTGGACAGGTCGTGGGGTGGGGGAAGAGGGGCAGGGGGATAGGAGGAAAAAAAAAATAAACAATTACCTTTCTGCCACCTCTGCCACCTACTCTCGGACTCACCTGTCTGCCGTTGCTTCCGCCTTCTCTCGTTCTTCTTTGCCCGCTTCCAGGGCAGGAAGCAGAAGCAGTAGACACCTGGCTTCCATCCTCCCTTTAGCCATTAACAATGCTGCAATGCAGTGTTGTGATTGGTCTGAGCGCTGTGGTTTGACATTCAGCCAGAGAATGGGAGGCTTAGCATGTTCTCCATGCAGGCTGTAATGCAGCCTGCATGGCGAACATACAAAGTGCGCAATACGATTTGACCGACCCGAGATGGCTGCCCAAAGCATCCTGCGCACATGGAGAGGGCAAACTACTCCTCCCCTGCCCTGTGAGCAGAGCAGCCCCACCTCTACCCACCTGAGCAAGGGGAACAATAACATGATAATAATAATGAGTTATTATCATTTTATTTGATCCTTTTTCGACCTGCTGATTGGGGCGATGCTTCTCTACTTCAGAAGAAGAGCTGTCACTGCTTAATGAGTCTTTGTGTAATGCAACTGGTGCTCATGCAGAGTGCTCTATTGCTCTTGGGCCAAGTTCGCCTATATAAAACTGAAAAATACTAGCGACATTTGGGGGCACAATGTAGAAATGAAAGTATTGTAGACAAGATATATTTATTTATTGTAGTGGAACTGGCCGCATTTCATCGACAGAAGTATAGCTGCCGCTGTTATGTGATAGACTGTTTCTCAGTTCACTAACTTTTAATAAATACTTTCCAAATATTTGGATGTATTAAAGGGGAAACACTTCCAAATATTTAAGAAATACACTTTCTTGAATATTGAATGCAACCATATCGCATGCTAACATGATGTTTGTTGAATGTTTTACATTTCAAATATTTTCAAGGATCAGCTCATACAAATAAGAGTGCAGTCTTTTACATATGGTGATGTTAGAATTTGGGGAGTTAGGCGAATGAATGACTCTGTTGGGCTTTTATCCAGTGGGTTCTGATCTTAAAATCACATGCACTTTTTTGTCAATCAAGCATGAACCCATTACAGAGACATTATTGATGTGCAAACTCAGAAATTGTTGGAGGCATGACAACAGAATGGAGGTGCAGTCATGAGGAACTGAGTCATAATAACCAGAGTCTGGCTGTCAAATTATACATTTACTTGTTTAAAACCCTGCAGCAAAGAATTTGACAACAATGACAAATGTGATAGTAAATCTTTTCTGGTTTAATTGATTGCAAGGGTTGCATTGTAAAATATCTTATGGGGTTGAGACACCCTCTGCAGAGATCTTTGTGTGCCCAAGAAATATTAGGGGATAATAGTTATGGTCAGATAACTCTGGTGGTTAATGCAGTTGCAGGAGAGATCTGTGTTTTGTCTAGTTCCAGTTTTGACTCATAATGCTGCATAGAGGGTTAATGCATTTCATGTAATGCACACTATGTAACATGCAAATCACAATTTCTTTTTTTGTAGCTAGGTAAGTGGGATACTACTTTTGACAAATATCCTTTATTACTTGCAGTACATAAATTGCAATCTTATTGTAGCACAGTGAGCTATGAACCACCATCAACAAGTCTCTTGCAAGCTGCAAGGCATGGGACTAGAACCTTATTGTTTTCTTTCTCAAGTTGTCGTATAGTGCTGCTAATAAGTATTTCTTTGCGTAGTAATACTTTTTTATAATTACAGACAGCCCCAGTACTGTTACATTTTAAATCCATACTTTTTGTTTCTCCCAGTTATGCACTCCAACTATGCCTACCTTCTTGGAGCACATGCATGCAGCTTATACAGGAAGGGTAATCAAAGTAAAAAAACTTGTCTCAAATGTTTCTTTTAAGTACACGACTGGTAAAGTGATACTTGTATGCCTTTGTTTACCCTCCATTGTGTTGGAATCTAAGTGTTAGGTTCAGGTAGCTCCCAGCCAGGATCATTCCTGAGCACAAGTAGAGCCGTTGGCCCTTTAAATGGGGCCTTTGTTTTGGGCCAACTTAAATTGTAAATAAGAAGAAAGGTCCTTCACTGCCTGCAGATTACTGCTCAGAACCGTACTCGGACATCCTGTGGCACCTGCACAATGTGTTCTGGTGGTGATGAATTACACTGGGGAAAATGTTAGCATATTTCACTTGGTCCAACCCGGGTTCCGGTCCGAGCTCAATAATAACTGCCTCATTCTTCTGACCGCTTGCATCAACCCTGCTGTACAGTAAATACTTATAATGGTAGCACCATCTGTGTCCTGTCCTGTTCTAAACCTGGGGTGTAAGTGCTATAGGAGTAAACAATTCATGTCATGAGGGTGTGTATCTACATTATAAAAATGTCTCAAGACCTTATTAAATAGAGCTGTATATGTATGTAATGCACCTGTTTCGCACTTGTTATAAATAAAGGTTTGGAGTGGTGATTGTCGCATATTTACATTGCTGAGAAAATCACGCAAATGCATGATCAGTTGCTTGGTGCGCATAGCCTTTGTTGCATCGCACAGAGATCTTGAACTGCCGCACACAGAGAAAAACAATTAGAGGGAACACTGGTGCTGAAGCAAATCTGATCTATGGGACCCATGTGGGTCAATTCCTATCTTATGGCAAGCTATCAGTACTCTACAACTTTCGTTCTCGCTGGGTATTGGGATGATAGTGATAAAACACCTCAACAGGACATTCGCAGCACAGATGAGAATCAATCTATCAGGCTTGTGAGACAAATGGATTCATTATTTATGTCAAGAATCATTGCTCGTGAGTACCTCATTTAGAGTTCATTTTTGTCGTATTGGTTATTTTGCATTATGTCAGTTGTGGTCCAGAATGTAGATTATTGGTGGGGCAGGCATACACACACACATGCACTCTTCTACATGCACATACACAAAGCCATCCACATGCACACTCATTCACAACCATCCATTCAGAAGCATGTACACATACACCCACCATTCACAAGCACATACACATGCACAGCACACATACACAAACATTAATAGGCACACATGCACACAGTGAAACATTTTAAATGATGACTGGGCTGGGGGTGATCTTGGGTGGCAGGAGGGAATCCTCAGTAGTTCCTGAAGGTTTTTGAAGATCCCACTACTCCCTCTCATTGGCTGACCTTGTATGGGTCAGCCAGTGAGAGGAGGACCTTGCATTTCTCATAACAGAGTGGGATGGGTCAGTGAGATATGCTGACTCCTCTCCACTCTGGGACGAGTGTCACTGACGGACACTCAGCTTGGTATTTGAGGGCTAAAAACTGAAGCACCCAGGTCTGACTCTACTATTGGTTGGCTCCGATGTCAATGTTTCCATGCTTCTTATTGGTCAAAACCTTCTCCTCCTGGGGCTTCAGGTCTGTGTTTCTGGCATGGAGCATTGACTAAGTATAGCTTACTGTCTGCAGCCGGTGTCCTTCTACTGACTGCAGGCTCCTTCAGACACTCTTTTTTACACTTTACATATTCCATCCTTCAGTCTTTACAGTCCCTCTCTTACACTCCCACCCTTCTCTCGCTGTTGCTACTTCCTCCCTCGCGTAAGTTCCCCGTTGCCATCCTCCCGCTGTCTCTTGCTTCTTTCCTACCCCCACCTTCTGTCTGTTGCTCCTCTGCTGCCTTCCTCCCTGTCTGTGCTTGCATTCCCACCGCTTCGCCTACCTCCTGCAGTCTGTGCTTGAATAATTCCACTGTCCATGTCTGCTTTTCCATTATCTGTCCTCCAACCCCTGTCTGTGCTTGATTTCTCATCCCACGCCCTCCCTCCTCCCACTACCCATGCTTGATTTAACACTGCCTGCTTGAAGCTCTCTCCTCCCTCTTGTTGTTTGCCCCCTCGCACTGTTGTTACACATATTACATAGCAGCGTGGACTGCTATGCAACATGGCTTAAGGAAAAAAGTACTATGACACGGTCGACACTGGCTCTATCATAGAACTATTTATTTTTACTTCAATTATGCTGCACAGCAGCCCTCACTGCTGTGCAACATGTCTAGAAAAAACTGACAAAGCCAATACATGTCACACCGGGGAAATCTATTGACTTTGCCAATGCTTTTTCCAATGTTGCACCTCAAACCTCTTCCTCTCCTTCTTTTCGGCCTTCATCCCATTCTTCACCTCTAGCTTTAGCCCACACTGCAGTTTGGTTCCACTTCTATTTCTCATCCCACTTCTTCAGTAAACTGCGGTGTCTTTTCACTGATTTGGGAGCTCCATTCATATGCCTGCTAGGCCTCAAAAAACCTTTGCTCCTTGTCACCTTTTTTTGGTAACATAGCCTCGATTGCGATTTCAAACTGTTCATCAGCTTTCAGCTCTTGCAAGTGGGTGATATCCTTCCATTAAAGGGAAGCTGTCACTCTTACACTGCCAATAATGGGGGTGGCACACTCCCCCCATTGTTTACAGAATGCAAGCTTTTTTTTAAATGCTGCCCATCTCTCTTTAGGGGGCAAGGGAGGTATGGATAAAACTTGTAACATGATTGGGCATGCTGGGATGGTGATCTACTGTCCCTTGTAGGCAGCGCAGTAAGACTGGCCAATTGGCTGGAATCTGCTAATCCTAAATAAAAGGTAATTTTGCACTGTGGTGGACTTGCCCATAGAGGCAGTGCAAAGTTGAGGTTGAGTGACAAATCAGTCTCTGTGCAACATGCCTTGACTGCTTGATCTACTTTATATATGTGGGACTAGTGAGTACTAGACTGGCGCTTATAGGAGCAAACACCAAATGAATGCCTGCATATTTACTTCAGAAAGCGGGTACACACAAGGAAGGTATATACAACGTACGCACTTAGGAGAACAGAGGATTGGAGGAAGCAGAGCAAAGACGAGCCCATTGAGCGCTGACGTAGATTTTTCCAAACGTTCGTTCTTTCTTTCCCAAACCTCACAAATACACTCGAAATGAGCTCATTGTGTACATTCACATGCGCTTCAGTGCTCAGAGCGGTCGGCTTGTTTACTTCGCGCGCGTGCTCGAATTCATTTTCACACCCTGTCCAACCGCCATCGCAGTCTCTTGCGCTCGTGCCCGCTCTCGAACAGAAACAAAGGATAATTAAATACTAAATAAAAATGGACTCTTCGGTTATGGTTATCATGTGCGTTCTAGCAGAATGCTGCATCTGACGAGCCTCTTATTTATATTTCCAAATTTAATTCTTGGACAGCCCTATGCACTCAAGAACTGAAAATCAATCAATCAGGGGTTTGTAAAGAGCACCACTCACCCGCCAAGAAAACAAGCATTTGCAATGCAATAGGGCTCGCATTAGTAAAGTTTGAGGGATTAGTATTGTAAATGACAAATTTATTATTTATGTTTTTGTTTTGAAAATTTGGAAATTAATAACTTTGTCATTTACAATGCTAATAGTGTTAACTTGTGGAAATGTGACACCTATAGCATTTGTAATGCAATGTGTTGTCTTTATATGACTTAGATGTATTAATATTCAAATTAGCAATGTTTTTTTTTCTTCAATATTTAATAGTTAAATTAAAGATATTGTAATATATAATGGCAATAGCTTAAACTTTTGCAAATCATTTTGTGGAAGATTATGTTTATTGTTTTTTATAGTGATGAAAATACAAGAACAGAAGTGAAAGATTAACTTTTTTTGGTGACATTTTTAATAAATTTTGAAAAATTGAGACAGCATATTTGAATCAGTTGTTGTTGAATTGTTGCACATATTAATGCTTTATTGGTTCAGAATGATGTTGTGGGTGTGCCGAGTGATGCTGTGGCGTTCAGTGATACTCTGGTAGCGCATATTGATGTTGTGGTGCCCCTGAGTGATGCTGTAGTGGTGCTGAGTGGTGCTGTGGTGGTGCTGAGTGGTGCTGGGGTGGAAGTGTGCACTTCCGGCTGGTGGTGTGTGTGCCTGGTGGAAGCGTGCAGTGACGGCTGGTGGTGTGTGTGCCTGGTGAAAGCGTGCTCTGACGCTGGTGGTGTGTGCCTGGTGAAAGCGTGCACCGACGGCTGGTGGTGTGTGTGTGACTGGTGAAAGCGTGCACTGATGTGGTTGTATGTGTGGTTGTATGTTGTATGGCGGGTGTGAAACTTAAAGTACGGCTGGCCGGCCGTAAAAAAATAATGAGGGGAGGAGAAGCCCTTTGATGTGGTGTCACGGCCTGGCGGCCGTGAAAAAATGCAATTAGGAGAGGGGAGAGTGGTGAGGAGAGTGGTGTTGAGAGGGGAGAGTGGTGGTGAGAGGGGAGAGTGGTGAGAGGGGAGGAGAGAGTCAGGCCTGGAGAGAGTGAGGATAGGGGTGAGTGAGGAGATGGGAGAGTGAGAAGTGAGGAGAGGGGAGAGTGAGGAGAAGGGAGAGTGAGGAGAGGGGAGAGTGAGGAGAGGGGAGAGTGAGGAGAGGTGAGAGTGAGGAGAGGTGAGAGTGAGGAGAGGGGAGAGTGAGGAGAGGTGAGATGGAGAGGAGAGGGGAGAGTGAGGAGAGGTGAGATGGAGAGGAGAGAGGGGAGTGAGGAGAGAGGGGAATGAGGAGAGAGGGGAGTGGGGAGAGAGGGGTGTGGGGAGAGAGGGGAAAGAGAGGGAGGGGAGATAGGGATTGGAGAGAGGGGAGAGGGAGGGGAAAGGGGAGTGAGGGGGAGAGAGGGGAGAGTGGTGAGAGGGGATAGTGGTGGGAGGAGAGTGGTGAGAGGGGAGAGTGGTATATGAGCACCTGATATCTAAAAAGTAAATAAATAAAGATTCAGACAACGGTCCTGTGAAAAATTGCCATATGAGGTTTGTGACATAATAATTTTTACAATATAGTATAGACTGGTAGGAGGCAAGCCTTAATGATAAAAGAATACAGAAAGATTTGAATGGTTCGGGGGTTCGAGATGAACATATCAACAACAAGTTAGCAGGCAGTAAGCAGCGCTGCTGCGCACGTTCTAACCCAAAAAATCTACAACCTGACTAAAATAGGAATATTCGTATACAATTTGTGCAAATAGAAAGGACTGTACCCTATGCACTTTTGCTAACAGGGAGTTGGACGTTTTGGGGCAGATTCACGATGGCACGCAAAAATACGTAAAAGAGTGCTCGTGTAGTACTCCTTCTCCTAAAATGCTTTTGTGAGTCAGTTACAATTTATCCAAAGGACAGTGTAACATACGACATCTGGCGTCATCTATTTCCATAATGGGACTGTATTACTTGAAGGGATTATTTGAAAGAGATATTCTCTGGGTGGCAAGACGAATACCATAAAAGAACCTCATGATAATTATAACACATGGAAGAAAGACATTACTGATTTTTTTAAACTCTTCAAGGAAGAAATTATGTATATAAAGATACATTGGTTTCAGATTTCGTTTACCCAATTCTCAATAATCTGGGATTTTTTTAGTCTGTGAAAGATTAAATATGTATACTAAAATTAAGTAGTTCCAGTTAGCGCACAAGGATCTGGGGAATGTATGCAACCAGAAAAGAGCTAATCAAAATAACTCCCAAGGCACGGGAACTAAAGTGAAGAACAACATGTATTTATTTGTAACAACCCTAATTAGCCGTGTTCAGAAAGAACCTGAAAACCCTCCTATTTTAAGCACCCATCGGCGGTATGCAGCGTTTAGAACGCAAGCATTACCACGGAATACCTTTTCAACGCGGGCGTAACAACGAAAGTTGTTACCACGCATTGCACTGGGGGGCGCTCAAGGATAGTAAATGATTTAATTTACTATCCCAACACCTTCCCTACTATCCACGGGGACTGGTGTTGGAATAGTAAATTAAATTAATCAATTTTGCGCCCCCCAGCACAATGCGTGGTAACAACTTTCGTTGTTACGAACGCGTTGTAAAGGTACGCGTTGTCAATGTATGCGTTCTAACGTCATACATCTCTCATCGGCAGCGTGTAGAAAAATCTAAGCCAAGTCGGCATGTTTCAGCCATAAGGGTGGTATATTACCGTGGCATTCATCAGGACTATACCCCGGTGGTATGGGCTCTCTAATCACCCACCCTGACCTGGGGACGTGAAAGTGAAAAATAAGAAGTGAAAAAAGTGCATAAAAATTAGTGGAAGAGTAAAATACTCGATTCCAAAAAATACTCGGGAGGGGGTCGGAGCGACCTGGCACATCGCCCTCAGCGCTTCCGACCCGCTGGTCAACCTAGTTGTGACCTCCAAACTCGGGGTCCGGTTTGGAGGTCACAACTAGGTTGACCAGCGGGTCGGAAGCGCTGAGGGCGATGTGCCAGGTCGCTCCGACCCCCTCCCGAGACCCATGGTGCTAGTAGCGCCCCTTTTGAAAGTGCAGTGACACTCCAAATTTACGGAGTATTTTTTGGAATCGAGTATTTTACTCTTCCACTAATTTTTATGCACTTTTTTCACTTCTTATTTTTCACTTTCACGTCCCCAGGTCAGGGTGGGTGATTAGAGAGCCCATACCGCCGGGGTATAGTCCTGATGAATGCCACGGTAATATACCACCCTTATGGCTGAAACATGTTGACTGGAAGGAATTGAGTATATTCTGTATTTTACCAACCTTGAACCTTGGCATATAAATACAGACACGTAATACTCTTTACTTTGTGCCTCAGGGATCATTTATTAAATATATTTTTTCGATACCCTTTTTTTAGGCACTTTTAATATTTCACTGTAAACAAGAGCACGCCCTCTATACACAAAAACCTGCTCCGCAGTCTTTCTGGCGTCGTAGCACACCGCAGAGGCATTCGGCCTCTGTCGGTGGGGCCCGATGATGAAGCATGACACTGACTAGGTCAGTGTGTGAGGGCTTTCTTTATCACCCAAATCGGATGTGATAATCTAATCTTGTGTTGACTCCTTGAACTGTGGTCTGTATAGTTTACGCTTAGATTGATCAAGTGTTTGATCTGACCTCTCTTTTCTTGTTTTTGTATAACTAACCGGGGACTAAGAGAGTGCCTCATTCTCCCTACCTCTCCTATTGTTATTGAGCAATTAGGCAGTGTACCATTTTTGGAAATGCTTAAGTTTTCCATATTCTACATTTAGAGGTGCCAACATATATTACATTCAAACCGAGATCTTATGATAACTATCACTGACTGAATGCCACAGGGTTAACCAGCTGGCTGTATTGAGGTTATCTACAATTGCCTTAACACTAGTCACTTAACCTTATTGTGTCTGTGGCTCCTAGAACAATGTAAGTTTGTTTTGACTGGGTCCCTCTGGCCCTGGGCTGCCTTTCCAACCTGATATCAATTAAGATCAGACAAAGAAAGAAACTTGGCAACCATATTCGTAACTGAGAGTCTACTTTGTGTCAAGAAACATTCTAATATATGCCACTTCTCCTGCGTTAGCTCGTTTTTAGGTTTCGCCTAGCGTCCACTGCGCAGCAGTGTTCGCGCAGGTGAAA
The DNA here is from genome assembly GCF_964263255.1 of Lissotriton vulgaris. NCBI lineage: Eukaryota > Metazoa > Chordata > Amphibia > Caudata > Salamandridae > Lissotriton > Lissotriton vulgaris. The sequence goes on from NC_141697.1 coordinate 685,186,762, forward strand.
TCTTTTGAGTTTTAGTACGGGGCTTTAACCCGCCTCTCTGTTCCATTGGCTAGCTCCATAAATGGAGGCTAGCCATTGGAACAGAGATGGGTCAGTCATTGTCCAAGCAGATTCGTGGGCGTTCCGGCGATTTTTTCGCTCTCCGCCCCTTTAACAACGTCATTGCAGCGGTGGGCGGATGGTTTTTTTTTCCGGCATGTTTTTGTCACTTTCATAGTGTCTTTTGCCAGAGTGGGCTGCGCTATTTATGTTGCCGGGATGTATGTATGCATTTGCGAGCAGGTAAGCAGCATTTTTTTCTCTTTTATGCCCTTTCTTCCTCACACAACAGTCTTGGTTTTAAGGGCACTGGAAAAAGGGGAAAACTGAGAGAGGAAGGAGCCAAGGTTTTTTTGCACGCTGCGCATTCGCGCCAGGCTGCTGCTCGCCTGGCTCTTGCAGGGGGTGGCTAGGTGAGCGTCTCCTCTCTCTCTGGAGATGGGGGCTTTCTCTTTTTCTATTTCCGTGAGCCTATTTCTGTCGAAAAATCCTGTTTCCGCTCTCATCCACGCAATTGCAGGTTTCGTGCATTTTTTTCGGCAGAACTGTGTTCTGATTGGTGAAATGAGATTGCACAATGGAGCAGCCAGGGGGTTTGGGCGGTGTGTAATGTGTGCTGGCGCCAGTCTGGGGAGATGTGTCTGACTGTGTTTACTGGAAGCACTCAGGGCTACTACAGCTTGCAGTCCTCCCATGTGTACTCTGTGGGGGAGCAGGGACGGTGGCCTCAAGCCCAGACCAGGGCTGGAGCCTCGGACCTCTCGTCGTTTGTTCTAGAGAATCCCTCGTCATTGGGTGCAGCGCTGGTCTCCCGGCTTCCTGTTTCAGGCTAACTACGGAGGCGCCATGTTGTGCTTTTCTTTACTGAAATCTTTCATTAAGCTAAAGCTGTCCAGATGTCGTTGTATGTTGTGTAAATGCTGGTTGTTCTACGTTACACTATTAGAAACGCATTAAATAAATAAATAAAAACGGAGATGTCTTGGGGTAGATAGTCATGCACGAGGGATGCATCAACTCTACGCGCAGGGGTGGGAGCGACTTGAAAAGTTGGACGTGTACCTTAGAACTCCGGCGGAAGTCCCCCAGAAGGTACGTTTTTTTTCTTATTTCCTGTACCTTTTTTTTTTTTTTTGCTTCTTGTCCTGACTATCACTTTTCTTGTGTTTATGTTTTGAGGCATGTTTCAAAAGCTTGTTTTTAATGTGAGACCGGTAGAACTGTATTCCTACGTCCCAAGTGCTCCTTTTTGAGTGGAGGGTGCCAGGTATTGAGATCTGGCGTGCACTAAGGAGTCAAGATTGACCGCCTCAGAGAAACGGTGCCCCCGGCCTCATTTACGAGCCCAGCCCCCCTCCACTCTCTTGTTTTCTCAGAACGGAAGAAGCAGTGTCTTGCGCTGACTGAACCGACCCCCCGCTGTATCTCGGCTCCTCTCCCCCCCAGCAGATAGGAGGCGCAGGCGGGAGATGTGTGCTCGGGCAGTACGTTGATGAGCAGTACCCAAAGAGGATCAAGCACTGCACAGCTCGTCTCGACTTGTCCCGTGCTTAATATTACACACTATGACAGAGCAGGTTGTGCCAGACACCTTTCTGTAGTCCTTTTTGACCGCTGGCTCCACTTCCCGTCCCGCTCTTCCTCGTGAGGTATTTAAGTGCAGTAATGGGTGAGTTGAGTATCCTCGCCCCATCATTGTTCCAAGTGAAACTCCTCGCGAGTGGCTCCTGAGTGAGTATGCAGCAGACTCAAGTCTAAAGAATTGAGCTGGTATGAGGCTGCCTGGACTTCCATCTGATAAAGAGAAGCAGACAGCGATGAAAGGGGCGCAGCATATGTTTTCACATTGACCGAGTTCAGACAGTAATTAGCCATTTTTGTAAGAAGCATATTTGAGCCTACTCGACATGTTTTGTAACAATGAACAAGCTAACACCCGGTTTCGCCATGCATGCTACAAGAGGGGAGACTGGGGGTGCAGGGTGCCTTCAAAGTACTTTCTGCACCCTGCTTTTTGCTCTGCAGTTCGAGGGAATGCCAAGTCCACAGGTTGCCTACATAGAATATTAGCTAAAGTTGCACAGGGTTCTGTAGTATATTTATAAGTTAGAGGCTACAGTTATTGGATTTATCGAGACCTAGAAATTTAGCAGTATAGGGGCATTGCCCGTGATCAGTCTGGAGTCAAGATTGACCACCTCTTGAATAGAATACGTGGTTTAAGTGATGAAATACATTTGTGATTAGAAATATAAAACAGAGTAAGCTATTGGCATTGTAAATGACAATGCCATTTATTTATCTGTTTTCAAAACCAACACATAAATAATAAAAATGTTGTCATTAACATTGTCAATAGCTCTAACTTTTGTAAAAGGCGAGACCGTTGCATTGTAAATGCTTGTTTCATCATGTAGTACACAGGGCAGAAAAATTGCAAAATAATGCTAGGTACACAAAGACTGGGCTGTAATGAGGCCGACATTCTTCAAAGTGTAACTAGTTTGCTTTACATTCCGCAAATATAGATGTGTAAACTAAAGAGTATTTGTGGCAAGTGAGGATAGTTTCCATTCCACTGGAAAGGCCGTGCTTTCTCCTTTTAGTTAAATGATTGTTATGTCCCAAAATGGGTTATGCTTGAAGCTTTTGCAACACTGAGTCTGCAGACTATTTATCTAATACTGCAAAATTCAAACATAGTAGGTTAAGGCTCTATTCAGTTTTCATTTTCAAGTCTGCTCCCAACATGCCCGGTCTGTATACAGTAAGATTTCATATTTCACACCCAGGTACAAATAAATATACAATTTTCATTTTCAATATTACAACATAACTACCAGAGAGAATGTAAGCGTTTTTAAGCACACTGGCATTTTATTCAGCCATTCTAGCACTATCAACAAGTGAACCTATATGGGGATTTTTATATATCAAAAAACTTTCATTTTGGAACCTCCCGCTTGACTCTTAAACCCCTTGATTTATGCAAAACTTTTAGGAATAGAAAAAAAGTGGATTACGTTTTTTTCTGGAAAGTTTGTGCAGCTACATCAACTAGTGCAAGCCAAAAACCTAAATGCAAACCAGATTTTGCCCACCAACAATGATGAAAAATCTAGAATAGTCCGTTTCTGAGAGGGAAGGCTCAGATGGCTTAGGCAGAAGGATGTGTATGTGCAAAGGGGGTTTATGAATTGCTTATTTTTAAATTGGTGGCAAGTGATGGAAAATTTCGGGCAATTTTGCCTGTTTCTGGTAGCTTTGCATCCTCCTTCCTGAATTAAAAAAAGGCGAAATGCAGCCAGAATGCCCCGCAGCACAGGAGTTCCTCATTCGGTGCAGTGAGGAAGGCATGGAGCAAGGAATTTTGATGTCCTATAGCACTGTCTAGGATCAAAAATGCAATTATCTTAAAGGCAATTGCGCTGTGTTAATTACATTGTCTGGCTTCTGACTGCACATCAAAGTAAGTTACCCAACATGGGAGCCTGTGAGTGTGGCAGCCTCGTGCTCCAGTGGACCTTACAGGCTCGTCACGTGCAGCGTACAGACCCACCTGCTGGGAAAATTGCTTTCAAGAACACTGTCAGGCTGTTCAACAATGTATTTACCTTAATTATATCAACATTAGGCTAAATCGTTTGCCCAGTACCCCACAGTGGTCATAAAAGCAGCTGTGTTAGGCTTACTGTTCTTTCTGCCTGTGCAGCAGCACAGCAACCCCGAACCCTGATTCAGTTCCACAGGAGAGAACCATACAGGTGAAGTTTTGTGTTTCACCCTAATATTTCGCCGACCCCTAAGTTGTGCAGTTAAGGCTATGCACAGGCTTGATAGCTCAACGTGTGTTTGTAAGGTCTCCGAAGTTAGCAAGCATATGAGAGAAAGACTTAGAATGTATGGGGATTATGTTATTCCTACTGTACACCGACATACGATATGATGAGGAAAGCAATGGAGTTTTTTACTGTAATAGTAATTTGTGTTTAATGGCCCATCCAGGGCGTAATCAGTTACCAACACGATAAGAATATATTTATGTATGCTCAGTTTATTTACTTTCATCGCTTGTAAATGAAAAACTTGAAATGTAAATTGTAAATAGCGCGATTTCATCGTTACAAGATGGCGCTTTCATTTGACTTTTTGAACCTTCCTTTGTTTCAATGAATCTTGCCTTATCTATTGCTGCACTGCCGACGCCAGCTGACACTGACGAAGGCAAGTGCTGAAACGCGTCTGATTTCATTCTTTTTGCGCCAATAAACCTACTTGGTTTACACCTGCTGGGAGTGCCGTCTTGTTGCTTTCTGCTGCCGGTCCCCGGTAGCAGAGTTGCGGAGCTTGAAATATTGAAACGGTACGCCGCCGTTTTTTTCGGCACCCACTCGGCTGAGTGCGGTCTCCATTGGCGTTCACTGGGAGCAGTTGACGGAGGAAAGGGAGAACGCACCGCCCAGGAAGTCGGCAACCTCGACACCAGTCCCGCTGTGTTCGGATTTGAAAATACAACCGGAGTCACGGGGACGGAAAGACTGAGATCGAGATCGAGGTAGGAGACGCCGACTTATTCCACTCTAAAGGGGCACGAGTGAAGCAGGAAGCGCACGACATCAGGGAGTTTAAATCTACAATTCTAATGTTCAGCGACACAGCGCGCCGGGAGGCAGCAACAGGCATTTTCAAAGCGCGACCGGAGCCTAGGGCACGGAACGCTGCACAGACAGAGGATGTGGTTCAGCCAACCCTCAAGAGTAAATACCAACAACTAGAGAGATTATATGAAAGGGAAACAAGGAAGTGGTGGGAGGCCACTTCGCTGCAGCACTACGTGGATGCCAAGAGGGTCCCACGGGGTCTACGTATCTATACGATTCCGGCTTATGAGAATCCCGACCCGGAACTACTTAGTGAATGGGCTAATTTGACAGCCCATTCCTCGGAAGGGATGTTATGCCTTCTAATCAAATTTGCCTGGAAAGATAGGGAGAAGGCTTTACAAGACATTGAAGCTCTGGAAAAAGAGATTGTAGACCTGGCAGACCAGGGACAACTGGATACAGAGAAAGAGTCCATGAAAAAAAGGCTAACAAGCTACGAAAAGAAGATCCAATTAAGAAAACAACAGAAATTTGAACGTGATGCTCGTGACTATGAGCAAGGAAGAATTTTGACCTTTGCACGCAAGTACGATGCGCCTTGCAGAGCTCTAAAGGCTAGAAGGCAGAAACCAACAGTGCAGCGAGAAACCTCTGAATCTGAGGTGACCAGTGCAGAGCAATCCGACGACGAGGCACAGAACCGAGCGCAACAAAGCGCACAAGCTGAAGAATCGGCTTCTTTTCACGAGGAATGCGATCTAATCCGCTCCAACTGGCTAAGGGGAGGGAAGAAGCGCCCCCCGGAAATCATCAAAGAAAAAAGCGGAGACGCATCACAAGACGCGGCGGGAGGAAGCGGAGAAGGGGAAATCAGGAAACAGAGGTCTCGGCAAAACAGGTCCAAGAGGAATTGATGGAAGATCTTAACATCATCAACCTCTCAGATAGAGTCCTTAATAAGGACGAAGAAAATGTCCTCAAGTTAGGACTTTCTTTCTGTCCGACAGGCCGCTATGAATATGTACAAACAAGAATAGACCTATTCCTGTTCATCCGCAAACTTAAACTTTGGAAGTACTTCAAACAGAAAGCACTCAAGGAAAAGGCACAAGGTCCACCAAGGGAGTCCGCTACAACTCAAGTTGATCCAACGGAAATGAGTATCAATGACTTGGAGGGCCTTGCGGTACTTGAAGACCTTCTGGAAGAAGGACTAAGTCAAACTACTCCTCCAACAGACACCGTTGGGAGAGGCATGTCCATGGGTATAACCCAGATTGGAGAACCAAGTCACTTCAAGCCAACCTCCCGCTTTCTCCCACAGACACCAATGGATGCTTTGGATATCTTTTCAGACGCTGTTAACCAGGACCTACAAAAGCTTTCGCAAACTGAAGAAGCACGGAAGAAGGATATACATTGGAATTTGTCATTCCAACAACGTAAAGCAATTACAAGTCTACAACAGGATGACTCTATAGTAATAAAGCCCTCAGACAAGGGCGGGAACGTTGTTATCCTTAATCGTGATCAGTATTGCAAGGAAGCTCTCTCTCAATTACAAGACTGCAACAACTATATGCCGGCAACGGAACGTGAGTATCAGGAGAGTATCCGGAACTACCACTCCTTGGTTGATCAATGGTATGGAAAGGGCATACTAAACAGGGAGGAATACTCATTCCTACAGAACAAACAACCGAGACTACCGAGTTTTTATCACCTCCCCAAGATTCATAAACACCCCACGCAACCACCAGGGAGGCCCATCGTGTCATCCATAGGTGGGCTAACTGAGAACATGTCGAAGTTTATCGACTCATTCCTGGCTCCTTGGGTCACCGAACTGAGTTCCTATACTAAGGACTCCAAGGATTTTTTGAGGCAGATACAAGACGTGGAGTGGGAGGAGGATTTCCTGATGATTACTATGGACATCTCGAGCCTCTACACGAGCATCAGTCATCATGATGGCATTGCAGCTGTTAAGACATTCCTGAATCTACGACCCGCCCGATACTTGCAACACAGTCAGATGATTCTGGACTTCATATCGTTTTGCTTGAACAATAATATTTTTGTTTTTCAGAACCAACGATACAGGCAAGTAAGGGGGACTGCGATGGGAACCTGCTTCGCCCCCAGTTACGCGAACCTTTTCGTGGGCTGGTGGGAGAAGCAGGTGGCCTGGGCAGACGATAAAACCCCTTGGGTGGAGAACGTGATATGCTGGAGGAGGTATATTGACGACCTCTTCCTTATTTGGAGGGGGTCTGAACACTCAGCATTGGATTACATTAGGATTCTGAATCAGAATGACCTTAACCTGCATTTCACCTGTACAATAAGCAAGAATGAGGTTAACTATTTAGATCTCAAAGTTTTCGTTGATGCAGGCAAGATCCAGACCGCCCTCTTTAGAAAAGAGACGGCGGGTAACTCTGTCCTCCACGGACGCAGCAGCCACCCGACCTCCCTGGTTAAGAGTATCCCCTACGGGGAACTGTTGAGGATCAAGCGCAACAGTTCTCTGGAGAGAGATTACACAGAGGCCGCTCAACAAAGTGTTAAACGCTTTAAATCCCGCGGCTATTCCGTATCTACCCTCCTTCAAGCTGAGAAAAAGGCAGAGAAAGTCAACAGAGATACCCTCCTACAGGACAAGAAGATAGGAAGCCCTAAAGAAGGAAGTGGCATCATTAGACTGATCACGAATTACTCAGTTGCAGCTAACAAGGTTAGAGCCATTATGGCTAAAAACTGGGGGATCTTGAAATCCGACAATGTAATCGGGAAAGATCTGCAACAACACCCCATGATTACCTTTAGAAGATTAAGATCTTTAAGAGACACACTAGTCACTAGCCATCTACCGAAGGGCAGATCCAAGGGAGAACTGCAGTTGATGCATGGCTCGTACCCATGCGGGAAATGCAAAGCCTGCAGTAACAGTCAGAGGGTATTGAGCTATCAAGTGCCACACAGGAACTCAAAAGTTAAAATCAACAAGTTCATTACTTGTTCAACCACATTTGTGGTATACTGTCTTAAGTGCCCCTGCGAACGTATGTACGTAGGTAGCACCACGAAAGCAGTTAAGTTGAGAATCCTGGAGCACCAACGAGCCATTGCAAATAAGGATGAAAATTATCCAATGGCCCGGCATTTTGCTAGCCACCACGACAGCGACAGGACAAAGCTCAGCTTTTTCAGCTTAGACTGCATCCCTCAAGATGTTAGGGGTGGAGACTTGAAAAGGCGACTCAGACGCTTGGAGTCTCGGTATATTATCGACCTCCAAACGAAGTCACCAGGAGGACTTAATGCAGGGGAGGAGTTATTATCACACCTATGAAGACTTCCACTTGTTTCTGAACCACGACACTGTCTGTAGTAATATTTTCGTTCATTCTATAGAAGACGTAGTTATCATTTGGTTTCAGAAGAATAGCAACCCCCCCAACTCCACACCCCTTTCCCTTAGTTAGGGCTTATGTTGTGTGGTTCTGTTAATACAGGTATTTGTGTGCATGGCCATCCAGGCCTCAATCAATTATTACCACAGACTTAGAATGTATGGGGATTATGTTATTCCTACTGTACACCGACATACGATATGATGAGGAAAGCAATGGAGTTTTTTACTGTAATAGTAATTTGTGTTTAATGGCCCATCCAGGGCGTAATCAGTTACCAACACGATAAGAATATATTTATGTATGCTCAGTTTATTTACTTTCATCGCTTGTAAATGAAAAACTTGAAATGTAAATTGTAAATAGCGCGATTTCATCGTTACAAGATGGCGCTTTCATTTGACTTTTTGAACCTTCCTTTGTTTCAATGAATCTTGCCTTATCTATTGCTGCACTGCCGACGCCAGCTGACACTGACGAAGGCAAGTGCTGAAACGCGTCTGATTTCATTCTTTTTGCGCCAATAAACCTACTTGGTTTACACCTGCTGGGAGTGCCGTCTTGTTGCTTTCTGCTGCCGGTCCCCGGTAGCAGAGTTGCGGAGCTTGAAATATATATATATATATATATATATATATATATATATATATATATATATATATATATATATATTCACTGAAAAAAACATAGGTTTCAGGCCTTATATAGTTAGGAATTAGCTTTTAAAAAACCTTTGAAATTCACTCAAAAAACTATAAGTTTTAGGGGTGTTATAGTTAGCTGGACATTTCACTCATACAAAACCATTGAAATTGCTCCTATATAGTTAGTTGTACTAACTATATTTCGCGCTCCAGCAATCCACTGCTGATGATGTCACATATTAGATCATTCATGACATGGTCAGTGACATCACTGAAAAAAGTGAATTTCAAAGGTTTTTTAAATGCTAATTCCTAACTATATAAGGCCTGAAACCTATGGTTTTTTCAGTGAATTTGCAAGGTTTTTTAAATGCTAATTCATAACGATATAAGGTCGAAACCTATGGTTTTTTCAGTGAATTTGCAAGGTTTTTTAAATACTAATTCCTAACTATATAAGGCCTGAAACATATGGTTTTTTCAGTGAATTTGAAAGGTTTTTTAAATGCTAATTCCTAACTATGTAAGGCCTGAAACCTATGGTTTTTTAAGTAAATTTGCAAGGTTTTTTAAATGCGAATTCATAACTATATAAGGCCTGAAACCTATGGTTTTTTCAGTGAATTTCAAAGGTTTTTTTAACGCTAATTCCTAACTATATAAGGCCTGAAATCTATGATTTTTTAATGAATTTCAATGGTTTTTAAAATGCTAATTCCTACCTATATCAGGCATGAAACCTATGGTTTTTTCATTTAATTTCGAAGTTTTTTTAATGACAATTTTTAAATGTATTAATTGTTATTTTTTTTATATTGATTTACTACATTTTTGCAGGCAGGTGTTCAGAGGGCATGCCCCCTTTTCACAACACTCTGCAACGCTGCCCCCGGGCATGTTTGCAGAGGGGGAACTAATTCCCCTTGCATACTGAGGGTCCCTGGGGGGCAACTAACCCACCAGGAGCCTCCAGTAGGCGCCAGGAGGCTGCTTTGCTTTGCCCCGGAGGGCGGCGGTCCCCGGGGCAGTGTGGGGGGGGGATTGGGCACCCCCCACACTTCTTTATCACTGTGCCCCCGCGATTTGGTCCCCCTTGGGGGTCATTTTTAAATAAACATCCCGGGATTTTTTTAAAAAACATTTTTGGCCTTGGGTGTCCTTGTGGGACCCCCTGAGCAGGCCTAGGGGGTCAGGGTGCTTCTACCATGCCCTCTTTTTTTTCTACACTTTTTTTCTGCTTTCTTGTGCCTCTGTCTACCTAGCACAAGATGAATGCCAACACTTCCTGGTTAGAAGTGTTGACAGCCAATGAGCATGCTGCTTTCCTGTGAAAGGCATGCTGATTGGCTGCCACTGTCTGTCAACACTCCAAACCAGGAAGTGTTGGCAGCCATCTTGTGCCTCGGTAGAACCAAGGCACAAGAAAGCAGTGAAACAAAGGTGCAACACAAGCAAAGGGGGCAGGGTAGAAGCACCCTGACCCCCTACGCCTGCTCAGGGGGTCCCACAAAGACCCCCCAGGCCCAAATGTTTGTAAAAAAAATGTTTTAATTGCGCGGTGCGCGCACCATACACGCACCGTACGCGTATGGTGTGCGCACCGTACACGTACGGATGCGCACCCCCGCGATTTAAAAAAAAATAAATAATTTTTTTGTGGCCTGGGGGGTCATTGTGGGACCCCCTGAGCAGGCCTAGGGAGTCAGGGTACTTCTACCCTGCCCCCTTTTTGAGTTCTACACATTTGTTTTTCTGCTTTCCTGTGCCTCAGTCTACTGAGGCACAAGATGGCTGCCAACAATTTCTGTTTTGGAGTGTTGACAGACAGTGGCAGCCAACAGCATGCAGCTCGTACTCGGGAAGGTACAGATTACAATAAGCTTACAGTGCACGCACGGTGCAATGCCTATAGATATATATATTTTTAAAATCCGATTTTCTCAACAACTACTGGAGGGATTTACACCATTTTACCAAAAGGGCATACTGCGTACCAGGCCCTACCATTTTGCCAAGTTTGGTGTAATTCTGTTCATCGGTTCGGGCTGTAGCCTTGTCTAGATGTCCTATGGAAAATTGCATGGAGAAAATACATTTTGGGACCCCCTTTTTTCTTGGCCCCCGCTTCACGAATCCCCCCGAAACTTTCAGGGAAGGAGCGGAGCGTAATGGGCCACCTTCTTTGAGAAAATCGCGTACATTCATTAACCGGCGCAAAAGTTATTCACAATAGAATGTTGCGGATTTCCTACGGAAACTAGGTCCTAACTATATATACCTACTGGCGACCGCCAGTAGGTTATATATAGATATATATATATATATATATATATATATATATATATATATATATATATATATATATATATATATACACACACACACATAGGGAGAGAGAGAGAGCTGTGTCTCTATCTAAAAAACACACAGAATAATACATTCTAGCAAGCTGTGCCTTATCAACTAATTTACAATTAAAATAGTTGTTTGCATGGAAACATACCAGCAGTAGAGCCATTTATACGTTTTAAGGCCATTTCTTATCACCCTAGGATTTGATAAGATAAAACTTTCAGCTGAGGGTGTTGCATGACTGAAAGATCTCTGCACGAGTATATTTACCACCACAAGTCTTTTTTTAGAATATCTGCTTCTTATCCCTTTCACAGGACACCCTGGATCAGTTCAACTTTGGGCGTGCTCAAATGAACAAAGATCCTGAATTATTGTTGCAAGAGCCAAACGCAGAGCATACTTTACTGTAATAAAGGCCATAACTTGTTTAAATCAAATGCAAGTTTACTCTCATTAGTGGTATGAGATAGTATGTCATATATTTGAAGAGAGTGACTAATGTGATTGTATTTCGAATCGACCATTGTTGCCAATGTGTTCCATGTTTTTGTATTTTTCCACTTCTCTCTTATTTGTGAACCGTTTTCATTTTCTGTGCTCCTTTTGTTTGTGCGACACTACGCAAAAATCTGGTGTAACATGAAACCTTACAAGTACAGCACACATACTAAACCATACAGCTGCAAAGTCCAGAGACCGATTTGGGCATGTAAGCGAGGTAAGTTAAAATGTCAGAATAGTGGGTAAACAGCATATTTGAGGAGCGTCGAGGATATTGCAGCATCAAGCACAAAAATTGAAATTTAGCGGCACAAAAATCGAAATTTAGTGGCATTATTGTGGCATGTTATTTTACTCGTAATCATTCCTTTTCAGTCTTAAATCAATGGAAATTGTTTTAGCAGAGAATTCCACTTTCAAATAGGCATGTTTAAACTGTCTGAGAGTATGTGTTGGCTATGCTAAGTCCCTAACTCCTGTAATGGCTGGCAGGAACGTTTTTTGCATTTTGCTGGCAGCCAATCAGAGAACTTGCGGGACTCTGCTCTCCGCAGGAGCGATATGGCCCATGGGAAATAAAGATCCCAGGACCAATCATAACTTTCTACTTTTAAATTGCCATGCCCGCGATAGTCTAAGACACTCTTGCAAGCCTAAATACACCCCTGCTGGGTCACGAAACAAGAAGAGAGGGGATGCGTTGGTGCCCAATGCTGCTTACCGATTCCTTTCTACTCTCGTCTTAGAACTGGGTGCAGGCAACCCTACCCTGACCAGTGGCATCAACCCTTCCACCTGCCACGGGTCATGCTTACAAGCCTAAACGATTGTTTGCTGTAATTCGATTCTCTCCCGGCTGCTCATGCACTTAAAACTGCGCACTAAACAACAAGTTGCACACGTGATTGTACTGACTGACCCCCTCTCGAACCCCACCTTCCACCTACCACCATCCCCTCCTCCAGGGCACAAGTCCTAAAAAAAAAGAAGTGGGGGGATTAACCAAGTTAGGTAGTTTGCAAGTGACATCATGGCACGTGCCACCATAGCACATGACGCCACAACACAAATAATTATTTGATCTCACTTTTTACACACGTCTCCTAAGAGGATGGGGTAAGGATTCAGGGAAGAAAAGCATGGACTTGTGATAGAGTGCACAATTACAGTTAATCCAACAAACTGTTCATGGAGGGAGGGGTGCTTAGACCTGAAAATTATTAAAGGTCTTTTATTAAAGGTTTTATTGAGTCACATGAACGAAGGGGGATAGTTTTCGAAAGTATTGATGCAAAGCCAGAATGGGGGGCAAGCACAGTCCCTACCAAGCACAAGGTGTCCAGTTTCACATTAAGGGGAAGATTAGGATTGAGGTTTTTCCGCATCCTCCGGGCCGGGGGAAGCCACCGCCGGCCCGTAGGATGTGGAAAAACCGCAGCAGACCCACCAAAGACCCACCGCCACATTAGGATGGCTGGTGGGTCCTGGTTTGTGTCCGTAGCTTTTCCGCCACGGTTGGTTTACAACCGCGGCGGAAAAGCCCTAATATGGTGGAGGTGTCTCTCAGACACCGCCAGCCATATTAGGATGCCCAAAAAGAAATGTTTTTCCACTGCGGGTTTTCCGCCGCGGAAAAGCATACGGAGCATCACTGCGGGGGCCCGTTGTGGGCCCCCTTGGTGAAGGGGGGGTGGGGGGTGCACATGGGGGTACCTATGGTACCCCCCTGCATTTGTATGCAGTAATCGGCAGGCACCGCGCGGTGCCTGCCGCTTTCTGCATACAAATGCAATGTATGCATTTTTAGGTCTCGCCTGTCGATGCGCATGCGCATCGAGCAAGCGAGACTATTGCGAGTTATCCACTCTTTATCCACACTGCAAGGAATCGTGGCGATTCCTTGCAGTGCCCGTGACTTTTAAGGTCAATGCGCATGCGCATTGAGCTTATGCGCATGCGCATTGACCTTAAAAGCGCGTGCGCGTGCACGTCCGTCTCCTAACAACACACACACACCCTCTCCCCCGCTCCGCCCCCTCCCGCCGTGTCGCATTTCTCCTCCCCCTCCCCTCTCTTCCTTCCGTCTAACGCCGTGTCGCACCTCTCCCCTCTCCGCCCCCTCCCCGCTCCGCCCCCTCCCCTTTGTACTATCTATCAGAACTGCTATTCATCCCCCAACAGGCCCTCGACCTAGCCCTCGTATAGTCCAAAGGCTGATCCTGGATTACTTTAAATACATGACCCTGAAAGAACGCGGACTCTGCCTTGGATGCAGCAATTGAAACCAGAGACTTCCAACAGTTTCACCCAAAGAAAAGTTAGAGCTAAAATGTCACATCTGCAATGTATGTTCGCAAACACTTATAAGAGATCCTGGACTAAAGCCAGCTAAAGTGGGGCCTGCGGAGATTGGAATAACTGAGCCAGCAGGGTGACATCCTTAATTGGTGGCCGGACGTAGCACAACGGACAAAGGTAAACAGGAGAATAAGCCCCTGAGACACCAGATGGCACATAATAGTTGCGCTTTAGCATATAAAATCTGTTATAATTTCCCACTAAGTCACAAAGCACGGGGACTTTATTAGATAAATAGTACCAACGAGTAGAAAGGAAATAAGACCTGGAAATTTGAAGAGCCAGACGGGTAACACTACGCTACGGGGCTGGTTGTAGAGCGAAGGTCCTCTGCAAACATGAAAATAAGCCCGAGTCTAAATAATGGCACTTTCAATTGCACTGTATCAGAAATTTTAATCTTTATGAACTATGGTTCCTTTTTAATCGCTATTTAATGTAACTTATGCAAATAAAATTCAACTATCAACCTACTGTATCGACTCCTAATCTTTAAATAGGCCAACTAACTGCTTTTTCTCTCGTAAAGGAGAATTCCAAGTAGTAAGCCTTGGCGTGTAAGTTTCCCAATTGCTGTTCGTCTCCAGTAAATGTTGTTGGCCTTGATTTGTGCTGTACAAGTGGCCAGATAATACTATTATGCAGTACAATACTCAGTACTCACGCATTTCTCCTCCCCCTCCCCTCTCTTCCTTCCGTCTAACGCCGTGTCGCACCTCTCCCCTCTCCGCCCCCTCCCCGCTCCGCCCCCTCCCCTTCCCTCCGTGTCGCATTTCTCCTCCCCCCTCCCCTCTCTTCCGTCCGTCCGTCTTGTTTAATTAAGCCTGTCGTCTTTTGGAATGAGAGTCCATTGGTTTGAGGTGAGCTTCGGCCTGGCATTTAAAAAAATAGTTAATCGTTCAACTCTCTCTTGCGATGGATTCATGGAAGTTCGGGGCAAAGAAATTTGAAAAATCTCTTAAAGGCAGTAATGAATGAGCTTGCCTGTTTATTTAACCAACTCACTTGTTAATATAGGTAACGAGGAAAATCAGTTTTTTGTTCAGTCCTATGTATGAGCTAAGATCTGATTAGACACTGATGGGGGTGCAGAGCGATTGGTTCAGACTATGCATAGAGGCAAAAGAAAAGGTACTGCATATTCTCTACATGTGCTCAAAACTATGAAAGCAGCGGAAACCGCCGCTAAAACCTGGGATTGAGAAACGCAGCATAAGTACTTCCAACAAAGCCATACACTTCGCTTTCCATGGTGAAAACCTGATGGTAGGCAGAATCGTAAAATCCATGGATATCGTTTTCAAATTGTTTATTTCTTTCCTGTTGATGTTTATTTAAGATTTATTGATGCTGTCTGATTCATTTAATTTTTTAAAAAATTTTTGTTTATTGACTTTTCACATGAACATGCAATTGACAGTACTGCATCAGTATCAGAGTGACGTCTGCCAAAGTTTTCGTATGTATAAACCTAGAGTAAAACTTTAACCCAAAATTAAAATCCTTACCTAAAATGAAAGTGCTCTTTAGAATGCATACACATTCAAAAGTAGAAAGTGAGCAAAGGAAATGTAGTCCTTTTCACCATTTTCAGTCGTGATAGAACGTGCTCTACCTGGGAACTGAGGCTCATCATCTGTAAAAGTCATTGTCTGCACTGTGGTCTATCTTGTAACACATTTACCCCTCCCCCAGTGGGAGTGCTTTGTCCCCAGTGCCACACCCTCCCTTCTCGAGAGAGGCCCAGGGACATTATTACTTTGTACTGAGGAGTGTAGTGTGCGAACCAATCACTCAAGGCTGCCTGACGGTTTTCAACTTCCTTACATTAGGCCTGTACAAATTTATGCCAGCCATTGTACCCTCAACCCCTCACTCACCCTCACTCTCACTCCTCACTCCCCCTCACCCTCACTCACCCTCAACCCCTCACCCTCACTCACCCTCAACCCCTCACCCCCTCACTCACCCTCACCCTCACTCACCCTCAACCCCTCACCCTCACTCTCACTCACCCTCCCTCACCCTCAACCCCTCACCCTCACTCACTCACCCTCAACCCCTCACCCTCAACCCCTCACTAACCCTCACTCTCACTCATCCTCACTCAACCACCCTCAACCTCACTCACCCTCAACCCCTCACCCTCACTCACTCACCCTCAACCCCTCACCCTCAAACCCTCACTCACCCACCCTCAACCCCTCACCCTCACTCACTCACCCTCAACCCCTCACCCTCACTCACCCTCACCCACACTCACCCTCACCCACATTCACCCTCACCCACACTCACCCTCACCCTCAACCCCTCACCCTCACTCACCCTCACTCACCCTCACCCTCACTCACCCTCACCCACACTCACCCACACTCACCCTCACCCACACTCACCCTCACCCTCACTCACCCTCAACCCCTCACCCTCACTCACCCTCAACCCCTCACCCTCACTCACCCTCAACCCCTCACCCTCACTCACCCTCAACCCCTCACCCTCACTCACCCTCAACACCTCACCCTCACTCACCCTCAACCCCTCACCCTCACTCACACTCAACCCCTCACCCTCAACCCCTCACTCACCCTCACTCTCACTCATCCTCACTCTCACTCATCCTCACTCACCCTCAACCCCTCACCCTCACTCACCCTCAACCCCTCACCCTCACTCACCCTCACCCTCACTCACCCTCAACCCCTCACCCTCACTCACCCTCAACGCCTCACCCTCAATCACCCTCAACCCCTCACCCTCACCCACCTTCACTCACCCTCACCCACCCTCACTCACCCTCACTCACACTCACCCTCAACCCCTCATCCTCACTCACCCTCAACCCCTCACCCTCACTCACCCTCAACCCCTCGCCCTCACTCACCCCCACTCACCCTCAACCCCTCACCCTCAACCCCTCACCCTCACTCACCCTCAACCACCCTCAACCCCTCACCCACCCTCAACCCCTCACCCTCAATCCCTCACCCTCAATCCCTCACCCTCAATCCCTCACCCACACTCACCCTCACTCACCCTCACTCACCCTCACCCACCCTCACTCACCCTCACTCACCCTCAACCCCTCACCCTCACTCACCCCCACTCGCCCTCAACCCCTCACCCTCAACCCCTCACCCTCCCTCACCCTCACCCTCACTCACCCTCACTCACCCTCAACCCCTCACCCACCCTCAAATCATCACCCTCAATCCCTCACCCTCACTCACCCACACTCACCCTCACTCACACTCACCCACCCTCACTTACCCTCACCCTCACTCACCTTCACCCTCACTCACCCTCAACCCCTCACCCTCACTCACCCTCAACCCCTCACCCTCAACCCCTCACCCTCAACCCCTCACCCTCAACCCCTCACCCTCAACCCCTCACCCTCCCTCACCCTCACTCACCCTCAACCCCTCACCCTCTCACCCTCAACCCCTCACCCTCAACCCCTCACCCTCAATCCCTCACCCACACTCACCCACACTCACCCCCACACTCACCCCCACCCACACTCACCCCCACTCACCCTCACTCACACTCACCCACCCTCACTCACCCTCACTCACCCTCACTCACCCTCACTCACCCTCAACCCCTCACCCACCCTCAACCCCTCACCCACCCTCAACCCCTCACCCTCAACCCCTCACTCACCCTCACTCACCCTCACCCTCAACCCCTCAGCCTCACCCTCACTCACCCTCAACCCCTCACCCTCACTCACCCTCACCCACCCTCAACCCCTCATCCTCACTCACCCTCAACCCCTCACCCTCACTCACCCTCAACCCCTCACCCTCACTCACCCTCAACCCCTCACCCTCAACCCCTCACTCACCCTCACTCACCCTCACTCACCCTCACTCACCCTCACTCACCCTCACTCACCCTCACCCACCCTCACTCACCCTCACCCACCTTCACCCTCACTCACCCTCACTCACCCCCACTCACCCTCAACCCCTCACCCTCACTCACCCTCAACCCCTCACCCTCACTCACCCTCAACCCCTCACCCTCACTCACCCTCAACCCCTCACCCTCACTCACCCTCAACCCCTCACCCTCACTCACCCTCAACCCCTCACCCTCACTCACCCTCAACCCCTCACCCTCACTCACCCTCAACCCCTCACCCTCACTCACCCTCAACCCCTCACCCTCACTCACCCTCAACCCCTCACCCTCAATCCCTCACCCTCACCCACACTCACCCACACTCACCCCCACTCACACTCACACTCACCCACCCTCACTCACCCTCACCCTCACTCACTCACCCTCACCCTCACTCACCCTCACTCACCCTCACCCTCACTCACCCTCACTCACCCTCACCCTCAACCTCACTCACCCTCAACCCCTCACCCTCAACCCCTCACTCACCCTCACTCACCCTCACCCTCAACCCCTCAGCCTCACCCTCACTCACCCTCAACCCCTCACCCTCACTCACCCTCACTCACCCTCAACCTCATGCTAAAGATTTACAAAAAAACCCATAAACAATTCTAAAAGCACTAACTCTAATGCTGCGAGACCTATTGCATTTCTAATGCTTGTTAACCTTGCGGCGGGTGCAGCTTGAAGCCGCACCCGCCGCAATGTTAAAAATAGAGGATGTGACCGCCAGGGTGGCGGTCACATCCTAATTGGACAGGAGGGAACTCCGCAGGCCATGCGGAGGTTTCCTCCTCCTCGATGGTCGCGGGCGGACTCAAGTCCGTCCGCGATCATAATGAGCCCCTAGTGTTCAAAGCTGCCACTGACCCGAACCACTGGGAAGGGCCTTGAGCAGTCTCTGCACTTACCATCTTGGTACCTTAGGCCTAGACTTAGGCCCATACTTACAGAGGGGAAAAGTGAAACTACCAAATCCTGCATGCAGTGTGTCCTTGGCTTAAAAAACAGCACTGCCGGAAGGTCACCTTCATGACTGGGGATTGCTGACCATCATGGTTCTCCCATTCTCATAGTTAACGTGGCCATCCGTGGATGATGTCACAACAGAACTCAAAACCCAAGGTGACATCGTCAAAGAATGCAACATTATGGAATGCCTATGTGATGGTTAGTTGTGCAGGGATGGACAGAGAGAGCTGTGTTGTCTTTGACCTTGGTGGCCCCTTTAAACTTTTCAGTGCACCAGCTGGCACTTCATTATGGTGATATACCACTCTGTTAACTAAAGCTATGCTTGACTTGGTATGGAACCTTCATTTTTAGGACCCTGCAGTAAACTCCTGTGCTGAACACATAATTTGCTCTGTGTGTGGTAATGTGATAGAGATTTCTTAATTTTATCGTAGGTTCTACAGATGAATAATGCACTACACCTACAGAAATTACTGCTGTAAGTGTGAAGGCTCTGTGGATGCCCCAATTTGAGTGCTAATTTCACCAGATAGAGAAGACCCCTCCGGAACTACACCCATCACCTGCAGTTTTTATCAGGCTTGTGAACAAGGATGTATTTCTGAAATGCATTGAGCCAAGGAGGTTTGATTTTGCCAGTATGGGGAGCAGGAGCGTGCTGTGACCTCACTGCATGAGGGTACGGTGTTATGAGGGCTTCCTCACCGAGGGCAACTTGGTATTGTGGATTTGTTAGTGGCTTGGCCCAAGTCTCGAGGAAGACCCGCCGTAGTTGAACAGACCTGTGGTGTTGGAAAGACCAGCACCGCTTAAAGGACGATTCCGCTGGCCAGTGAGTGTTCTGTTGATTGCAGCAATAGCTACATGTCCAGCTAACATTAACCCACTTGGGAGGAAACTTTTACATTTTATTTCTCAAAACAGCAGCGCCCACTTGGGTTATACTGATAGGTCTGGACTTCAAATACCGTCATGCAATGCGGTACACTCCTATGTAGGCGAATGATCTTGCTCAGAGTGGCGGAATTTGTATTTAATAAAGAGGAGATGTTCCAAAAAATCGTTGCTGTTGCTGTGTTTATCAGGCTTGTGAACAAGGATGAATTTCTGAAACGGGTTGAGCCAACAAAGTTTGATTTTGCCAGGATGGGGAACAGGAGCGTCCTGTGACCTCACTGCATGAGGGTACAGTGTTGTGGGCAACTTGGTACTGTGGATATATATATATATACATATATATATATAGAGAGAAAGAGAGAGCACTGCCAAAACGCTTTGGGTTTTTGTTTTTGGCTTGATGCAATGAGTAATAAATAACTTTTCAAGCTTGAAGACATCTGTGTCTCCATGGTAGGAGTGCATCGCGTACGTGTACGGAGGTATTTGGATATATATATATATATATATATATATATATATATATATAGATAGATAGATAGATAGATAGATAGATAGATAGATAGATAGATAGATAGATAGATAGATAGATAGATAGAGCACTAAGAACAATACATCTCTACTTTAAAGTGCTTACCATTTCTGGTAGTAAATATTTTTGGCTGCAATATTTTTGTAACACAATATTTAAAACCTTTGAGGCTCATCAAAGAAATTTACGAAATGCCAGATGACAAAGGACTTCCATACTCTTGGGGGAGGTGGCGATCATGTTGATGACTGTACTCTGAGGAGAAGCAAGAGATACTAGCATGGGCGGCCTTAGGCATGTGCAAGCTGTGCACCTGCACAGGGCCACCACGCCAATATATATCCTTAATATAATAATCCTCTGAGGATGGATACGTATTTGCGTGGTGGCCCCTGGCAGGGATTTGGCGGCCTCTGACTCTGTTCCGCTTCCAAACACTCTTATCACCCCCCCCCCACCCCCACCCCCCTTCACTGGCCTCTGCGCTCCCCCCCCCCGCTCGGACCTCCTCTTCTGGGGCCCCCTACCTATGCTCCCTGCCCAGGGCCACCATGAGCCTGATACTAGGACCATAGGGGCACCTGCTGGACACTGTCACCACTTCCGGTAAGGGGGTAAAATTACTGGGGGAAAAGGAGAATTCTGCAGTAGAATAGCACGATGCTTGCTTGGATTAAAACATACTCCCTCAGAAGTATAAGAACCAGTGTGTCTGAGAGGGCGTTATAATAATAAAAGAGTAGTCAGGACAATACTTCTGATTTGCGCTTTTCTTGTGCTGCACACGAGAGGGGGGATATTTCATTATCTGTTTTCTCTTTCGACAACCATGACGTCTTTTACACACACAAGACAGAATTGGACGCCTCACACCGTTTCATTGTGCAGAAAAGGACTTTGCATAACCGATTCCTTTAATTTGACAATTAGAGAGTCTCAATCGCCCCTTTCATTCCTGCTTACAACATGGCCGCCTTTTTTCTATCTTTCTCTTATGGGTCAACATTTTTCATTCAACCTTTTTTGTTAAACATTCTTTCTTTGCTTCCTTCTTCCCTCGCTTTCTTTCTTCTGTCTTTCTTTGTCTTGATTTCTCTCTTGCTATCTCTCCTTAGTACCTCCTTACTTTCTTCTTCACGCACATTTATATTTCATTTTTTTTATACTCCCCTCCTTGGCTATCGCTCTAGATTTCTCCCTTTCTTTGTATCCTTATTCATGTACTGTCTTGTCGGCCAGTGTGTCTGAAGCATGGACGTGAACGAGCAGGCATACATTACTTGCTGACTCAGGCCAAACTCCCCCGCTTCTTCATGCTAGCATTTCTCAAAGTCATGCCCATGTGTCTTTCAGAGATTGGCATGAAAGTAAACTTGTCATAAATGCCTGCCTCATTTCCTGCCCGTACTCTCTCTAGAGATATGGGGTTATCAGGGGAAGCAGGTTCCCAGGAACTGCACCATAACGACTCTTTATCCGGAGCCTTCCAGTCTGCAGAGAGCCGTTTAAAGGCATGCATGGGCAAAGTGCCCGGGACCCCCCCTAGTAAAGTTATCAGGAAAGTCAGAATACTCTCTCTCTCTCTCTCTCTCTCTCTCTCTCTCTCTCTCTCTCTCACTCTCTTAGTCCCTTTCTTTATTTCTCAACCTTTCTCATTCTCTCCTCATACCGCTACCTCTGATTCTGTCTTTCTCTACCATTCCCTATCTTTCTATTGTTCTGTCTTTCTCTACCATTCCCTATCTTTCTATTGTTCTGTCTTTCTCTTCCCACCTATCTTCCGCTCCTCATCACTCTCTCCTCATTTCTTTTTACCCCTCTCTCTCTACCTCTGTCTACCTCCTTCTAATTTACCTTTACCTTTCTTTCTACACTTCTCTCTCTACCTTTCCGCACTCTTTCTAGATCAACTTTCTCTACGTCATCTCTCTTTCTCTACCTTTCTATTATGTTTAGCGTAATCGTTCCCTCTAGCTGACCAGTCACTATATCCGGCATTCCGTCTACGTCCCAGCCCTCTCTCACTTCTTCGCCCCCCCTCTGCGCAGCATCACCATTCTCTTCTTCACATCCGTACTTTGTGCACCTCGGCTCTCTCTTGGTCGTCCTGTCTGCCTCACTGCTCTCTTTACATGGCCTGCCTTTCGTTAGATACCTAATTTCCTATGTTGCCCCCTAGTGCTACCTCACCACTCGCTACCTCGCATCTCTATATTGCTCTCACTATCTCACCTACCTACCTCTACCTCTCTATGCTGCTACCTTTCTCTAGCTAAGCTCCATTCCCATCTTAACTCTTTCTATACGCAGTTCTATCTCTACATTTCCTTCACTCTGTCTCTACCTCAAGGTAAATCTTACCCTCACTCTACAAATGTACCTATTGCTACTTATCTTTATCTACTGGAATCTTCCTCAATCTACCTCTCTATATAGTTCTGTCTGAGAATCTCACCTTTCTCTCTTGCTTTAGGTCGCTGCCTACGTCATCTATCTCTATATACATCTCTTTTCCTACTTCAGTGCTTAATTTGTACAAACAAAAACAATTCCATATCCCTCGTTAGGAGGCCATTGCACTTGCACCTCCCACTGCCCATGATATCTCCGCCAGTGACAGTACCAAAACTACTAACCATCGTCCTCCTACAAGTGTGATGATTTAGACTATTCCAGGCCTGAAAGCTACAGTAAGAGCTTGCGATGCAAGTATTAGTCATTTTAAATGTACATTGTATTAATAAACATCTATTGGTTTACTCAGATGTGAATAAGGCAAACAGCACCAACATTTGGCACACTGTCATAAGTGCCAGTGTTGACAATTAAGGGCTGGTGCCGAGCACCAGGTACCACCGGCTCAAATTAAGCACTGTCTGTACCTCTCTGTCCTTCCCCTGTCTTGTGCAGGCTAGCATATGTTAAGTAAGCGTCAAGTAATACAAGGTTTCACCATATATATTTTAATGTCACGCCACAAATCTTACACAAAATACACCCTAACAAGTCAACAAAGTGTCCTAGAATGTTTCTTCCGAGGCAGGACATTTTTTACAGGGGGTCAGAGTGCCAGAGTGATCAGATCAAAGTGTCCTTACACTTGCCTAGGTGTAGTGGTTCATTATAGGGTGCTCATCATGGGACGGGTGCTACGATGCCTTTTGATCTTTAAGCCGTATGATGTGTGCAAGAGAGGGGGTGTAAGTGTAGGGTGGTGCACAAGTGGCTAACAGATCCTAAGGAACCCCCAAAAGATTTAATGAAGTGTTAGTTCCCTTGACACAGTAAAAACAGGGTCTCCCTCTATGATCAGGTCCTTCTTATTGGCTCTATTTACACCATGATCCTTTCCAAGACATCCACATAAACTGCCTTGAAAATGATCCTCTAGCAGCACCCCAGTGCTAAGCTTCTCTTGGGGAGGGGGGCTGGAACATGATTCCGGACCTATTTTTGGATAAGTCTGACTAATCCCTAAACCACAATATGGGGGAGAGAGGCATCCTCAGTGACCTAAAGTCAGATTTCGCCTTGACGCACCTGTGGAGACTCCGCCATCCCTCTGAGAGGGACTACACTTACACCTCTGAGTGCATGGAACTCAGTCCAGAATAGATTTCTTCCTCATTTGCATGGCTCTGGTTGGCCACCTGGTGGATGCCAAGATTATTCCCTTGACCTAGAAGCCACCCCCCCCCCCCCAATTGACAACTCAACCTCTCACACTACAAAGTGCCTGTGAGCAGCAGGTAAGCCAACTGTTCAGGGGGATTTAATGCTGAACTCCTCCTTGCGGAAGCAAAAGACCTTGTGTAAGCAGATCCAAATGGAATCTACCCTCGCCTCTCTTACTGTCCAATACTCCTGATCTTCATCGTGGGCCATGTTCCAAGCACTGCTACAGGCCAAATATAAACACCCTCTATAACTCTTGCACATAAACGGCACTGTTCCACCTTAAACAGCGTCATTATGAGTGCAGTGAAAAGGCAGAGTGTGCACCTCTGAAGACATTGAGGACTTTCTGACTCGCAACACAATCCCTTGCCTTACAGCCGACCAGTGCCTGGCCTAAAAGTCTGATTTCAACCCAGAAGAAATCCTGGAGGTGATTGACGATTTGCCTTATGTCATGCTCCGTGGTTAGCAGGCTACCGATCTGAATACTATAAGACCAATAAGGACATGCTGGCTCTCTTATTAAGCAGGGTGTTCTCGAGAGGCGTCTTCCGCACACCCTGTCCCCTCTGACCCCAACATTGCATCTATCACTCTTATCCCTAAACTTGGCGACATCCGTTGAGGTGTTCCATTTACCACCCGATTTCCCTGTTAAATGTAAATATGAACGTGTATGCCAAGGTGCTGGCCAATAGACATAAACAGGTGATACCCTCCTTGGTACATAGGGACCAAGTTGGGTTTGTCCCCATAGTACCTCAGCGTCCCATCTGCGTTTTCTATCACACATCCTCTGGAGGGCCTGGAAAAGGCTTTTGATAGGGTTGAGTGGAACTAGTTTTTCTGAGTGTTGCAACATTGTAGGTAGGGCCCAGTGTGTCTAGCTTGTGTTCATTGGCTGTATTACCACCCTAAGGCAATAGTCACTTGAAATGGCAATGTCTCTACCCATTTGATGCCCGTTGGGGCACCGGTCACGGTTGTCCTCTGCCCCCCCTTCTTTTTATCCTTGCCATGGTACCCCAGGTCATTACAATATGCAACTCCCCTGATGTACATGGAATTCCTCTTCCTAGCTGGGACCACACGTTGACTATCTACGAAGATGACATCCTGGTTGCACTTTCTCTCCCAGCTGCTTACCTGTGGGTCTTTATCTCTATGATTTCTCACTTTTGTTATATCTCAGGGTACAAGATAAACTGTTGTAAGAGTGAAACCCTCTTCCTGAAGCTTGCAAGCTCCTGACCATCTTTGAGGGCCACCATTTTCAGTTGTCCCCTACCTTAATTCAATACCTTAGCATAGAGGTAATTGCCTGGTCTCCGCCTTAAGGTGGAACACAACATAGACACCCTCCACTCGAGCAGTCAGGCCGATATGGCACGCTGGTCACAGCTGGGTCTCTCTCTTTCACCACACAGGTTTTGAAAATGAATGTGATACCCAGCTTGAACTATGTGTTTTACATGTGTCCTTCATGCATCAAGGCCCGTCTGATGGCTGCCTTGGAGAAAACCCTAAAAAACTTTCTGTCGCGTGGCCGAAAGCCATGACTTAAACTGGGCAAACTCTATGAGGCCACTGAACAGACGGGCCTTCGTCTTACGAACATTCAATGCTAATAGATGGCGTCTCAATTGGTGTCCCTTCAATACATTATTCATGCCACCTTAGGCATGCCCAGCTAGGTGCCTCTGGAAAACTCTGGCTAGGGGTCATCCCCAAGCTGTTAACCTCACACCCAGTTCTCACAAACACACTGCAGGTATGGCAAAACTGTTGCAGGTCTACTCCTCCATCTATGCACAGGCCCCACTGTGGTATAACGCATCTTTACTAATCTTTACTAATCCGAGATTCAGAGCCCCACTGGCCGGAGTGTGCATCTAGGGGGAAACTTCGCCTCTCTAATCCAGTTCAGGATGGGGACTACAAGTTGTTTGCGAAGGCCAGGGAACAGCATGGACTTCTTATGAGACAATTTTGGGACTAACAATGTCTGTAATGCACCCTCCCCAGGTCTTGTGTTTTCCCTCACTGGAACTTCCCTCCTCCCCACTGCTGGTCTACCTAAAAATGGGTACCTAGAAGGGACGGGCTCCCACTTATGTTGGGTTTTGGTTCAGCATCTCTACTCCACTCCCCTGGCCCACTCACTCTCGGAATGGGGGATGAACCTTTTGCAACTCCAATACTCTGAGGCAGATTTGGGTGACTTGCTTGCGGATCATAATCACTGCCTTGAGGAGGCCCACCTCAAATTCAGTTACTTTAAAGTGGTACCATTAGTCACCATTCCGACTGCGTAGGCCTTCTCTTCTTCTGTCTGCCATGTCTTGGAGGTTTGGCTGTCTGGACGGCAATATTGTCCACCTCCTCTGGGACTGATCCGTTGTGGAGGCCTATTGGACCTCTATTACTGTCACCATCAGGCACACTGTGCTTCTCGCCAGGGCTCTAAAAGACCAACTTGCTCTCTTCCATGATTTTACCCAATGGCCAGCCATCACACATCAAAAGTCGAGGTGGCTGGCCTCAGCTCTGGCTACCGCCAAGATCTCTATCCTGAGGCTTTGGAGGATATCCGCTTGTCTGGCCCTGGAGGGCTGGCTGCGTGAGTTGTTTCTACCGAGTGAGGAATTGCCAGACTCAGTGACCACTATGATAGATCCCTGGACAGATAGTCCAGATGCCCACAGAGATGGCTTACCCTGCCTCCAGGTGCTTCACACGCACGCTGGGTGTGCAGACGCTGCTGTTCTCATTCCCACCCGCATACAGTCAGACCAGATCAGACTCACGTTGGAGCAGTTTTGCCTGCATTTTTTTAAGTTGGAGCTGGTGAGCGTCGGCGAACACACAAATTGAAACTGTAGTTGCCCCTAGCCTCCCATACGGCTAGGGTAGCATTTTTCTTAGAGATGGGGGCTGCAGGGCCGCACTCCTGCAACATTCCCTGGGGACTAATCTGTTTCAACTGTATCTGCTCCCCATGGGGAGCCCTAAGGAGCAAGGCGTGCGGCAGTGCACACGTGTGAGTCATAACTGGCACAGGATGTCAGCACTTGGTATGAGGTTTACGGAAGGGGAGTTCGAGGACTTCTGCTACGTGGAACTCCACAAAATGACCCAAAAACTCCGCCACGCTACGTGGGGTTTCGCAAAGTGGTGGAGTGTGTTTGGTCACGCCGCTTGCATTGATTTTCAGCGCCGGGTGATTGTGCCGTGCTGTAAAACATCATTGTACAGCGCAAGACGGCGCAGCTGCTTTTTCTGCCGCTTGAGTAGATTTTCTACTCAAGTGACAGCTTTCTCAACGCGTACAGAAGGTTTCTCATCGCTAGCGGTCCCAACCATCTGTGACTGCCCGCTTTAAGAAATCTGACCGCACACATTGAGAATTCTCTCTGGGAGGTAATTTTCCTTGCTCGTGCTCGCCAACTTGACGTGGCGAGCGCGAGCGAGGACAAATCTCACCAGGAGGTGGAATTTCCTCGCTCGCGTTCATCAACTTGACGTTGGCGAGTGTGAGAGAGGAAAAACTCTGCATGCTCTCCGGGGAGTACCGAAAACTCCACAAATGGAGCGGAGTTCACTGCCCAAGCCTAGAGCAAAGTGCTCCAAGGATGAAATGGGTGGAGTTTGGGGCAGCAGCTTAGCATCTCAGAGTCATAGTGCCAGAGCATATCAGGAGTGCAGAGGTAAGAGACAAAGGTGGCAAGAGAATTTTAAGAGTGCCCAAGGTATCCCACCTCACAGTGGACTTGAACATCATAGCTATAGTGGGAAATTTTGGACCACATCTGCTAGAGAGTAGGTGGCTCGGTCTACAACACTAAAAAGTGTGTTCTGATAGCACAAGGAAAAATCCTGCCGGCGAGAGGTAGTGCATACCAAGAACCGAGTAGCCTCCATCAGAAGGGAGCAACTACCACAGCAGAAATGAGGTCCCAAGAAGAGAATCAGGTGGTGCAAAAAGAAGGAGTAAGAAAGTCTGCACTAAAAAATGCAAAGAAGCATGATCGCCATAAAAGCCCCTCACCTAATGAGATTTGAGGATTGTCAGTTACTATATCAATTCAGTATTTTGTGGTTAAACATTTTAAAAGAAGGCAAGCTCAACCCGAAGCCTAAAACTTTAGAGAAAGGACACCATGTAAGTCGGGGAACGATACCTATCAGCTCTTGGACCTAAGTGTACCCTCCATAAGCAACCCAGATATGTTGGACTGTAAGGAGCTCTCATTAGAACCTAGGTTGTCTTCGTTACCCTGGCTTTTCTCCCTATTAGACAATAGGGTGACACAAGAGGGGTGGAAAGAAGATGGTCTGGAGGTAGGGCAAGATAATGGACTGCAAAAGAAAGTATGAAGGAGCTAGACAACACACACGAGCAGATCACACCAGCAGTCAATGAAGACAAAGGACGATCAGTGCAAAATTCAATCCTAAACCTATAGATATCTGCATCACCGTCAGCCTCAATGTTGAACATAATGCTGATCCTACAAAACTGAAGAGAATTAGCAACATTGTGAGTGAAAGTTCAAGTGTTGGAATAGCAGGAATGAGGCTTGTGGACCCGTGGTCCAAAACCGTAGGCGCTGCAAAACAAAAGTGAGGAGCATCAGACGTGCTGTGTTTAGACTCCTCTTGCTTAAATTGCTAGGGCTCAAAAGAGGCTCAAACAATCCTTTGGTTTATAGATAATATAAGTCCCACATAATTAAATATTGTGAGAGTGAAGTTGACAGGATTGTTGAGGGATATTTTAGCAATAATAATGCATAATACACGCCAGGTTCAAGAGCCGAGATCCACAAAACAGTTCTTGTGGCCCTTATTTACACACTTGTACAATAAGCAAACATGGGCAAAGAACTGGCAAAGCCAATAACTCTTGAATTATTAACATATTCACTTTGTCATTGTTTATTGCTGATGCTACGGCATAGCAACAAAAAGCACAATGTTTTTAGGTCTCGCTGAGTCAGCACGCATGCACTGCTCGGAGAGCATTTAGAAGCTGCTTTGGGAAATGCTCCCAAAGCGGCGACCAGCTTGCTAGAACGCGCAACAGGCACGCGTGCTTGCGCGTGCATGCTTTGCGTGTTTTAACGCGTCATCGCGATCACTTTCGCTATCACAGCGATCGTGATCGCGATGGCTTTCGTGGCCGTCGCTTGTTTCTATTGAACTTCCCGCCCCATGCCCCTACTAAGGGCATGCTGCTTTCCTTGGAATAACTGTCTGCCCCCAAGAAGTCTCCAGCTCATCCTTTCATCTTGCCACTCTTTAGACTTACAGTGTCTGAAAATGGCAAACACATTCACCATCTGTCTCTGTGCAGCGGCACCTCGTCACTCAGAGCAGACAAGCGCGGGCTCAGAATATAGCTTCCAGGATAGTCCATTCCCAGATGATTCTTGTGATGGCTCTGGCATTCTAGGAATCTTCATGCAGGCAGCTGAGGCCAATACGGTCACCTTCCAGAATAGCAAAACTCTTTAAAATCCCAGCTTTAAGGGACTTGCATTTAAGGATACAACGTTTAACCAGTTACAGAAATGTACCAGTCTCGAGCTATGTGAAGGAAAGCTAAGGCAGTGCCCAATAAAACGTCTCATCATATGTTAGGCTTTTAAATATTGTGACACTTTAATTGAAATGAGCTATATAGGCATTCCGATTTTCCAACCCTTCTCATTACTGACTCAACACGTAGTACATGCTGTCAATGAGAGGCTGCAGAGTAGAAGCGCTGGAGATTTTAGGACAAAGTGCACTCTTAAAATGCATGTACAGACTTGAAATGCAGGGAAACGGTGTGATCAAGGCATGTTCCTATTGGCATCTCGTCAGGTAGGTGCTCCTTGCAATTACAGATAAAAGTTTACTCCCCGCCGCTTTCACCAGCGGCCACGGATGACCATAGTCAGCTGCCTCATACCGATGATTCATAAACGGGCAAAATTTAAACATCTTTTTGCATATTCTGCCTGTAGCTCAGACTGCAGCACCCATCGCACTCTACAGTAGACCTGTGTTTTTTCCCTCAGTGATTTTATGCAACATTGCAATTATTTGATTAAACTTGGCAATAGAAGGGGAAAGATATGAAAAATCTATCTTGCATAGAGCAGAAAATGAGGTTTATGCATGCTGATTTAATCTCTATACAGCGCACAAATCGGCAAAAAACATGACTGTGATCTGCGTTTGGCCTTGTTTGACAGAAACATGCACAACATTTCACTAGCCCTTAAAGGCAGTATAGTCACAAAACAATAATCATACAGATAACAGACAGGAGCTCCCTAGTCTATTTATAATGCCCTTTTCACCTAGACTTCTTGTGGCTCAGTTCCAGGCTTTGTTGTTGCTCACAAACTATGTACACCTGTCCGTTCACAATCCCACGTGTACACTGTTATTCTCCTTTACACAAGAGCGTCAGTGCATTTACCACGCTTGCTCAAACAAAATCTTATTTTTCAAACTCCTAGGTCCAAACTAGGTCGTGTTAATAAAACTTGCTTGTGGTTTCTTGGAGCTATAAGACTAAGGCAATGAAAAAGGATAACGATAAAAATCAAACTAGCAAATAAAGGCCTGTCTAAGAGACTAAGAACTCCCTACAAGTGGAACTATCACATAAAAGCCTGTCAGCTTTTAAGTATTATCCTGAAGGTCAGATATCTGTTTTCCTTCCTCACGTAATCTGGTAGGAAGATCCACAAAGGGGACCTGAACTGAGAAACTACATCTTCCCATATGTTGCTTCTTATATCTCGGTACCTGGAGAAGGTACGCGCTGAAAGATATTAATCTCAGGAGGGAATGCATTTATTGAGGCTCTTTGCTAGGATACGTGGAGGGGAATTTTTCAGAGCTTTAAATATAGCACAGTGGATTTATTTTTTTAAACGGAGCCCTTTACCAAACAGGTAACCAGTGTAATTGTTTTAGGGTAGAAGTTAGATGGTGGTGCCTCAGAAGCCCTAATATGAGGCGCACAGCTTCATTTTGAATAAACAGACTTGGCATAGTCCATCTGAGGTATGACGTAGCCATAATTATTGTTTCCAAGGCTTCCATTGGGAAAATAGATGAAAGTTTCCTGATTATTTTCAAATTAAAATGCATTTAGCTGCAATCACACCAATCTGAGAAGTCATCATTAAACCCCTATCGAATAATACTCCCAAACTCTTAACCGGAGTCTTTGGCCGCAGAGGGTCACCCATCTCTACTGGTAAAAAATGCCTGCACCATGAGTTAATTTTGTCCTTTAGAATCACGATTGCTGTTTTGTCAGCATTTAATTAGTGTTGGTTATTTCCCATCCAGTGGCAGACGAATCTCATGATGTTTTGAAATCAGGCAAGGGTAATAACTTAATGGATAAGAAGCTGGGAATAATCCATACAGTTATCCATTCTACAACTCCAAGTTGCACGTTTTTTAATCCGGGGTCTAGCCTATATATTTAATAGATGGAGGCGAGAGAAGATCCTTGGGGGACTCCATATACATTCTGGGTAGATGTAGCAACAAATGGACCTAGCATCACTGCTTGAGTGCAATCGTGCAGGAAGGATTTAATCCAATTCAAGGCCGATCTTTGAGCCCCACTGCCTTGTCAAGAATCTCATGCTTGCTTTGCATGTTTTAGTGCGTCATTGAGATCACTTTCGCTTTAACAGCGATCGTGATCGCGATGACTTTTGTGGCCTATGCTTGTTTCTATTGAACTCCCCGCCCTCAGCCCCCTTAGTCCCAAATTTATGCTACCAGGACGATTTCTCCACTGTGGTTCCGAGATGTTACTGCCTGCGTTTGTGAACAAGGAACCCACCAGCTTCCCGAAGGTCAGTCGCACCATGCATAGGTTAATGGGCGGTGCTAATTAACAATGACAAATCATACCCTGGTGACAGTCATTTCTTTCAAAGCATCAGTGTCCTTGGCAGACCATGTGACTGTTAAATGCGGCCAATGATTAAGACTGCATGAGGCAGACAGGCGCCTGTCACAGGAAGCATCTCTCATCCTCCGGACATAATCGTGTGCTAACTTGTACGTGCGGGTCCAGTTTCCTTCCATTCGGGGGGGGGGGGCCTCACCATTGCTGCTACTGTTGGAAGTTCGAGGCCCTCCTCCACCCGCAGGCTCCCGCCTGCGCCTCATCCCTGGTGGCCCAGTGGTGGGCTATAAGAATTGTAAATATTGTTCTGCCTGTTTCTGTCTGCTTTCTCTCTTTTTTGCTCATTTGTGCTTGCTCTGTACATCCAACTGTATTCTGTCTGCTTTCACTCACTCTGCTCATCTGCACTTGGTTTGCTGTCCATCTGATTGTGTTGTGTCCCTGTCTACCTCGCTTTCTTTCTGTTATTCGCGATCCTCCGTTGTGCTGCCTCTGCTCCCCTCCGCCTCCCCCGAGTGAATAAAGTTGCCCCCTTGTCTTTTTTGCTTTTTTTCACCGTCCTTTCCTACTTTCCCCACTGCCCGCTCTTTCCTGCCGCTGTGGCCCCGCCCCCCTCCCTCCCATTGGCTCCTGCTACCCCCCTCCCAGCTGCTCCTCCCTCCCTCCACCCCTTCTTAATGCAGGCCGCTGCGCGGCCGCGCCACTGGCGCGCCAGAGGCAAGCCCGTCTGCACCGTCCGTGCCTGTACCGCACCCAGTGCCAGAACCCCTGGCCCCCGACAGGCCCACCACGCACGACGGACCTTCGACGCCACTACCCTCCTCGCACTCAACACCGGCCGCTTGACTGCCTGCTACCAAGCCACCCCGAAGCGCACTCACGGACCATTCTCCTGCCGAAACTGCTGCTACACCAGAACCCGAACCACCGCCTCCCACACCAGCCAAGGAAACAACAACGACTTCAAGTGCATCCTACTCAACACCCGCTCCGTACACAAGCACGCCATCAAACTCTGGGACCTCCTTGACTTAACAGCCCCGGACATCGCGTTCATGACGGAAACCTGGGTGAACGCCTCCTCGGTCCCTGACATCGCCATTGCCATCCCGGATGGCTACAAAATCATCCGGAGGGAGCGTACCAACAAGCCCGGAGGAGGAATCGCCACCGTCCACAGGAACACCCTCAGAGTCACATCCAGCACTGAAAAAACTCTCAGCACCGCCGAGCACCTACACTTCCAGATCCACACTGACCCCAAGACCACCCTCAGAGGAACACTCATCTACAGACCACCGGGTCCACACCCACAATTCAGCGAATCCATCGCCGACTTCGTCAGCACGCACGCCCTCGCCTCCACAGACTACATCCTCCTGGGGGACCTGAACTTCCACCTGGAGAACAACAACAACAACACCACCACCACCCTGCTCGACAACCTCTCCAACTTCGGACTGAAGCAACTAGTGAACACCCCGACCCACCACGCAGGCCACACGCTGAACCCCATCTTCTCTGCCAGCACCAACGTCACGGTCAGCCACACCACCACTCTCCACTGGACCGACCACTGATGCAGCCACTTCTCCTACAAGAAACTCACTGCACACTTTCAACCGCCGCAGATCCCCCGAAGATGCTGGAGCAAAGTCACCACTGACCAGCTGACTGCCTCCCTCGCTCAGGGCCCCCGGCCAACGTCTCGGACACCAACACCGCCACCCGAAACCTCACACAGTGGATCAGCAACTGTGCCGAGACCCTCGCCCCTATCAAGAACCCTCTGAACAAGCACAACAGCAGGAGAACCTCCATGTTCACCACAGACCTCAAGGACTCCAAAAATTCTGGCCGAAATCTAGAGAAAGCCTGGCGCCAAGAACAGACAGCGGAAAACCTCGAGGCCCGTAAGACCGCCACACGCAGACACCACCAGCTCATTCGCATCGCCAAGAGAACGGCCTTCAGAGAGCGCATAGACAACAATGCACACAGCAGCAAGGAGCTCTTCAGCATCGTGAAGGAACTCTCCAACCCAAGCACAAACTCCAACGACATCCCCCCTCACAGGACCTCTGCGACTCCCTCGCAGCCTTCTTCCACCGCAACATCGCCGACATACACGACAGCTTCGCAAACCAGACGCCTCCACCAGCCGCAGAACCAACGCCCCCCACCGCCCTCCTCAGTCGCTGGACCCCCGTCAACACCAAAGACATCACCCAGATCATGAACACCATCCACTCCGGCTCTCCATCCAACCCTGCCCTCACCACATCTTCAACAAAGCAGACACCATCATCGCACCCCACCTCTGAGACATCATCAACAGCTCCTTCGAATCTGCCTCCTTCCCTTAGAATTGGAAACACGCTGAAATCAACACCCTCCTTAAGAAGCCGCCAGCAGACCCCAAGGACCTCAAGAATTTTCGGCCCATCTCCCTGCTCCCCTTCCCGGCGAAGGTCACAGAGAAAGCAGTCAACGAGCAACTGACCAACTCCCTCAAAACCAACGGCTCCTCGACCTGTTCAAGTCTGGCTTCAGTAGCAACCACAGCACCGCGACCGCCCTCATCGCCGCCACCGACGGCATCAGAACCCTGCTCGACAACGGAGAAACCGCAGCCCTCATCCCCCTAGACCTCTCAGCTGCCTTCAACACGGTCTGCCACCGCACCCTAAAAACACATCTCCACAACACAGGGATCCAGGGAAAGGCCCTGGACTGGATCTCCTCCTTCCTCACTGACAGAAACTAGAGAGTCCGCCTACCCCTGTTCCACTCAGAGGCCACCAAGATTATCTGTGGCGTACCCCAAGGCTCTTCACTCAGCCCGACGCTCTTCAACATCTACATAAGCCCCCTTGCCGACATTGTCCGCGCACACGACCTCAACACCATCTCCTACGTCGACAACACCCAGCTGATCCTCTCCCTGACCAAAGACCCAGTCACGGCCAAATCCAACTTCCAAGAAGGAATGAGGGCCGTCGCCAAATGGATGAAGATCAGCCGTCTGAAACTGAACACAGACAAGACGGAGGTCCTCATCCTTGGACCATCCCCCTCTGCCTGGAATGGCTCCTGGTGGCCCGCCGCCCTGGGCACAGCACCAAGTCCCACAGACCACGCACACAACTTTGGGTTCGTCCTGGACTCATCGCTCACTATGACCAAGCAAGTCAACGCCATCCCCTCCTCCTGCTTCAACACCCTCCGCATGCTACGAAAGATCTTCAAATGGATCCCCACGGAAACAAGGACTGTCACCCAAGCCCTCGTCACAAACCGGCTCGACTATGGCAACGCACTCTATGCAGGGACAACGGCCAAGCTACAGAAAAGACTATAAGGCATACAGAATGCCTCCGCACGCCTCATCCTGGGCATCCCCCGCCACAGCCACATCACCACCCACCTGAGAGACCTGCACTGGCTCCCCATCAACAAGAGGTTCACGTTCAAGCTCCTCACCCATGCACACAAAGTGCTCCACAACGCCAGACCCGAATAACTCAACAAACTCCTCTCGTTCTACACCCGACTCACCAACTCTGCTCAGCGGCCTCGCCCTCGCCACCGTACCACGCACCAGAAGAACAGCAGCAGGGGGCAGATCTTTTCCTAACTCGCCGCCAAGACCAGGAACTCCCTTCCCACCCACCCCCCAACTAACCCAAGACCTTCTCACCTTCAGGAGACACCTCAAGACCTGGATGTTCGAGCAGTAGCAGCACCCCCCCACCCTCAGTGCCTTGAAACCCTCGCGGGTGAGTAGTGCACTCTATAAATGTACTGATTGATTGATTGATTGATTGATTGAAATGGATCCGTACGAGTGGTTGTTAACCTTCTAAGAGAGATTTGAATCTTCACTGTTCCGTCGGAATCTCGTGTCCTCTCGGAATATGGCCTTTCCACCTGTCTGTCCACAGCACAGATGGATAATAAAACAGCCCCCCCCTGAGACTTAGAAAGACCTGTGGGTTTATCACACACCACCAGCCATCAGTGCATGTTTTCACCAGGCACACACACACCACCAGCCGTCAGTGCACGCTTTCACCAGGCACACACCTCCAGCCGTCTGTGCACAATTTCACCAGGCACACACACCACTAGCCGTCAGTACACGCTTCCACCAGGCACACACACCACCAGCCGGAAGTGCACACTTCCACCAGGCACACATACTACCAGCCATCAGTGCACAATTTCTTCAGGCACACACAACACCAGCCATCAGTGCACACATCACTTGTTAACGCATTCACAATTAACTATTGTAGCAATCGCAGTATGGAGCACTTTACTTTTAAACATATTCATCTAAAGCGCAGCATGCCATCATTCCTACAAAAATAAATAAACTTTTTTTTGGCCTTCAATTTATATACTTTTGATGTAATTGGTGTTGCAATATTTAGCAATGCCAATAGCTC
Organism: Lissotriton vulgaris; assembly: GCF_964263255.1. Classification (NCBI taxonomy): domain Eukaryota; kingdom Metazoa; phylum Chordata; class Amphibia; order Caudata; family Salamandridae; genus Lissotriton; species Lissotriton vulgaris. The sequence goes on from NC_141697.1 coordinate 685,223,054, forward strand.
AAACTTAATTAATGCGAGACCTATTGCATTGCAAATGCTTGTTGTTAATGCCTTGGAGCACCAGCAAAGAAAAAGCAGGTTGACGCATTCTTAGTGGCGCACGTGTTTAGCTATGCATGTGTGTGTCTACTCAACAAAGTAGTTGTTTTTATTATTTTCCTATCCAAGATGGTGGATCCCACTTGGATCTGTAAATACAAAAATACATTTTGAATTTCTCCAAAGAGCATTTCTTAAAACGGTGAGGTAATGCAGCTAAGTGCTTGAAAAAAAGTGATGACAAATTTTAACAAAAATGTATGGAGTCGGAGAGCAAAGTAAGGAGCAGGAGGATGGGGAGTGGGTGGATGGCAGCAATGGGTAGTGGACAGCGAGGTGGGAAAACAGCACATGAGGCAGAAAGCAACTGAATGGTCGAGAGAAAAGCACAAGAAAAAGAGAGAATCACAAAGTGCAAGGGATGGTGGCAGAAGCCCACAAGAGAGATGTTGAGCAGCACACAAGGGAGAGAACAACACATAGCATGAGAATGGCTATTTGGTGGGGAAAGACGCATATCTGGGAGGGAGATGGAAAACACCTGCACTCTCCTCAGGGGCGGCCTTAGGCATGTGCAAGTTGTGCATCTGCACAGGGCCGCCAAAACCCAGGGTCCGCCACGCCAATATATATCCTTACTATAATAATCCTCTGAGGACGGATACATATTTGCGTGACGGCCTCTGCGAGGGATTTGGCGGCCTCCGGCTCTGTTCCACTCCCAAACACCCTGACTCCCCCCCGGACCCCCTCTTCCGGGGCCCCCTACTTACGCTCCTTGCCCAGGGCCGCCACGAGCCTAGCGCCGCCCCTGCTCTCATGGAGTGCTTAGGCAGAGATGAAAAGTAGTTCCCTTTACCTGAGCTATGGAATGCCATTCAAAAAGATGGTGAGACTATGCTCGAGGGGAGAAGAGGAAAGCAAGCAATTGAATTTGAAAAAAATTAAAGTGACAATAAAGCCAACCAAAGATATGCAATGAACAGGCTGTAAACCCACTGTAAGATTTTGGGAAGGCCAGAAAAGGTCTTTTGCAACCTGACAGCTTATTCTGTCGAGTAGGTGAGACCTAAAAAACGAAAAAGTATGAAAAGATTAATTTTAGGTGTACATTTGAGTTTTGATCACCTTGTAAAAATATCGAAGTCGGATTGTACAATCTAAGTATTGGAATATCACACATAGGTACGCTGAAACTAAGGAAATGTAACACGGAAACAAAATGTGAGAACTCAACAGCATAGCATGAAAACTTCACTTGCTGCATGGATTTAGCCCCTGCTACACAGGTTTTTTCCATCACAAGAGTGAGGCTCCCTCACCTGATCAGATCCCAATTGGCCAGAATCAACTGTCGCCCGGCTCTCATCAAACGTACGGCCTGCATGTTCCATGAGTGTCACATGATGTAGAGGGAACAAGCTTAAAATTGAACATAGACTGACCTATCTATACTAATATAATAAAGAGAGAGCCCAAACCTTTGAGGCGGGTGATCTCAGGAACCACAGCAACAATCACAACACCCTATACAGCTTTGGAAAGGGCAGTTGCAGCAGAGGGACATAGGCTATGCAGACGCCCACCATATACATTTAAAAGGTAAAAGAACCATGCCAGCAAAGTAGTCCCTTGTGGGCGTGTCTGCGTTGTGCTGTGGGCATGTGCTGGGGTGTGACACACGCTGGGGGCGTGTGGTATGTTCCGCCCTTCATGCCATGTCTCATATCGTGTGCTGTGGGCGTGTGCTGGGGGCGTGGGCGTGTGCGGGGCGCGGGATTACGGGGGAAAAAAGCGAGCGGTGTGCCCAATATTTCATTGTTTTTCTGCCCAGGTTCTGTACATTGCAGCTCCGGGTGTCCACCCTGCTCCCTTTAAATACCCCTGCACCCCATAATCATAACCCACTCTTACTCCTTAAAATACCACAACACCCTTAAACACTAACCCATCTTAACCCTATAAATATACCCTGTACCCCAAAATCCAACCTAGCCCTGAACCCTAAAAATACCCCTGCACCCCAAAACCAAACCTAGCCCTGAACTCTAAAAATACCCATGTACCCAAAACCCAAACCTACCCCTGAACCCTAAAATACCCCTGTACCCCAAAACCCAATCCTAGCCCTGAACCCTAAAAATAACCCGGCACCCCAAAACCCAAACCTAGCCCTGAACCATAAAAATAACCCTGTACCCCAAAACCCAAACCTACCCCTGAACCCTAAAATACCCCTGTACACCAAAATCAAAAAACCTAGCCCTGAACCCTAAAAATACCCCTGCACCCCAAAACCAAACCTAGCCCTGAACTCTAAAAATACCCATGTACCCAAAACCCAAACCTACCCCTGAACCCTAAAATACCCCTGTACCCCAAAACCCAAACCTAGCCCTGAACCCTAAAAATAACCCGGTACCCCAAAACCCAAACCTAGCCCTGAACCATAAAAATAACCCTGTACCCCAAAACCCAAACCTACCCCTGAACCCTAAAATACCCCTGTACACCAAAATCAAAAAACCTAGCCCTGAACCCTAAAAATACCCCTGTACCCCAAAACCCAAACATAGCCCTGAACCCTTGAAATACCCCTGTACCCCAAAACCCAAACCTACACCTGAACCCTAAAAATACCCCTATACCCAAACCTAGCCCTGAACCCTAAAAATACCCCTGTACCCCAAAACCCATACCTATCCCTAAACCCTGAAACTACCCCTGTACCCCATAACCCAAAACTATATCTGAACCCTTAAAATACCCAAACACCCCAAAACATATACCTCAGTACCCCAAAACATATACCCCTATACCCATACTTACCTTATCCAAACATTAAAAAAAGACATGCTTTTACCATTCATGCATTTACAACGAATTTTGTTGTAAATGTATGCGTGGTAAAAGCATATACAATGTAATGCCATGCGTTATAATGGCATTGCGAAGTCATGGTACTTTCGTAATGAAAGTATGCGGAGTGATGGTATGCGGAAAGAAAGTTGCGGAATAATGGGTGTTTACCCTCCCCCAGTAGGTACATTGGTGGCACGGCGGCCCACATCTCCAGCAACATACTCATATGTTTTCACCACCGATTTGAAAAATGCACGTGTCTCTCTCATTGATGGCCAGCACCGACATACACTTTTAGACACACCTCCAGCCACAAGTTCTAGAATTGCGAACTTTAGAGCTGGGGAGCTACGTTCGAATCTCGGCATCAGCTCAATATCCTGTGAGTAAAGGCAAATCGCTTTGTTTCCCCGTGCCTACCACAAATGAATGTGTTGTTTTTCTGTAATGTAAATTGTGCTCATGACATGTTGTCGAGTTCGCGCTATATAATATTGCAAGGAAAAATAAAGTAGGGAAACTCGAGTTCACACACTACTGAACGCGCACTCTTAAGTGCATCAGCAGTGCACTGTGAATCGGAGCGTTTCACAGGCCTGTCAAAGATAAGAAATGCTATCAAAACGAAATCCTAAAAACAATATACAACTGGCCAGCAGCAATTCATACCTGGACAACGTCGGGACGGGCTGCTAGTTTGTTGAATATATATATATATATATATATATATATATATATATATATATATATATATATATAGATATAGATATATATATCTTACATACACACGCGCTCTCACAGCCAGGCAAGGTGAATGCTCAAATCCATTTATTTTAACACTGCTTAGCACCTGTATGGGCATTAACTCAATGGATAACTAAGTAATGAAAATAATCTCAAAACAGAGCTGACCTGAGTGAACCATTAGTTTGGGAAGATTCATGAAACGGCGCTAAAGATATTGGCAAAAGAAAAAACACTTTTGAATAGAAACAAGGTCCTAACTATAACTACCTACTGGCAACTACCAGTAAGTGATATATATGGGCATTAACTCAATGGATAACTAAATGGATAACTAAATAATGAAAATAATCTCAAAACAGCTTACACATGAGATGCAACAGTAGAATTTATTAGAATAAAACAAAAAAAAGTATACTGAGTTTGATACTGGGGCTACAGTACTAAGGCAATACAGAGAGACGGTGGATATCATTTATGTCAACAGTGATGTCATTTGAGATGTCATCAGTGATGTCATCAGTGATGTCACTGACCATGTCATGAATGATGTAATATGTGACATCATCAGCAGTGGATTGCGGGTGCGCGATATATAGTTAGGGCAACTAACTATATATGAAATTTCAATGGTTTTGTGTGAGTAAAATATGGTTTTGTAAATGCTAATTCCTAACTATATATGGTCTATAACCTATGGTTTTTTCAGTGAATTTTCAAGGTTTTGTAAATGCAAATTCCTAACTATATATGGTCTATAACCTATGGTTTTTTCAGTGAATTTCATTGGTTTTTTAAAAGCTAATATCTATAGCTGTAAAATATATTCTTTATTACGTGACGTATCACATAGCCCGTGAGACGCCTCATGACGCATCGCATAACCGTGACGTATCGTCTCTGCAACGCAAACCAAACCCGTACCGTAAGCGCGCCGGAGCACGCTTACAGATATATATATATTTTTTTAACCTTAATTAGAGAAAATCCACACATGCACATATCTTGAGGCCTTGCAAAGGCACATCAAACAAACAGTCCCTACAATTTTGCCAAGTTTGGTGGAAATCTACTCCTTTAAATTTTATTTTACTGTTTCTCTTGATTTTCCCCTTGTTACGCTTACCGGAACGCTACCCGGTATGCAAACAAACGCTCCAAAAACACAAGATGTCGGACTCCCGTTACGCTGCCGGTTAGCTACCCGTTTTTTTTGCCCCGCAGGGAACTTTAATAGCCCCCTCATCAATCCTAGGGGTTCAGGAGGGGTCTACCTTACCCCTTTCCTTCATTTACACCTTTTCATCAGTGATGTCACTGACCATATCATGAATGATGTAATATATGACATCATCAGCAGTGGATTGCGGGTGCGCGATATATAGTTAGGACAACTAACTATATATGAAATTTCAATGGTTTTGTGTGAGTAAAATATGGTTTTGTAAATGCTAATTCCTAACTATATATGGTCTATAACCTATGGTTTTTTCAGTGAATTTTCAAGGATTTGTAAATGCAAATTCCTAACTATATATGGTCTATAACCTATGGTTTTTTCAGTGAATTTCATTGGTTTTTTAAAAGCTAATATCTATAGCTGTAAAATATATTCTTTATTACGTGACGTATCACATAGCCCGTGAGACGCCTCATGACGCATCGCATAACCATGACGTATCGTCTCTGCAACGCAAACCAAACCTGTAACGTAAGCGCGCCGGAGCACGCTTACAGATATATATATATTTTTTTAACCTTAATTAGAGAAAATCCACACATGCACATATCTTGAGGCCTTGCAAAGGCACATCAAACAAACAGTCCCTACAATTTTGCCAAGTTTGGTGGAAATCTACTCCTTTAAATTTTATTTTACTGTTTCTCTTGATTTTCCCCTTGTTACGCTTACCGGAACGCTACCCGGTATGCAAACAAACGCTCCAAAAACACAAGATGTCGGACTCCCGTTACGCTGCCGGTTAGCTGCCCATTTTTTTTGCCCCGCGGGGAACTTTAATAGCCCCCTCATCAATCCTAGGGGTTCAGGAGGGGTCTACCTTACCCCTTTCCTTCATTTACACCTTTTTTTTTCCACCTCTTGTCTCTCGATCCCACCGAGAGACAAGATGGCGGCCGCTCCGGACTGTTTACAATGTTAACAGCCAATCAGCTTCTCCTCAGACTCCCGTTACGCTGCCGGTTAGCTGCCCAGTTAGCTGCCCGGTTCGCGTACCGGGACGGGCCTCTACGGCGAAAAATCTTTTTTTTTTGCCCCGCGGGGCACTTTAATATCCCCCTCATCAATCCTAGGGGGTCAGGAGGGGTCTACCTTGCCCCCTTTCCTTCATTTCCCCCTTCGTTTTTCACCATCTCTTGTCTCTCGATCCTACAGAGAGACAAGATGGCAGCCGCTCCGGACTGTTTACAATGTTGACAGCCAATCAGCTACTCCTCAGACTCCCGTTACGCTGCCGGTTAGCTGCCCGGTTAGCTGCCCGGTTAGCGTACCAAGACGCGTCTCTACGGCGAAAAAATCGGATTTTTTTTTTTTTTTGCCCCGCGTGGCTCTATAATATCCCCCTCATCAATCCTAGGGGGTCAGAAGGGGTCTACCTTGCCCCCTTTCCTTCATTTCCCCCTTTGTTTTGGCCTCCTCTTGTCTCTCGATCCTACCGAGAGACAAGATGGCGGCCGCTCCGGACTGTTTAGAATGTTGACAGACACCGGAGAGCCAATCAGCTTCGCTTCGCAAAGCTCCGTTACGCAAAAAGTACGCGAACCGGAGCGCTGCCCGGAGCGCTGTTACAGATATATATCTTTTTTTGAACGTTAATTTCTCAAAATCCACTGGAGCACATATATTTAGACCTAGCAAAGGCACATCGGGCTAACAGTCCCTACAATTTTGCCAAGTTTCGTGCAAATCCATTCAGCCGTTCGAGCTAAAAGTGAGGCCAACCGCCCTATGGAAATTAACATGGGAAAAACGCGTTTTGGGACCCCCCTTTTTTCTCGCCCCCCCTTGACAAACCCCCCCCAAATTTTCAGGGGCTGCTCAGAAACAAAATGTGCCATTTTCCTGAGAATTTCAGCCAATTCCGTCCACAAACGCCAAAGTTATTAGACATAGAATTTTCAAAAATCCCATAGAGAAAAAATCCTAACTATATATACCTACTGGCTATCGCCAGTAGGTAATATATATATATATATATATATATATATATATATATATATATATATATATATATATATATATATATATATATATATATATATATATATATATTATATACGGATTGGTGTCAGTACAACGCGAAATATTACAACGCATTCCGTTACAACAGAATTTTTACAACGCAGGATCCATTACATCGGATGCCATTACAACGCATGGCATTACATAGCAGATGGTATTACAACGCATGGCATTACATCGTAAGTATAGGTAAGTATACCTTTTTTTAAAAATATTATTAAGTTAATTTAATTAATTTAATTTCATAAATTTAAATAAAATAAATATTAAAATAGCCAATAATTTACTTTCATAAAATAATATCTATTTAAAAAAAGTAATTTAAATAAAAAATGGGAATAATTCAATTTAATTTAAATAATAAAATTAACTTAATGTACATATTTTTAAAATTGATATGAAATTTAATTAATTGAAATAATTTATTTAATTTAATTAATTTAATTTAAAAATGTAATTAATGAAATAAAATTAATTTAATTTACTAAACATATTTTAATTAATTTAACAATGGTAAATATAATTTAAGTAACCCAAAACACAAACCCCTGTACCCCAAAACCCAAACCCTGCCCTAAAACCTAAAAACACCCCTGTACCCCAAAACCCAAACCCTGCCCTAAAACCTAAAAACACCCCTGTACCCCAAAACCCAAACCTTGCCCTAAAACCTAAAAACACCCCTGTACCCCAAAACCCAAACCTTGCCCTAAAACCTAAAAACACCCCTGTACCCCAAAATCCAAACCCTGCCCTAAAACCTAAAAACACCCCTGTACCCCAAAACCCAAACCCTGCCCTAAAACCTAAAAACACCCCTGTACCCCAAAACCCAAACCCAGCCCTAAAACCTAAAAACACCCCTGTACCCCAAAACCCAAACCCTGCCCTAAAACCTAAAAACACCCCTGTACCCCAAAACCCAAACCCTGCCCTAAAACCTAAAAACACCCCTGTACCCCAAAACCCAAACCCTGCCCTAAAACCTAAAAACACCCCTGTACCCCAAAACCCAAACCCTGCCCTAAAACCTAAAAACACCCCTGTACCCCAAAACCCAAATCCAGCCCAAAAACCTAAAAATACCCAAACACCCCAAAACATATACATCAGTACCCCAAAACATATACTCCTATACTCATACTTGTTTAAAAAATTACTTACATTAATATATTTAATTTATAATATTTAAAAACGAAATAAATATTTTTTTTATAATTAATAATAATTAAATCAATTATAAAATATTAAATAAAATAAAAAAAAATTAAATACTTACCAATACTTACGATGTAATGGTATGCGTTGTAATAGCATCTGCTATGTAATGCCATGCGTTGTAATGGCATGCATTGTAATGGTATTTGCGATGTAATAGCTGCGTTGTAACAGCATTACGTTGTAATAGTTGCGTTGTAAGAGTAACACACCATTATATACACACACACACACACATGTATATATACACACACACACACATATATATATATATAAATTTCTCGCTTCCGTAAACACGCGCTTTCAGAGCCAGGCAAGGTGAATGCTCAAATCCATTTATTTTTACATAACGCGTTTCGGCTGTAGCCTTGATCACATGTATATCACCACCAATCCTGAGCCCCATGAACTGAAATATAAAAAAGTACTGATGACACAAAAGTTACAAATTATCAGATCAGCCATCTCTGAGTGTGTTGCAGTCAATTATAGAAAATGTGAATATGTCCAAAGAAAACCATTAACAAGTGAACATAAATGCCCTGGTGTGTGAAATGCATGAGTTATCAATAAGTAAAGGTAAATCACTGTTAGTGACAAAATACCAATGAGGATTGTTACTAATACATTTGTCAGCATGTTTTAAAATTCTTACCAGAGGTATTGGGAACCTGTACATTATAGGAGCACACAGAGACCATAAGTGATCGCCTTAATCATAGCTACCACCTGATCAACAAATGAAGACAGGTTTAGAGACCTGAGTATGAAAATTATAAGAAACTGAAAATTGAAATAATGTCAGTACATTGCTGAAACAATCTCCAAAGGAATAGAGGTGGGAAGACTCACACTGATGGCTTAGTGCCAGACCATGTCATTCCCCTCGAGTTGAATGGTAATCCAGTTAGGAGGGGACTGCAATCATCAAGAGAGGTTTGACCTCCCAAGAGGAGGATACCTGCTACATGCTGCGGTCACTAGAGCTATACAAGCGCACTGGAAAGAAGGGTTATTAGAACCTAAAACGAACATGACCTGCCAATACACCATGATGGCTGCAGGAACCTATAAAGCAGTCACATGCCTGTACTTCAGAATGCTCCGGGAGAAGTTGCCACCATTGACGGCGCTGAAGGTCAAATGGGAGGCAGACCTGAATAAGGGGATCCCCGAAGCGGCCTGGGCGCAGATTGTGTGGCGGGCACGGAAGAGTACGAGGAACACACGCCTTCAGCAGATACACTTCTTTGTCCTTCATAGGGCCTACTTAACGCCTGGTAAAATCAAGAAGTATTTCGGAGCAGAAGAGGCAGCATGTCCCAGATGTACCACAGAGGGGGCGGAACTGGACCATATGCTGTGGTCCTGTCCTGCACTGGGGGACTACTGGTGGGGAGTAGGTGACACGCTGAATGCAGTGACAAGAGAGGCAACTGCAATTTGATATGGCTATCAGTGTGTTACATTGGTTCCCACACACTCCCAAAAGTAAAATCACAAGCAAGTTTATTGATATGGGCCTTCTCCTGGCTAAAAGAGAAATCACGAGATTCTGGAAGGCGAGATCAGGTCCCACGTACAAGAGCTGGCTCAAAGAATTACTGAAATGGGCTGCTTGCAAAAGCACACTTCGATACCAAATGGCACGCCGGAGACTAGATGACAAGGCATCAGATGCAGCGACAGCGTGGGAAACATTAGTGCAGGCTTTACGCGACTACACATCGCACGATGAAGAGGAAGGGCCTGATGCTGACATTGACACTCCCCAGGGCACACCAGGCACATCACATGATTAGACACTTATTTGCTCCTGACTACAGTCGCAGATGCAGACTAGACAAGCTCACAGGCGCAGGTGGTGAGGTTCGGGGGGAGGGATGGGTAGTTGGGGATAGGTTAGGCATTTATAGGGGGGAGGAGGGAGGGAATGAATGGGGGGGTAAATAAAAATAAGGAAAAGCAGATATGGAAGATCTTAATACACTGTTTACGGCTTGTGGTGGCGCTATTGCTTATGTCATTCTCCCACTTGACGCCACCCGACCCCTGGGATGTGGGCTTAAAGGCAGTGTACAAAATTGAACAGAGTCCGGCGCCTTATAGCAGCCAGAGATAACAGTTTTGTGTTGAATACTTGCGAGATTTGTACATCCGCAATAAAAAAAATATTTAAAAAATAAATAAATAAAAAAAGGGACTGCATTGATAGGAAAGGCCTCATGTGAGAATGTGAAGAAGATCATGCAATTCGTGCTGCTGCTAGTGGATCTCTGTACACTCACATCCTCCCTCATCCACAGTAGTAATCTCATTTTAAAATACGTGAAGTTTTCAAAAAAAGGCAAGCACATGTCAGTGGTAATTGTGTGCACAGCTGAAGGGCCAACCGTTGTATCATTACGTTACAAATACAAATCTTATCTGTGCCGCTAATTTCCTATCTGTGAAGAAAACTTCCAAAAGTGCCTCCGAAGAAAACGGAAGGGAACCTGTGCTGGTGAAAACTCATGTGAGTGGGTCCCTTCCTTTCCTCCTGCAAGATCGATAGAAGATGAAAAATTGTGAGTGAACAATAAAAGATAGAATTAGAGGTAAAACAATTAAAAATGCACTGTTGCGTATGTCAATACATGATCTAGTTTTACATTATCTAAACTAGTATCATCCTAGTAGATGGAGGTAAAGTTGGAAAACGGGGTGGGGGCAAGGAAGGAAAAGGGGGGAAAGGGTGTTGGGAAAAGTAAAGGGGAAGGGCATCCGGGGAGGGTTCTAGGGAAGGGTTTCAAGAATTTAAATCCAGCCTATTGAAAAATGCAGCCATATTCATTTACCACACCATTTCCGAAATGTTGGGCAATGGAAAACTGTCCACCATTATCCATTGATTTTATGATCTAAGGTCCATATAGACCTTAATTTGACATTATTTTTGTGATAACAACCAGAGAGAGCCATTCTGACACCTCCACTGGCTCAATAACGCCTTCTCTTTGCATGTCCTTCCGCATCTCTTCCACCTCATTACGAATGGCAATGGGAATTTCTCTTACCCAATGCATGTCATATTCATATATCATTTCGATACCTTTATATTATTGCATCATTAACACTCGTTCTGTTGATACAGGTTCAAGAACAACATGCAAATCATGCTGTTCAACCCAGCCCCAAGTAGCTGGTCACTCCTGTGATACATACATCTTTCCCACTGCTCTTCTCCCTTTGAATTTAAAATTTGCCCTCACAAATCCCTCTATGTGAATGGTTTAACCACTCTACCCCTTAGGTAAAATATCAATGTCATGTAACTTAGTATTTTGCCCCTTTTCTTCAAATACATGTTTGGGAATAATAGTGTTCATGGAGTCCGGATCAACCATTAGCTCTAGTAGCACCCTGTTCAATGTAAAAAATGTCTCTTGGTTTTTGTATCTTTACATTTTCTTTGTCTTCAACACACAATACTACATCTGATGTGGTACTTTCTTCATCTACAAATGCAACCCTGTTTTTAGATAAATATTTGCATAGCCTTACCCAATCTCCTCTTTTCTCACATTTTCTCCAATCTTTATCACGTACAAAACACCCTCTGAAGTCTGCAGCATGTCCCATGCTCCCACTTCTGTAAACACATTAAATTGTTTTTACTTTAACTCTTCAATCTTATTCTTGGTGTTTCTATCTGTTGTTTAAAAAACAATTTTTAATTACGCTTACTGTCAACACCAGTAGAATCTTCTTTCTTACCTACTACATTTACCCCTTCCTCTTTTTTTCTTCCAATTTTTGAATTTCTTTCATACACAAATCAGACTCCTCAACTATTTTAGCCATAGCTATTGCTTCTTGTAACATTGGATTTCTAGCTGCCCATAACCTCTCTTGTATTGTATATATTTACATTGAACTATTAATTGGTCACAAATCTTCTGATCAGTATTGGCTCCAAAGTCACATTACATTGTTAATTCCCTCAATCTTGTTGCCCTTTGATCAATCGTTTCCTTCTCTTTTTGTGGTACAGAATAAAAGGTATGTCTTTGCATTACTATGTTGACTTGTTTCCCATAGTACTTTTACAACCTCTTTTTAACTTCAAGATACAGATTGCTTATAGGTTGACCTTCAGCTCCCAATACCTCTCGGGCCACCCAAAACAGTCATGCACACTTTGCCCTTCTCCATGCAGGCTGCATTGCAGCCTACCTGGAGAACATACACACCCCTCTAGCCCCTGGCTGAGCACCGTGCCACGGCGCTCCAGGCCAATCACAATGCTGAATGCAGCCTTGTGATTGGCTTAGGGGAGGGAGCCTGGCTGCCTGCTTCCTGTTCCTGTCGGAGGCAGGAGAGCAGGTGCGGTGAAGACACAGTACCTGGCGGAAAGGTAGGTTTTGAATGTTTTTTGTCTTTATTTATGCCCCCCCCCGCGTGACCCCACTTCCCGCTAGCTATGCCAGCCGCTTTGGGTTCTTACCTCTTAGTGCATTATTCTGCAGTTTTAAAATATAGCGTGCAATCCACCTAAAGGAAATAAAGTGCTTTAAAAGGATCACCAGTTACTCTACACAATGTCACAAGCATTGTTTATAGGGATGGGGAGATTAAGGGAATTTACCGGAACCACCTCTTGTTGAACTGACTCTGAGCCTCGAACCTGGTTTCCATGTTCCATAGTCCACTGCTCTGACTGCAACACCACAGAAGGCACGTGAATACTCGCCTCCATATGGGCTCGAAGACCCAACAAGACCTTGATCTGAGCCAGAGCTACTGAGGTGAAATCAAGACTACCTAGACTTGATGTTCAGCCCTTCTAATATTCAGTAGCGCCAGCTGCCGGCTTCGAGCATCTGCACTTATTCACTGGAGCTCGATTCGAACCTCCCCAAGGTAGAATCATCTGGAATCAAGGCGAGGTGGCCTTGGTATTTGACAACCCTGTAAATAAAGGCCTCCTGCTCTTATTCCTTTTTTTTTTACAGATTAAAAGAGACGCTCCTCAAGAAGCCCGAGGAGTCTCTTGAGCTAGCCCTGTCTGTAATCACCATTGTCCTACAGACTCTCTCGGTGCCTCAGAAAGCTGGACCCGTCTTGCTGACTCCTTGCAGCCTGATAGCCATCTTAGAGTGTTAATGGCCCTTAAATTGGTCTTATTACAAGCATCCCTTGTCTGTTGCCTGTGATCTTCCTGCAGCCCTCAGGGGGTCATAACTGAAGAAAAGAGCAGAGGGAGGAGTAGAAGACAAGGAGGAAAGACAAAAATACCTCGTTAAGCATCCACAAATGGGAAGCTTCCATATAAAACAGTTAATATTAGATTACATTACAGTATCCCTTAAACTGTTTAAATCTTTCTATAAATGACTTCCCAGAAAAAAAGATGATATCTTCTCTCTTTTAAACTTTCAGAGCGATACATGGATAATGAGGCACTCAGCCAGGGAGAGGTAGTAAAATTTGCAAAGTACAACACAGCAATCTGTTTAGCCTCCTTCCACTTTTAGAAATATGCCATTTTACAAGCAAACACACACACAGGCGTTACATAGGAAGCGTTTAGTTTAGGACCTTAAGTCACAAGGTAAAGCAAACAAAAAAACTGTCCTTGACTAGTGTAATCTGGTGCTCATGTAAAGCACTATCATGATCAAGTTCGCACTAAAAAATAACTGAAAACATTTCTTTATTTTTTTTTTAATTTTGCAGTTTGACAGATCTGCAGGAAATAGCGTAGTTAATTAGCCACAGGTGTAGCCCTTAAAATTTTCTGTAAAAAAGGTTGTGGAGCAAAATGTATCGGTGCACTTTCAAGGTTTAAGAGTATATTCAAATTATCTAAGCCAACTGTTTCTTTGCCACATATGCCAATCAACCCGATTCAGGAAAGAAAACATTGATTTTTTTCTTCCAAAAAGGCTTTATTTTAGCTATTGCCCGTCCACAATTGCCTATGCTTCAATATTTGTCAATGGGAAAAATTAGCTCTCCCCAAAATCACCCACTGTCCACTTTTAAAACGTTGGCATGTGTGCTTTACACTTGTTTGTGAACAAAATGTATGCTTTCACTATAGCAAAGCTGCTGGACTGATTTATAGCAAACCTGGCATGAGCCTAGAGCTTGGACCATATTAGGAGTCAAAGGTTGGATGCAGAAGTCACACCTTCTTCTCTCGTCTCATTTGCCAGAGGTAGGGATGACCTATCCTGTAGATGGTGCTGCTTTACATCAAGGATTGCCATGCCATGAGGAAAAAGTAACTGCCTCCATGAAGGGTCACAGATTGGAGAAAAAAGACGAAATGTCATAAACACTGCCTTAGTACACAATATATGCAGATGGTGATCTGAAGTAGTACATGGCCAACTCTGTGGCAGGGAGGTACTAAATCAACTTGCGTAAGGAGTAATAGATTCAACAGACGTGAAATATTTCAAGATTACAAGAAAAGGAATTTTCAGAGGGCAAAAATATAGGGACAAAATCAGTAGCCTAAGAGATGTGGAACAGGGTAACAAAAAGTTATTGGAGCATTTGCAATGCACAGTACTGCAGACAACAGTTTCTTATAGAGGGAGTAAAGGAAAGCTTTTGGTAGGAGGAAGCAGGAAGTGACAGATAGGAACCATAGTGGCCATGATGGATTGGGAGTGTTGTGTTACTGGTGGATGGATGAGGTTGCACCCATGATGGATTGGGAAGGAAAAAACAATTCATTCCTTTTCCCACGGTAGTGAGTGCAGGGAGAGTTGCCATATTAGATGCAAAAAAGAAAAGAAAGTCCTGAAAAGGAATGCCCCAAAATACGTCACCAAGTGAATTGTAGGCAAGGGAACATGAGGTAGGGTTGAGAAAATGGCACTGTTTGATTTACTCTAAGTAATAGGTGAAGGATCTTTCTCTGTACTACCCAGGCAACATCCAAGCGAGCCTTGATGTGAATGGGGCTTCTGTCATTCTAAATGGCAAGTTCAGAAGCTGTCACCCCATTCACTTTTGCCTCATGGCGCAAACAGCGGAGTCCATCACCCACATGTTGCTGGAGAGTAGGAGGAAAAACACTGCCTCATTTGCTTATGCCTACAAACATTTTAGCGCCAGGCTGTGCAAATTGTAGTTAAGCTCTACCCATAAAAGAGAAGGAAAGTTTGTTTATTGTCATTGGGCAGAGCACAGCGCCTTCACCTCTCTCCACCGCCAATCTGACCCTTACATTCCATCCCCCTTTTACATTTCATTCTATAGCACATTCCCATTCTAAGACAAAGCTCCAACTATCTACAAACACTTCACATCTACCTCTGTGCGAATAAAAACAAATGCTAACCCAACAAACAAAAAAACGAAATCGATTTGAACTACATTACTAATTGTTGTTACAGAAGGTAATTGGCAGGGTCGTGGTAACTAGAATTGGGACCTGGCTAGACGATAATAACATCTTGACACAATATCAGGCGGTATTTAAGCGGAATGTTGGCACGATGGCCCAGGTTTTCAGGTTCTGTGCGGTGTACTGGAAAACTGTGTCCATCGAGAAGGGTAGTTTATACCTTGCCTTCATTGACCTCAAAACCGCTTTCGACGTAATCCCCCGCGAGAAGCTGTGGACAGTCTTGATGGATATGGGGCTACCAAGCTATTTACTACAGTTGATTGTTAGGCTCCACGAGGGAAACTATGCCAGCGTCCGGTGGGGGAGCCAAGGCCAACTAACAGAGATGGTGCCAGTTAGCAGAGGGGTTCGCCAGGGGTGTCTTATGGCCCGACATTGTTCTCCCTCTTTATAAATGGGGTGGTAGACCATTTGAGGGAGGACACTGCCGATGCCCCAGTCCTGGCAGGGAAAAAACACCAACCCTACTCTTTGCAGACGACACCCTCCTGATGTCTAAAACCCCATCTGGTTTACAGAAGCTGCTTGACCGCTTTAGTCTGTTTTGCGAAGAGTGAGTGCTAACCGTGAATACAACAAAAACTAAGCTGATGGTCTTATCTACCAAAAAAAAGCCAGGAAGGTTCAACTCACTTTAGATGGGTCCGTGCTAGAGGTGCTGGAAGAGTTTCACTATCTGGGGGTCAGGCTATGCAACAACATGAAATTGGACTCCCACTTAGCGAAGATGTTCTTAAACCTGAAAAGGATCGCAGGAGTTATCCTGAGAGACCAGCGAGTCACCTCTAGTAGGCCAATAGCATCTGCCCTTATGGTTTATGAGGGGAAGGCGCTGGCTTCGGCGGTCTATGGCTCTGAATTGTGGGGGGAAGAAAACACGAGAGATCTAGTTATAGCTGGAAACAAGTTTGGGAGAGACCTAGTAGCACTCCCATGCTCAACCCCTCTGAAACCCCTGTATAACGATATGGGTAAACGCTCAATCGCAGATATAGTACGCCTTCGCCCACTGCTATTCTGGGTACGCCTGAGAAGGACCCCAGAACTAGCAAACTATTCCAGGGTGCTGGACGAGGTGATCAAACTGAATGCGGCAAATAAGATAAAATGGCTAAACTCCCTGAGACAGCTAGTTGTGAAGTTAGGACTGATAGATTCCTGGAATTCTCAAACGCCACCCCATAAACAAATTGTTAAGAACATTTATTGGGAGTGGGTTGAGGCTGAGGAATTAAAAAGTACAAATTGGGGCCAACTAAGTAATCAATTCCTGGAACATAAGCCATTGAGGAAGCTGGAGCCTTTTTTGGATTATATCCAAATCCCGAGAGATAGATCCCTCTTCCTGAAGATGAGGTATGGTATACTCCCCCTCAAAAAGTTCACAGAGGGGTGGTAAAGAGTGAGGGACCATGACCTCACTTGCCCAGGGTGCCCATGCAAGAGGGAAACTCTGCCCCACTTTTTGTTTGCTTGTAAAGCTTATAAACTCCCTAGAGCAAGATGGTTAAAACCTGTGTGTAGGGAGATGGGAGTTAGAGATTTCAGGATTGCTTTGCGTATTCTCCAATCGGACACAACATCACTGTTTATTGTTTGCGGGATTGCAAAGTTTTTGGCTAGTGACTGGTTCACACGGACTAGGTTCATAAGCAATATTAATAGCCAGATCCCTGTACTCACATAGGAATTTTAAATCAAATGCACCTTATCCGTAACTACTGTTTTTATTGTACATAGATTTTAGCCTTTCTTTTAAAATGATGATGGATGTAATACCTTTGTACATTGGTTTTATGTGTATAAATGTTTGCACTTTTATGATATGCAATATATCGAATAAAGTATTACAATACAATTGTTGTTACTAATTAATAAAACTGGAGACATAACACCGGAGAAAAATAATGAGTGCATCGTAATGCTGCAAAATGCATTAAAAACACTCCAAGCACATTTATCATCCGATGCATTAGGCTATTGATGATTCTTCATAGTCTTACAACAGCACAGTTATAAATTAGAACATTTTTACGCACATTACTTTCACTTAGTCCTAATAACATTTGTAATCACCCAATGCTTTAGGGCACTTGATGATTCTTCATGGTCTAACAACTGGATCCTTAACAACATCACTTACACTGGGCACACTAGATAATGTTACAACTTGTGCACGCTCTTCACTTACCACACCATCTCTTGGCTCAGTTTGTTGTACACAATTTTATTGTTCCAGATCATTATCCACAACACACCATTTGTCCCTCTTATTATCCACTTCAGCTGACATATGTGGAACCACAGAAGAACTGAAAGACACGCTTTTTAAATTCCAACACTTCCCGTCACCCATCCATACAGAATTCTTCAAAACATTAACAATGCATTGTTGTTCAAAAAATGCACAAACCGCTTTAAGAAGCTCCCCTGGCAGATTTGGCTCCATTTCTTCAAACATGAAACTGTTTATATTTATCATAGTTTTGCATCAGTTTTTTCTTGACCTCCCTTGCCAAAGACTCCACACTTCCAAGAAGAATTAACCACCCAGAATTCCAATTTGGCATCAGTATCCTTCCCTCATAAGTTAAGAAGGAGAACATTGTGTAGCATCTACCTCGGTAACTCTGTATGACCACAATGTTTTAATATTTGTAGCTCACATCGAGAATTATTCCTATGTGTTAGCTGTATAGCTACCTTAAGAACCCAGCTAAAATGTTCTACCATTCCATTCCCAGTGGGATTGTACAACAAAGTTGTCCTGTGCAAAATTCCACAAACGTCAAAGTATTTTTTTTGGTTTATCTACTTTAAACTATACCCCATTATCACAAATAATAATGGCAGGAGTTCCTTCATTAAGGAGCACCTCATCAAAAAATGTAAGAACCGTGTCAGTGTCCAATGCGCTTTTACTAATCCTAACATGTGGCTACTTAGACAATACCTCCATCAAAGTTATGATGTATTTCCCGTAAGGACCCACAGGGCCCTTGATGTCGACAGCCACACGCTCCCATAGTGACTCCAGACACTTATAATCCCTCATGGGAGGTCTTAACATTTTGAAAGTTTTGTCAGATAACACACTCCGCATTCTCTTACTTCTCTTTCAACCTCCACATCAATACCAGGCCACCAATGAACTTCTTTAGCTGTGGCTCTCGTTTTTGCAATTTCCAAATGTGCCTCATGAACTGGACGGGCAGTAGTTATTCATAGCTGAGAGATAAGACCAAGGATAAAATAATTCCAACATGTGCTCTTCCTTGGGAACAGGAGACATGCCAACCCTACTTCAGCAAAGAAGTAAATTTGGCTTTGTTTTAGAAAGTTATTTTCAAACAGTTACTTAAAATATAAGACTATTGCACCACTAGCGTCCCATGTATGACTCGCCAGTGTGGCATATTATGGCCATGCCCACATCTACAGAAATATGTAATGTATGCAACTTAGTCCCCCAGTACTTACCTAGTAATTCCTTCAAAGAGCTGTGAAAAGCGAAAGGCTTTAATGAGCTAAATTGTAATCCCTAGCACCATAAATTATATTGTGATTAAAGAACTGTTGCGCCATTGCGCTTTTCTAAAATGCCTTTCAGACATGTTTACAACAGCTGCTGCACAACATGGCTGAAAGTTTAAAAAAGCTCTATGACGTGGCCAGCATTGGCTTCCTCATAGGTCTTTTATTTTCTTTACTTTCAGTCATGCTGGACAGCGGCCATGCTTCACTATGATATGACTAAAAGACATTGGCAAAGCCAATAGCTCTCACATAGGCAAGACTTCTTGGCCTGGCCAATGCTTGTTTGATTATTCAACAACTTTACCCCACCTCATAGACAGATCAACCCGGATTTTGGAACTCATTACTGCAGTCAGCTAAGATCCTGCATAGTAAATTTTGTACAGTTCTCTGCAGTGGGAAAAAAGTTGATAGGTACACAAAGTTATTTCGCAATTTTAGCTCTTACAGGAATTTTTTATTTGCACCTACAGCCACACTTAGATTTGGCTTTACACCAAACTTGGAATGAAATTAAAAATGTACTCAGGAAGAATGCTTTTGTTGGTTTGTCTAAATCAGATCATAGTGTTTTAAAAAGGTGCTGGCGGGCTATAAAGGGTTAACACTTTTGTGTTTCTTGGCTGTTTTATTCTGTAGACTGTCCATGGGCAGGTCCATGCACTGTTTGTTCATGGATAAAAATTAAAAAAAAGTTGGTCTCCCACACACCAAGTGCACCACCTCACCCTTAATGAAGAAGATGTAAAAAATATGTAAATCATCTTAAAGATGAGATTACATACCTCATTACACTTACCACTTTGTTTTGATTAATTGGTTTAATAATGTTTAATTGTGTAATTAGATTTCACAAGTAAATGTTGTCATTTATTGGTATAAATATTTAAGACATTGCATTTGGTGTGAGCTATACTTCATAAATATATATATATATATATATATATATATATATATATATATATATATATATATATATATATATATATATATATATATATATATATATATATAGAGAGAGAGAGAGAGAGAGAGAGAGAGAGAATGCGAGAGATGGGGCAGTGAGGTGAGAAAGAGAGTGGAAGGGAGAGAGGTTTATGTGAAGGGGTAGGTGATATATTCCACATTGTTGGTGAGATTAGCAAAATTTAGCCCACTTTGCGTTATACTTCTAAGGCGGAGCTCTGGCCAAATTCCACCAACCGCTGTGTGGTGGAGTTTTTTTCTCATATGCGTCTCACAAACTAAGTTGGTGAGTGCAAGCGAGATTTGGCATTCCCTAGTGCGATTTTCGGTCGCTAGGAGGGCATCTGGTGAGATTTCTGCAATGTGGGCTGTCACGCTCACAGTCAGAAAGCTGCAGTTCTAGTAGAAAATCTATTTGAGCTAGCAAATTCAACTCGAGCCTCTCTGGTGTATCGCGTCATGCTGATTTTTCAGCATTTAACGAGGTCCAGACGGGCCTTTTTAAGTCTAGGCCACAAACTTAATGGGAAAAGTACTGAAAATCAATATTTTTCCCTTCTGAAAAAAAATACCTAAAATGGCAAACACAAAAACAAACCATTTAAGAAGTGTTTGAGGAATGTGTACATGTTTCAAAATGATTAGTCGAGCAAACCGAGAAATAAATGCAATGTTCATAAGAATCCTGTCAATTTTACATATTTTCTTTTTTAACTTGCAGCTCATCTGTTTCTTAACAGCAAAACGTAAACAGATGACTGGTACTTAATTTCTAAGAAAAGTGGCAGCCCTACCGCACGAGACAACATCAAATCTGTGGGGTATGCCGTGCAACCAAACTCGCGCGGCCCTTGGAGGTTTGATGACCTCAGGAACAGTGGAACTGTTCGGATACCGGTGAATTCTGCTCTTTCAGCCCTGTTTGGGCGAAAGGTCAGCAGACGAGAACCAAGCCAAATAAATCAAAGAGAATTTGGACTGAAAAAATGACGGCTGCTGCTGTGACGAGCGAAGGGCTGTCCTGCGAGGGCGGGACTTGGTACCCGTCCATGCAGCTGTTGTGCTGTGGGAAAAGAGGTGACGTTCTCACAAACACGCGCTCTAGTTTAGACAATTATATTTAGAAATTCAAGGGAAAAAGGGGGTAGCCCTGCATTGACATATTGTGATAATCAGAGACACTATCCTGTGCCAGGGCTACTGGAATCATGTTTCAGGGGAGGACCACATGTTGCAGCGGGATTGACTACATTTTGTGGAAAGAAAAGCCAAATTATATTTGGGAAGAGGCTATTTTATGATAGTATTACTTCATTATTTGTCGTTTTTAAACGTTAAGGTTGTCTAGGAAAAGCTTGCACCTCATTAATATCAGTGTAAAACCAATAGTACAGCCAAATACAGCTATAGGCAACCAGTCAAAAGGGGGTTTCCCTGCGTTTTTAGCAGGGGTGGTTCCTCCTTGAGGGCAGAGGAGCTTACGTAATAAAACGGTCATCATGTCATTATCATGTAATAATAAAGTGCCGCTGTTTCAGCTCGAGTGACTGTGGGGCCACCCCTGCTGATTGTCAGCTGGGATGATGACGGCAATAAAGCTTAAGTGTGGTTGTCGGATGGGCCGGCTATCTTCCGAAAGCCAGACTGACATGCGCACTTCAGTCCGCCCTAATTCGAGCTGTTGTAAACAGCTGGACGGATTGCAGCCACAGGCCTCCAGTCTCAAAAGGAGTGCAGGGTTAGCCAGCTTTAACCAATCCTTGCGCTCCTCTCATGCTGAAAACAGCATGAGAGCAGCTCCAGCATTGGTTAGGTTCATTGACAGGCTGTGCTGAAGGAAAGACCACCTTCCTTCCCTCTCAACTGGGACTGGATCAGCCTGCTTTCAATCAGATCAAACACTCTCACGACGCAATCACAATGAGACATCGGACAGCAGCCAGTATCTGTGAGTCTCAGCATTTCATATTCTAGTTTAAGCACTTTGGAAACATACGTTTTTCGGTCTGTTGTCATACATTATTAAAGGAAAACAATTCGCTCCTCAAATGCAGGAAATCGGTATTGGATTTTATGAAGGGTATTGCTGCCCACTTAAACACTCAGTTCTCTGTCTGCGCAACTCACTGAGACTGCAGGATCTCCACCGCTATGGGTCTGACCATGTGCGCCCTACAATCCCAGGGCATTAACAGGCATACCTTGTTCTCTTCTGTAGCCTCTCCTATGGGGCTGACCATGTGCGCCTTACAATCCCAGGGCATTAACAGGCATACCTTGTTCTCTTCTGTAGCCTCTCCAAATGGGGCTGACCATGTGCGCCCTACAATCCCCGGGCATTAACCGGCATACCTTGTTCTCTTCTGTAGCGTCTCCTATGGGGCAGACCATGTGCGCCCTACAATCCCAGGGCATTAACAGGCATACCTTGTTCTCTTCTGTAGCCTCTCCAAATGGTTTGACCAGGCACACCTTGTTCTCTTCTGTAGCCTCTCCTATGTGTCTGACCTTGTGCGCCCTACAATCCCAGGGCATTAACAGGCATACCTTGTTCTCTTCTGTGGCCTCTCCTATGGGTCTGACCAGGCCTACCTTGTTCTCTTCTGTAGCCTCTCCTATGGGTCTGACCATGTGCGCCCTACAATCCCAGGGCATTAACAGGCATACCTTGTTCTCTTCTGTAGCCTCTCCTATGGGTCTGACCGTGTGCGCCCTACGATCCCAGGGCATTACCAGGCATACCTTGTTCTCTTCTGTAGCCTCTCCTATGGGTCTGACCGTGTGCGCCCTACAATCCCACGGCATTAACAGGCATACTTTGTTCTCTTCTGTAGCCTCTCCTATGGGTCTGACCATGTGCGCGTATGATCCCAGGGCATTAACAGGCATACTTTGTTCTCTTCTGTAGCCTCTCCTATGGGTATCACCATGTGCGCCCTACGATCCAAGGGCATTAGACAGGCATACTTTGTTCTCTTCTGTAGCCTCTCCTATGGTTCTGACCATGTGCGCCCTATGATCCCAGGGCATTAGACAGGCATACTTTGTTCTCTTCTGTAGCCTCTCCTATGGGTCTAACCATGTGCGCCCTACAATCCCAGGGCATTAACAGGCATACCTTGTTCTCTTCTGTAGCCTCTCCAAATGGTTTGACCAGGCGCACCTTGTTCTCTTCTGTAGCCTCTCCTATGTGTCTGACCATGTGCGCCCTACAATCCCAGGGCACTAACCAGCATACCTTGTTCTCTTCTGTAGCCTCTCCTATGGGTCTGACCAGGCCTACCTTGTTCTCTTCTGTAGCCTCTCCTATGGGTCTGACCATGTGCGCCCTACAATCCCAGGGCATTAACAGGCATACCTTGTTCTCTTCTGTAGCCTCTCCTATGGGTCTGACCGTGTGCGCCCTACGGTCCCAGGGCATTACCAGGCATACCTTGTTCTCTTCTGTAGCCTCTCCTATGGGTCTGACCGTGTGCGCCCTACAATCCCAGGGCATTAACAGGCATACTTTGTTCTCTTCTGTAGCCTCTCCTATGGGTATCACCATGTGCGCCCTACGATCCAAGGGCATTAGACAGGCATACTTTGTTCTCTTCTGTAGCCTCTCCTATGGTTCTGACCATGTGCGCCCTATGATCCCAGGGCATTAGACAGGCATACTTTGTTCTCTTCTGTAGCCTCTCCTATGGGTCTGACCATGTGCATCCTGCGATCCCTGGGTGTTAAGAGACGCACCTTGTGCTCTTCTGTAGCCTTCCTTAGGGAGCTGACCATTTTTGATGGTGCGTTTAACACCGTTGTGATTACTGAGGCATACAGCACCTTCTTTGTCTGTGCTCTTATTCAGGAGATGTAAGACAAGTGTCTCTTCCATGACACTCACTGAGGCACACTGTGACTTCTCTCTGTGCTGCTAACAGTAGCACATAGTGCCTTTTATCTCGGCACTCCTCACTGATGGACAACGGTGCTCGTGTGCTATGCACCGAGGTGTGGACCGGTGCCTCATATGCATGTTAGACTCCAGAGGCAATCCCTCTTGCTGATCCCTCCCGAACCCCCTTTAGGAGTGCTGGCATTGCCTACTTACTGTAGTACCTGTTTGTTATTATTGCCCTACCATATTTAAATGCTACCAGCTGCTACTGGTTTATTAGTAACCTTTGATTCATTTGAGCTAAAATCATTTGTTTTTTTAATATTCCGTTATGCAGCCAATGACGCATTATGTGGCAAATGCTGAAAATCGATAATTAAGCAGAAAACGCCACAGATGCATAATTGCATAATTCCAATGGGCATGTCTGATTTCGGGCTATGTCTCTAAATGGGTTCTTACCTGGGACTTCCATCATTTAATAGTTCAAATCAACAGTACTCATTTTATTTTGTAAGAGCAATACACAGATCTCTGCTCTGCATTAAGCATTGAATGAAGGGATTAAATATTAATTTACATCAATGCAGTGGCCCAAAGTTTTTCTAAGGAGCCCAGCGCCAATACTGCTAAATGCCAGGGTTGCTAACTTTCAAAGATTCACAGACGTGATTGCACCTTATTCCCCTTTCTTTCACCACCCAACACTTTCTGTCTCTTTATCTCAAGCTTGCAGGTTTTGTCTCATTCCTGCTTTTTATTTTCCTACCTTTCTCCCTTTCCTGTCCTTCTTTCTCTTACTCTGAGTCAATGTCTGGTAATTAAAAAAAAAACAGTTCACAAACTAAGTTGGGTGGCCACCACCTGCAAAGTTTACATCTCAGTTGGACGTTCTCTCCTGAAATACATAACATTAATTCAAAATATAAGAGCAACAAAACAGTGATGGTTATAATACAAGAGTGGAAGTAAAAAGGAATCAATGTCAACAAGACAGTAAACAAAATTAGGGATTGATGTTAAACACCGAGAAAGAAAAGGTTGATAGGCACAAAATTCCAGTGCAAAAATAAGACACAAACATTTATAGAAGGAAAAAGAAGTTATGTTATGTTAGGAACATTTGTAAAGAACGCAAATACTATTAGGTGTTTTGGTGCTGTCTGAAATTGAGCATGCTAACAGTAACGCTCTTAGGGGCATATGTATCAAACGAATTTCGATTCGCAAAAGCGAATCGTAAAAAAGTAGCGTTTGCAAGTCAGAATTCACAAAACGGTATGTATGAGGATAATCGCATCGCAAAATAAAGAAATTGCAAAATTTGCGATTCCTTAATTTTGCGTCAGCATTTACGGAATCGTAAATTGCGATTCCTTAAATGCTATGTATGAAGAACCCAAGTTGTGCGATTTCTCATTAAGAAATCGCAAATTACCACCAACTTGAAGTTGGTGGTAATTTGCAATTTCTTTCACAAATGCACTTTTTTGCATTTGTGAAGGTGCCATTTGGAGCTCATACATGCCCTTAGGCATGTATGTGCACCATATGCGCACACATGTGAATTTCAGGGGTGCATCAGGGTGTCCTTATGACACCTTGCACCCTTGAAACTATTCTCAATTTGCGATTCTCAAATTGCGAATCACAAATTGAGAATAGCTTCCCAATCATTCCTATGGGCCTCTTGTACCATCGAAATGAATGGGAAATGGGGCGTGGCTTGGACGCCGAGAGAAATGGCGGCTTAATGTACTTCTTCTCCCGGGGTACGGGTCCAAACACAAAATTGGAACCGTTTCTGCCGGACCGCAATTGCCACAGACGACGGATCCGTGAACCGGAATGTGAGCGGCATACAATGGGAGAGTTTGTGAGTGCAGATGTGTTCGGGAGGCGCTGCAATTCCTTAGGACCTGAAACGCGGCCTCGCTCCGCACTGAGAAACGAGCACACGGCGGTCTCAACCATTCCCTTCAGCCGAGCGCTCTGCCCAGTGACACCGACCTCATGTGAAAGGGTCCGTCAACCTGCAAGAGGCATCTGGGCTTCCATGGCCCACGAGTGAGTAGCCTGCATCCTAGCATATGCCGTCATTAGCCCGGACCACATACGATACACGGGAGACACGGGAGCATTTCCAAAATGGCGGGCGCGAGTGTCTAAAACCGAGTAAAAAGCCAGGACAGGTCCCGATTGTGAAGCTGAGCTAACACACGGTGCCCCGACATCATGAACCTTGAGAGTACGCTCACTGAAGATATGCTGGACCTAATGTGAGTGGCACTTATGACTAGCGGTTAATGAGGAGACTCTGGGGCACCTAACACACCCGCGTTTTCATATTTCATATTTTCGCCCCATACCAGGGCTCGTCACTACTACTGCCGTGCCCCCTCTGGGGCTTGTACTGAAGCTGTGCACCGTAAGTGGATCTCGTTCTAAGCAGCCGGTAGGAATATAAACAAAATGGCGGGCGCTGACCACAACAATCAGAAGGGAGACAGGAACATGGAGTAATGCCCTTTGTTGAACCTCTAAGTGAACGCACACCACAAAAACATCACCAGAGCAGACCAACACAGGAGCCAACAGGTCTATCCACTAAATGAGCGTGCACCTCACGCACAACATGTCCGATTGTGCGGCGATCATCGAGCTGATCATAATGGACATGAGTCTGGCCTAGCTGACCCTAAGGCCTACCCAATTGGTCACCTCCTAAGCTACAGTCACTGTGGTAACACAGCAGTAACTTCCTGTCCTGCTCCCATCTCCCTCACTACCGCCAGAACGCGCATCTCCGTACTGCCAATGTAAGAAACCACTCGCCTGCTCACGTTGTACCACGACCCACTACCACGGTTGCTCATCTGCTGCACTTTTAGACAACAAGGGCTAGGAAGCAGTAACCATGGAGCGCAAAGATGAAAAGAACCTGAAAAGGCTCAAGTCTGATAATTCTAATCCAGGGTCACCCGTCAAGGGAAAGAAGGACATTAGTGAAGCCATGGCCATGATCCTAAGTAGGCAGGACGAGGTAAGAGACTTGGCCAAATCTACCAAAGAGGAGGTGATAGCAATCAGGCAGGACATACGCAACACCAATGCAAGACTAGCGGAGACTGAAACAAGGATCAGTCGACTGGAAGACTCGGAAAGCAAAACCTGTGGAGCACTCAAGCGCCTGACCATAGCGTCGGACCAAATAACAAGGAGGCTGTCCGAATCGGAGGACAGAAATCGGAGGGGAAACCTCCGCATTTTTGGTATTCCGGAAGGATCCGAAGATTCAAAGGGTTCCTGGATACCGTTCTTGGAGTCATGGTTCACACAAGCCACCAGCATGACCTTCCATCAACCTTTGAAGTTCGATAGGGCTCATAGAGTCCCAGGCAGGATCACCAAAAATCAGAAAGGCCCCAGAGCCATAATATGCAAACCATTGCGCTACCAGCAGGTGGAGCAGATTCTAGCCTTTGTCCGGAAGCACAACCATATACTATGGAAGAACTCAAAAATATATGTCTCACAGGACTACAGTAAGGAAACGGTGGATGTAAGGAAGGCATTCCTAGCGCTTCGCCCACAACTTAAATCAATGGGGTACCAGTTTGGTTTTATAGGACCAGCAAAATATAGAGTGGTCATACAAGGTTCCCCACATATATTTACGGACCCCATAAGGCTCAAAAGACTGTTGGATGGTAAGGAAGAGCAAGATATGGACACCAACGGCTCAAACAGTGTCGCTGCCGCAGCACACAGTGGTGAATAAGTAATCTGTGCTTGATGCAATTGTTTAAGGACAGTCTCTCTAGACTTCAGGTACTCAGAGTGTTGCGTTATAGGCCACTTCTAGGCCTCTTCTGTAACAAGAGTTTGGAAAAGGGTGCTTTCTTTTCTATGTCGCTGTTGGTGCCTTTATCTCACCATGTAATTGGGCCTCATGATGATGTAGTTACGCACCACAGGTCATAAGCTAGAGTCATGCTGATGCATGCACAAGCTGTGTGTTGGGATAACTTTGGCTCATTATACTGCCACATCCTATTGAAGTGTTTTAAGTTATATAACGTTTACTCCTGGTATCTACCTTTTCAAATAGGTGTGTTTAACACTACAACGGCCTTCATATGCTATGATACAGACCAAATTTAAAATATTGAAAATGTAAAATGCTCCGGAATGCCCTGAAATTCTCTGAACCGGGTGGCAACAACAGTTCAGTGGCGGCTGGTGACATTTGAAAGTGGTGAGGCATAAAACAATTGTCCTACCTCACTGCGGCCAGAGTGCGTAGCGAGCGAGCGTGAAGCATTTACAGAGGGTTCGGGGGTCTACCCCCAAAGAAAATTTTGAAAAAAGAGTAGGCAAATGGTCTATTTTCAAGCAAATTTGAGAGTGTGATACAATCCCAGAAGTGCTGCAGGCTGTGCTCTAAATATATATGTTTCACATATATAATTGACCTTGTATTGAACCCCCATCCCTCAGCAGGCCCCTGCGTAATGCCCCTGCTGCCTCAAGGTGCCATTTAAAGTATTGCTATGCTCCTGAGAAGTGGCTTGTCAGCAAGGCCTTGTTTCAAGTTTGCCATGCAAACCCTTCAAGCCATTACGGTGCTACACAACCTGTGCATCTATTTTGACAAAATGAAGCACACAGTAGCATATCATCACGTAAGGAAAAGCCACACAGTATAATAAAAAAGATTTGTAATATAAAGCAATGTAATTTACGAAACATAGTGCATTTGAACAAGCCATTGCATAGCACACTACACCTGCTTTCTTGCTCAGAAAGTTTCGGCTATATTTCCTAATTTTTTCAGGAAGGAGGAAAGAATTATTTGGATTTCGAGTACAGTTTTGAAAACCCATGTCCACCTGCCTGCCTGTCGAGGCCTACCAGTTTCTGGAAATGAATATTTCTCATCAGAATCTCACGTGCTCCTGCTTCATCTTGTTAAAATTCCCTTTTTAGGATTGAAGCAATATTTTCCTTGCTTAAGGAACACCTTGCATCAGGCATGTGTCGATTGAGGTTTCAATTCCAAGGTCGACTCAGTTTTTTTAAGCCTTTCTCAAACATTCGCAGTAAGGGCAGTAAAATACAGAAACTATTTGTAAAATGATTTCATCCCCTTATTGGAATATAAGGGTGCTGCAGAGCTCTAAATAACTGTTGTTATTACTGTGTTCGGACCCACTTTTTCTGAGACTCACCACGGACACCTGTTCAGGCCAAGATGAGAATGAGGGGCTCAATCGAGCACTTGAATGAAGTGCTTGTCAGATGTCTGTTGAGACTGCTGGTGACTGTCCTGCTTTTCCCCTACAGTGCTGGGAATGCTTCAGGCAGCAGCCCTCACCACGTGCCTCACTTTTTGCAAGAAAGAGTCCCGTTTTTCAAACAGTTGACAGTCACTATTCCCGGTCAAAACTGAAGTCACGTTTTTCACAACTTTTGTCATATGCTTTCAGCAAGTATTGTCTCTGATTTAATTCTCTTTCTACAATTCAGAGGTCCTTTTTTAATTCAATGCATATATCAAGTATTTTTTTAATTAGTGTCACATACTAGTACATAGATCATTGCATATCATTCTTGTGATGCGGGTAATGCCTCCTTTAAATACAGTATAGATCTAATTTAACCTTTGGAAATAGGTTTTGGTTAAAGCAACTAGTATGGCGTTTATAGGAATGCATGGGTGCACATGAAAAATAAATGTGTACAAGAACCAATAAAAGACTACATATTCAGAAAATGCAACCAAACAATAACAGGACACCACCATTTTCAGAGAATACGGTTATGGTTTCATTAGAAATTATTGGCAGCCCTCACCGAATAGGACTCCATTTAGATAGCAGTAGATGCCAAGCCAGATAAGCCTCGGTGAAGGTAGTATGTAACCCAAGCCATGGAACACGACATGAGACCACGCAGAAATACGAAGTAAATAGGTGTTCCTCGGAGCACCCAGCACCTCCCACCACCACCAGTCAAGGAAACACTAAATAACTGCTCGTAGGCAGGATGCATACTGTAATACTGATAACGGTTCTGTAATTGTTGTGAAGGCTGTGCATGATTTATGCAGAAATATAAATCATAGTACACAGAATTCTGCATGTGGCTGTAGATGGTAAGTATATTGTACGTAAACAACTCAACAGTGTGAATTTTTATGATGGCAGAGTAACCCGATGTGAAGCATGACTCTTAGGTTGGTGGGCGAGGGTTTGCCTCCATTTTTTGTTCATCCCACACCTTATCCGGAATATCCAGACAAACTTTCTACTCCAGCATGTGACTTGTTCACTTTTATTTGGCAGAACTTTTAAGATGACATGCAAAAGGTTCAGACAAGTAAACCTGGATGTGAGCCGTACACATACTAGCTGGTGACTTTAAACTCCCCATGGATCCTACCCTTGATAGGGACTCCAAATGTACCTTTTGACCCAGCAAATCACACAAGGCCCTTCTTAACCTATGCAATTGTTTTCACCTTGTCGACTCGTGGAGACTGCAGAATCCCACGGGCAGGGACTACACATTCTACTCCAACCCACATGACTCTTACTCCTGTATCGATTACCTCCTCATAACACAGAATGGTGTACCTAGAATAGAAGACACATCAATAGAGCCAAGAATAATATCTGATCATTCATGCATTTCCCTATCCATCAATAACGTGAAACCCTCTGCCCGACGAACATCCTGGCGGTTGAATGACAAAGTACTTGACAAGGAGCAGCATCGAGCTACTATACAGTCTGCCATTGAGACATATTTGGAGCATAATAGACAAGGTGATACTTCTGAACTCATTCGTTGGGAGGCATTAAAAAGCACTATTAGGGGAGTGTGCATTAAGCTCAGGTCAGCAATGAATAAAGATCATAACCTGAAATTGGAAACCCTGGAAAGGGAAATTTTGGCCCTAGAAAACAAACATCAGGCAAACAGGGAAGGTACAACGCTGAATGCGCTGGCTAACAAAAAGTATGAATATAACAAGATAGTGAGCGAAAGAGCTGGAGTGTGGTTAGATAGAATAAAGAGGTTCAAACTCTGTGAGTCAAATAAAGCGGGCAAGAGTTTGGCCGCATATTTGAAATTTAAAGTACAGAAGAACTCAATTAATGTCATTAAAGATGCATTTGGGGTTGCCTATTCGGAACCGGATAAGATAGCTGAAGTGTTTAAAGATTTTTATGCAACCCTATATGCTAAGAATGAATTGGTAGAAGGGGACAAAATTAAGGATTATTTAAAAGAATGTGACCTCCCAACGCTCTCGTCGGAAGAGCAGCTAAATCTCAAAACACCGATTGAGGCCACGGAAATTGAGATAGCAATTAAATCATTGAAGTGCGGGAAGGCTCCCAGACCGGATGGGTTCACAGCTAAATTCTATAGAGCCTTTCCCTCTCTTCTGGTTGAACCTCTGCTCCACCTCTTTTAAGAGATAGAAGACACAGGAGAAGTAAAAGGGACATTGTCTGAAGCCACAATTGCAGTGCTTCCAAAGGATGGTAAAGACCCTTCTCTTCCAAAAAACTATAGGCCCATTTCCCTCATTAATCTTGACTGTAAGCTTCTAGCCATGATCCTCTCTGCTCACCTCCAGCGAGTCCTCCCCAAACTGATCCACCCCTCGCAAGCAGGCTTCCTAAAACATAGACTGTCCAGTGACAACACCTGGGTATTGGCGCATGTTCTGGAAAAGGCAAAACTCCTTGACACACCTACAGCTGCAATAACCCTGGATGCCGAAAAGGCTTTTCACAAAGTCGACTAGACCTTTCCGGAAGCAGTCTTAAATAAATTTCATCTGGGGGCAACATTCACGAAACTAGTAATGTCCCTTTATTCTTGCCCCACAGCGAAGGTCAGGGCGGTGGTTCTTTTTCCTCCTCGTTACGGCTACAACAGGGAACGCGGCAGGGATGTCCGCTATCTCTCTCTCTCTCTTTCTGCTGGAGATCGAGCCATTCCTTTCCCACATAAGACATAACAAGGCTATTGCCGGCATTCCATTTCAAGACTGCAATATAAAGTTTACAGCTTACGCGGACGATGTCCTTATCTTGTCAGAAAGGGCAGTTGAAGCCATACCAGCGCTTATGACATCCATCGAGGAGTTTTCCCGAGTATCGGGTTACAAATTAAATAAGGATAAAACGGAGGTCAAATTACTCAATAACATAGGAGGTAAAGATATCCTTGGTAACTCGGGTCTTACTTGGCAGCCACACTGCTTTAAATATCTAGGCTTAGATTTTGATAAAGATATAATATCCACGCTAAAAACCAATGAAGCATCAACCCTAAAGAAGATCTCCACTTTACTGGATGGATGGTCACCCAAGTTTCTATCCTGGTGGGGAAGGGCAGAAACGCTTATGATGATGATCACCCCATTGGTGAATTACTTGGCCAGCATGTTCCCTATGACATTCACTGATGACTTCATTTCCAGAGTGGACAAACTGTTTGGTGGCTTTCTATGGCAGGGTAAGAAAGGCAGAATATCACAGAAAAAGCTACAACTAGCAAAAGAAAAAGGCGGTCTGGGTCTTCCCTCTTTCAGGAACTACCAAACAGCATTTCTCTGCAAACAGGGGGCACAGTGGCTGGTCGACACCCCAGCTTACGTTCCATTGTGGATAAATATTGAAAAATCTAATATCAAACACTCACCTTTATCGGCCCTACTGATAATGGATCTATCTCACTTGCCCCACTCCAAATACATTTTAATGAACACTAGGCGTGCCTATTAAGACTGGACCAAGCTCACGAATCTAACTTAAAAATTAGAAAATCCACGTTCATGGCTTTATGGAGGAACTCTTACTTTAAACGTGAAGGAAAAACCCTTTACCTGGAATCCTGGTCCTGGGGAGTGCATTCATTCTCTGTTGGAGCCGCCAGAGAGCGCCAAAGAGCCAGAGAGAAAGCCAGGGAGCAGCAGCAGTAGTGTGCAGCAGGACGCCCGGATCACCGCCTGGATCACCGCCCGGATCTCCGAACTGCGAGCCAGAGCCGCCGCCGCCACAGCCGTCACAGTCCATCACAGCCGGTGGGAAGGGCAAGCGGTAAGCGGCAAGCAGTAGGCGTTAGGCGAGCTCCGGCCTCCAGGCATTCCCGCCGCCGCATTCCCGCCGCCGCCACCTCCGCCCTCTGTCATTACAGCCGCGGTTTCATCCACCAGCCGCGGCTTCTCCCGCGGCTCCACCCGCCACAGTGGCGGCTGGCGTCACAGCATTACCGCATTGCAGCGGGTGTCACAGCGGCGGAAAATTGCGGAAAATTGCGGAAATTGCGGTGAGCTCCATAAGGAGCACAAGTGCAGCGGCAGACAGCACAAGACTGCACAAGACACAGAAAAGTTGAACACAGAAAAGTTGAACACAAAGCAAGTGGCTTCATCGCCCCCTGGCCCACAGGCACTTATCATTTCCCTCCTCATTGCCTGACTTCCTCCCTCCCCCCCCCCCCCAAAGGGTGCTGCCGGGCCAGCAGGCTTAACTACAGGTCTGCGCATAGGAGAAGAGCACCTGGGGGGCAGGGTTGCCGTGCAGAACGGATTTTACCGGCGCCTCCATCAAAAAATTCCCTACAACCCTCGAAAGGGCCCGTAGGCCAGGGGACCAGGAGGAGCCAGGCCAAGCCAAGCCTAGCGCTGCCCGCATCAACGGGGGTCACGGGCGCGACGGGGGCACAGCGCCCAGCAGCAGAACAGCGGTCATCGGCCAGTAGGTCAGGACCAGAGCCTTCAACTTCAACTCCCTGCAAAAAGCACCAGCTGACCCACTGCAGAACTATAACCAGAGCACAGAGCCGCAGAACATCACCCAGCCGAAGCTGAACTACGCTCACCCCGTGGCTAGGGAGCCACCACAGCTTTGGCATACAGCTTGGTCCTCCTACCGGGCAACAAGCACTGGATTTGCAGCAGTAGGAGAGGCTAGGGCGCCTTTCAACTCAGCAGGAGCCTTCAGGAGACCCCAGGAAGCCCCCACAGATCCTTTTTTACCACGTGGATTCCACCAACCAAGCAACCAAGCAGCAGCTGTTGGGTCCCGGCAGCCACCCAAAACCAACTGCAAAATGAGGACCAGAAACTCCACCCTAATCCAATCTCAGGAGAGGACCCGGCCACACAGCTTGGCCAAGAGACGGAAAGCGAAGCTATTTTATCCCCCAGTATTAGAACTAGGGGGGTCTTACGAAGGCCCAGGGCCCTGGGATGGGGAACACTCAGGATCAACGGGTGCAACTGGAGCAACTCCAACCTTCCCGGGACCCCACATCGACCTCATCGGGGAATCGCCGGCTCACTTCCCCATATCTCAACCCCCGACTGACTTCACGGGGAAGCCTTACAGCCCCCAGAAGTTAAATGCGCACAAGGCTAAGCTCAGCACTAAAGAACGCTCAAACTGCGCCGTGGGAAACAGAGATATAAGAAGCTTTTTGAGCCCCAAAGCAACCTCCCCTCCCATTAGCTCTAGGACCTTGAACAGATCACCTACCACGCAAGCAAGGGAGGAAGGGCCGAGCCCAATACTCGCGAGCCCTTGGGCCGCCAGGATTCCCCTCTCACCAACAGTACTTACCTTCAAGAGCGGAATACCACCTAAAACTACGACACCAGATAGGGTGGTGCTCGGGCCCACCCGATCAAACACAACGGACATGATCCTTCCTACACCAGAGGACTGTCAGCGGAGCATCCCTCCCTTAATCAATGCTAATAAGTTTGACACCTCAGGCATTATCTATGATGACAAGAAAGGAACAATTCCCCCTATCGTAACGATGCACGCAGGACCGGCCCACGGAACATCCTCTACAAGGGGAGGAGCAACCAGTCAACCCCTCGCCAGGTCCCTAAATCAGTCACCGAAGCCGCCAGGACCGGGTTCCCCGGAACATGATAAAACGGTCCCGCCCCCGCTCCCTGACAGCGGCTCCGTAAACACAAATCATCTATCATTGATCAGCGAAGCCCTCCTCTCAATGACAGGCGCAGCGATAATGCACGCGGACAAGCTTGATGTCCAGATCAATATCCTACAAATAGTGGCCAACCTGATCTCTGGGATAGACTCAAAACTGGACAACTTGAACGCTCTGATACGCAGAGCGCAGGACAGTGCGCAATTCAAGCCAGAGCCATGTAGTTGCAGTCCGATCCTGCACAGCCTAAAAAAACTCCCAAACATCATGACCACATTAATAGAGGATCTTAAGGGCGAAGCAAACAAAAAAAACTGCCAGACGAGCTTGCCTTTAACCACAAAGGATTCTACACAGGCACACTCCATGGACAACGGCCCAGCAACCCTCTGCCCAAGCACTCCGAAAAAGACTGCTCCCATGGCCACGATCACAACGTCCACCGCTCATGGAACAAGAATTCCCCCGAGCAAGGCTAAAAACCCAGTCCTCCAACAAACCCTTAAACCGATCAGCCCAGAGTCGCAAAACCTATCAAGGAAAAATAAGAAAAAACTAAGAAAACTCAACAAGGAGAAGAAAAATAACGCATATGCCACCAGCGTTATTCACAATTGGTTACGACCCAACAAACAGCCCCCCGGTAACACCATAACAGTTGAAACACCCAATCAGGGAGCCAGTACGCATATTGCAGAAGCAATTGAACCAACTACGGGAAATCCACACATAGCTACTTTAGCACCGGAACTAAGCTCGCCAGCCCTCCTTGTGGCTCCCCAACATGCCACAGTTCCGACAAGAGGAAAATACGCGCACGAATTACAGGCACACAACCTTGATGAAGCAAACAAACCCACGCCACATGAGCGGGAGCTCCACCATACAAGCCATGAGCACTCCGGGCAACATCAGTGCACACCGAATGAAGCACTAGAACTTGACAAGACAAAAAACCCCAATGTCACCATTGGAGATCCTCAGAGGGCCCCCCCCGGGTCAACATGCCTTAAATTGGAGCACACAGTGAACAGGCCATGGAATAACAGCCCACCCTGCTCAATGCCCACTGAGGTGCCAAAACTTACAACAGGGTTAAAACATCAGATAAACTCTCACCAGCCCGGCCCGACCCCGCTACTTCCAACTGGCACTCAGGGTAAAACTCGGCCCAACGAGGCTAGCGTAAGCTTTGCAAGTCAAGAAAGCGTGAATGAACGGAAAATACTGCTACACCCAGAATACACCTCGCAAGGAAAATGGGACATCCTCAACCGCAGCAACCTTTTAACACTCTGCGCAAACATCCCGGGACTCGAAGACATAAAAACCACAGATATCGAAACCATCTCTTTCCTGCCCCCGGATGCGGAGGAAAAAAACGAAACAACGGAACTAACTTTCATCAGCCCAGCCCTGGCGGAGGCACTGAGGAGCCAATATTCTCTACTGGAAAGCTGGGGCATAAAGATAAAGGCAAAACCGGCACAAAAATATCCCTCAATCTTAAAAACCTTGATGACACACTCTAAGCTGGACAACCAGGAACAGGGAGTGGCAGGACTCACACGTGCAAATGCTTCCTCGAACTACAGGCCAAAAGTTGCGTCCGTCCTCCAGGGATGTAAAAGCAGCATAAACACTAGTGCAATTAATGGAACCCCAATCAAGATTACAACTAATCCCAGCCAAGGAAATCGACTGTGTATAACCAGGGGCCATGCAAACAATGATTGGTCCTGGCTGTCATCAGCATTAAATTCCAGCTCCTAACACACTTTGCAATGTAAATTTAGCCCGATCCTACCAACACACTCCCATTGAGCGAGTAAAGATTTTGGAGAAAAAGAGAATTATCGAGAGCTTAAAAATTCTAACGTGGAACGTATCAGGCCTCAAAAAACTGCTACTGAATCAAGCCGCGGTGAAATTCTTGGAGGAAGCAGACATCATATGCATACAGGAAACTTGGCTGACCCAACTGCTGTCGCTAAGAGGATATGCAGAATATGGCAAAGCGGCAAAAAAGAATAACATATTTGGAAGACCCTCGGGGGGGACCTGCGTCTACATTAAACACTCGTTGAACATAGAATTCATGGAACTTCATAACCAACCAGACACTCTTCAGGCGGGCATTTTGAAATTCCCCCACCCCAACAACGGCACTGCTCCAATATTATTAATCAACATCTATCATAACACGCAGGAGAACACAGCTAATTCGCTCACACTTGCAAAACAATTAGAATCCTTACTGCTACACCACTCATCATTAGACTGTATTATCCTCGGTGACTTTAATATCCATAACATTGGGGTCTCATCTGAGCATAAACAACAGCGCGGAGCCGCCAAAGCACTCAATGAACTTTTAAAATCCTACAATCTGGCGACGGCGCACACAGTGCTCTTAAAGAACACCCCGGGAGCTTTGGTCGGTCCTACGTACAACAAACAAACGACGATCGACTACATCATTCTAAGCGACAAACTGCAAACTCAAATGACAAACTTCATTGTACACCAACGCAACGACAGCGACCATGCAGCTCTAACAATCACCATGAATTTATCAGTGAATCCACGACATAGGCCCGTATGCATTGGAGAAACGGACGGCCAAGAATTAATAAAGCTGCCCAGAAGAATCAAATGGGGACAAGTAGCCACCGCATCTTTTAACAACTGGGCAAACTCGTGGGCAGGTTGGCCACTGCGCAAACACAGCCATGATGCAATAGCAATATGGGATGGAATCACCGCCACCTTAGCGGCAATACTTCGGGGACGCGGGGACAAACAAACGACAATCTACTGGCATCCCCCGACGGCCTTTGGATTTAATGCAGAAATCAAAACAAGTGCAAAGGATTTAAATAAAAAAAGAAAAGCCCACAGTAAAAACCGCTCAATCACAAACAAAATACAACTGCAGGAGGCGGCAAAGAGCCACTCCAAAAAAGTGTGGGCTGCAAAGCGTAACCATTGCGAGGCTCAGTGGCTGAAAATCTTCGATTTGTTGAGCCCCGGGAAATCACAGGAGTTCTGGAGTTACATAAGCCATCTTGGTCGAGGCACAAATCACAAAGAAAACTCCCTTGAGGCAGCAGCCTGGGTCTCCCATGTAAAAGCGCTCTACAGCGAAGAACGATCAACCAATCAGCCACTCGTCATACACCCACTAAGAGTGAACCCGGCTCTGATCATCGAAACATCGCCCCCTCCCGGAAAATCTCTAGTGTCCAAAATACTAAAAAAAATCAGACCAAACGGCGCACCGGGCCCCAATGGCCTCCCAGGCCACTTGTTCAAATCAAACATTGAATTCTGGTCCGAAAATCTGACCCATCTATACACTGACTGCTGGCTAACGGGGGATGTGCCGGACTCATGG
Organism: Lissotriton vulgaris; assembly: GCF_964263255.1. Taxonomy (NCBI): domain Eukaryota; kingdom Metazoa; phylum Chordata; class Amphibia; order Caudata; family Salamandridae; genus Lissotriton; species Lissotriton vulgaris. Next base: position 685,261,353 of record NC_141697.1, read on the forward strand.
CGAGGCTCGCTCTTGCACCCAATCCATAAGAAAGGGACTAAATCGGATCCAACCAACTATCGCATGATTGCTCTCCTGGACATCGAGGGCAAAGCCTACGCCAGTGCCATCCTGAAGGACCTCACAGTCTGGGCAAGCGAAGAAAATCTCCTGCCATTCTGTCAAACCGGCTTTAGACCAGGGTCCTCGACTGTAGATAACATCATTGCACTCTCCTACCTAGCCAATCAAGCGCGGGCGCGTAAAAGCCTACCATTATTCGCCTGCTTTATCGATTACTCTGCTGCGTTTGATGGAGTAGATCGCATCATCCTATGGAGAAAGCTGGTCCACTGGAACATCGACCCTTCTCTGTTAAGAGCGATACAATCCTTATATCAAAACACCTGGGTAAGAATCAAACTTTCAAGTGACTCTGCAACAGACAAGATTGAAACAAACCGGGGCTTAAAACAAGGGTGCGTGTTGGCACCCCTGCTGTTTAATTTATATACAGCAGACATGGAGACAGCCCTGTCGGGGGCCGCCTTAGCAACACCAAAGATAGGTGTAACCAAAATTCACTTTATGCAATACGCGGATGACCTTGTAATCCTGGATCACACAAAAATAGGGCTTCAAAAGGCACTCACCGCCCTGGCAACATACAATAACAAAAACAGGTTGGTAGCAAACCCGACCAAGTCAAAAATAGTTATCTTCGGACACTACCCCAAAAAAACAAGAGCAAAATGGAGCCTTGGCCACCTGACCTTGGACAGCACTCAGAAGTATACATACCTGGGGGTCTCCTTTCACGAATCGGGGTTGTGTGGCACCCACCTAAAGCAAATTCAGGGCAAAGGGAAGACCATCACCTTCGCCCTATGCAAATTACAAGCCTCCTTACACAGCTCCTCATCAACTGCCATCCAAAGAGTCCTCAAGGCCAAGTTAATGCCGGCCCTCAATTACGCACAACAGGCATATCCAGGAAAACTGTACAAGGAGCTGGAAAAAATTCACTGCGGGGCATACAAGAGATTGTATCATCTACCAAAATGTACAAGAAACACTCTAATTCGCCTGGAATTTTCACTCAACCAACAAAAACTAGAAGAGATGGCAGCCTTAAGCAAATATTACTACTTAACAACAGCGGCACGTGACAACACACTGAAGGCCGTCTTGAAACATATCTTCATGGCACCCGGGAACCCCTGGTCAGCTACCATTGAAATGGCAAAAATCCAACTTAACCTGGCGATCGAGTCGTGGAATCCAGACCTTGTCAACTACACGACCATCAAACACGCGATAAAAAAGCAAGTGCGTGCCTGCTCCCGGGCCTTGGACCTTGAGTCTCTCGCAAAAAGAGCCTTCCATGAGTCTCTATGCTTGCCACACACTGCGCACAACCCCCGAAACCATCTCATGCAGGCCGTGGGTCTCCCAGCTCTCCAAAAGATCCTAGCCTACAGACTGCACCCCCTCCCGCTCAAAGAACTATACCATCCGGGAAATGCGGGCACGGGAGCTCAGGAATGCAGACTCTGTAACTACAAACGTGAGTCATTGGCCCACTTATTATTCTGCTGCCCTGCCTTACGTGCACCCCGCACCCTCTACCTCAGGCCCATCCTTAGGGACGCGGGGACACGCACAGCCAAGGAGGCAATCCAACATTTATACTCCTTGAGCATAGTAAAACAGATGGCCGCGTTCGGAAAGTTTATACAACAGACCCGGTGCGTGCTGATGGCAGCCAAGGGCGCAAAGGAATAGAAATATTGTTGCGGGACACTGGGTGGCACTCACAGGTCCCTGACTGCATGTGCCATTTTGAATTCTGAGAACTTTTTATAAATGCTTGCCAGCAGAAACATTTTTGGTTTTAACTTTTGTAATTTTATATTCTGGTCTTAATGTAATGGTTTTAAGTAACCACACAATAAAGTTATTCATTCATTCATTCATTCATTCAGAATCCTGGTCCGAGAAGGGCATTAATATGGTGTCTGACCTGTATGATGGGATACAACCCCTCCCTTTCTCCTCACTGCAAAAAAACACATGACCTACCTCCCATGGCCTTCTATGAATTCCTGAAATTGAAAGCCATCATCTCAACGCATTACCTCAATCCCCATACGCCCTGGCTCATGTCCCATCTACCACGTCTCCTAGCGGCTGGCCACTTTGTCTCCAATGTGTATAAGTTACTCCTTCCTATGCCCAGGAAAATGCACAGACAAGTAGAACTCAAATGGGAGTCAGAACCCAACGCTACGGGTATTGCGATTGCCTGGGATACAATACACAGAACTGCTTTCTCCAACAAAATATCACCTATCCTTTCCCAGACAACATACATGTTACTACATAGATCATTCTGGACCCCAGATAGACTCTTTAAGTGTCACCTGAAAGACACCCCCTTGTGCTGGAACTGCCTGACTGGGACTGGTGACCTAGCCCATATGCTCTTTCACTGCTCCACCCTACAAACCTATTGGCTGAAAATCTTTGACTGCACTCAACATGTTTTTAAAATACAACCGATGAGGGAATTCATATATGTCATAATGGGGGCTCTTGAGCCAAATTTACATAATCCACAGGACCGCCAGCTCTTAGACTTGATGCTCATTCTAGCGTGCAAGGTAGTCTTATGTAAATGGAAAAATACCACTGAGGTCAATTTTAAGATTTGGCAGGATTGGCTTTCCTTCCTGAGAGGAGCGGACAACCCGGCACTGCCATCCTCTACCGGGCGATCCTCTAACAAGAATCTCTAGAAATCACTCGATAGGTCTTCATTTCACTTTGATCCGCCGTGATGTAGCTCATACTGATGCCTCGCCTCAAGGCACTGATACATACCCTCGAGGTAATGATGTATATCTTTGGGGCACTATTGTGTTTTTGCGACCTCATGAACTTGACTTACCTACAGTCAGTTTGGATATGCATGTAATTGTACAATTATAAGTTACTTCTTTTATGTCTTTATTTATTTATGCATATGTTGTCCTTACATCAAGCATTATCGAATAATTGTATTTTCGTGTTTGTTTTTCAATTTTGTATTACTGCCGACCAGCTATTTTGATCCCATCTTTGTGAACGAATCTTATTGTATTGTCTTCTTTTCCTTATTCTTCAATAAAAACGATTTGAATAAAAAAAAATGAATGGGAAATTATTCCTTAATTGTGATTCGCAGTTTGCTAATCACAATTAAGGGATTTTAAGAAATCGCAAAAAAATTGCGATTTTCTACCTACATCCCTATTTGCAAATCTCAAATTATGATTCCTAAAAAATCGCTATTTTAGATTCGCAAATCAGGATGTTGATACATCTGCCCCACAGTTGTTAAATAGCCAATTCTTAATCTCCTTCCCGAATGCCAACAAGAAGGGAATAGCTCTGATGTGTGCTGGAAGGTTATTCCAGAGGTGGCAACTCAGATCACTGTTGGGCAAAATCATGCAATCAGGCACAAGAGTTTCATGCTGACAATTTATGGTAACCCTGACTTTATCACCTCACAAAAGCCCCCACAACACTTCAATCATAGTTCCCTTTAATTACTACCTAAGGGCCCATTAGTTATTCGCTTCTGTCTCTAGCCTGCGTGTCTGGTCTGTGTACTACTAGCAAGCCACTATTAACCCACCATTCCATCTCCTGTTATCTCCGACCTAGCTGTTCATACTTCACTTCCTGGATCTTCCATCTGACTTCGAGTCATCACTGGTAACCAGGCAACCTTTTCATCCTAAATCTACAGATTCACAAATTTCTTTTTTGATCCATTGGTCCTCCATAGACTACAAGCTCATTAGCCTTTCTGCATCTATGCAGTCTTGTTCTATCCTAGAAGAAACTACAAACATGCTCCTTTCTAGCCAGCATCAGTTTGAGATTGCTAACTTATCCGTTCCATTAGTTACACATTACATAGAAAGATAGATTCCTCCTTACTCAAACTTTGGCAGGTCATCATATAAAACAAGCATTGGCATAGCCAATAGGTCTCGCCTTTGGGACCTTGTAAGTGTTTAGTCATGCAACAGTTGATGTTGTTGGCGAGCCGTGCAGAAAGAAAGGTGCGTGCCACCTTTGTTAAACTGAAAGCGCACTGAAAATAAATAAAAGTAGTGCCCGCCATTGCTCAAACAGCAGCGCCACTGCTGAAGTGCGGATGCGGAGCTAGTGGAAATAAAACATGATTAATTCATATACAAGGAAGCCTACTGTGAGGAAAAACAGCTGTGGCCGCCATTGTTTGTATTGCGTCCGTGTTAGGAGTGGCCTGTGGTGCTTTACAAAAGCAGGCTCCAGCTGGGAAGACAAGTAGCAGCTGTTTTGAAGCACCTGTGCTTGTGCTGGCATCTGCCTTGCGGGAGCGAGCAGTGGCGGCGCAAGAGCCATATGTTTTCAATTGGCATACGCGCCTCTGCTCGCTCCCGCAAGGTGGATGCCAGCACAGGCGCGAGTTTGCTTGAAAAGGAGCAGACCGATTTCAAAAGGTCATCTCCTAGGGTAGCGCATGCAAGCTGCCTAGGCGAGACCTAAAAAGGGATCCATGGAAAATAGAAAAAGAGCAAAACCAAAAGGGAAAAATATAGAGGTAGACAAAAGCTTTACTGGGGACTAAGAACGACACTGAGGGATCTGGGGATGTACGCAGTTGACAAAATAAACTGGGAAAGGCAAAAACACAAATGCACATATTAGAATATTAGAAACCAAACATGCTTTCAGAATGGTTCAAAGATATGTTTTACTGCACCACACAGTTTGAGCTGTATAATGAATTGTTCCCCCCCCCCCTCAGAGTCACCCTAAGAGTTTCTGGGGACTGTATAAACAACGCCTCACTGAAAAAGAAGCAGGGTTGTCAGAGGGGGTGCATTAAGTTTCCACACATGCAGATGGTTGCTTGGGTCCCTGTTACCAAGAGTAAGAGTTACGCTGAAGGAAGTAGATACATATGCTCATGTGAATACAACGTTAGACAGTTGTGTCTGTTATCTTGTATGCCGCTATTCATTTAGCACCAACATTGTACCTTCCTACTGTTCTAAGATTTATAATTCAGATGGTTTTTCTTTTTGTCTTTTGTAATACATGTGGACACTACTCTTGTAAAGGGTATTGCATTCTGAAAATATGTATTGTTTTACTGTGGAATGTTTCAATAAAATAATACATTAAAAAACAGAAACCAATCAGGCCATGATAGATGTGGTGACCACCAGAACACGAATCTCCCTCGCGAGCTACAATCTTCTCACATTTCCATTATTTCAATTCTAAATATGAGGCACCAAGAAACTATTCAAAGACACAATCAGTTCACAAAAAATATCCTTTTAATTCATTTCTTTTATCAAAAATGGTTTCATCTTGTTTTTTTTTTTTTTTTTAAGTTTTTTTCCCAACAATTGTTAAACAATAATATACAAATTATTCAAAATCAAAGTACACATATACAAAAGGAAGTATCAAAAAGCATTATATACACAACAAATAACAACCCCAGGTAGAGATACACACACTGAGTTCACACAACACCTTTCATACCACACTCTCACCATCCCCAAACAACCTTCACACACATCACATAAATCTGGGAAGCTCTGCTACAGAATGATATAGTAGTTTAGTTGACCACGTCCAGCAACTGCATATAGCAGGATCTTAACCAGGTTACGGTCAACGCGTTTCGGTGGCTACAACAACAATGGCTTGCCACCTTCCTCAGGACCTGCCAGATATCGAACCTTATAAAAAGGGGCATCTACTCCACTAGGGGAAAAGATGCAACCTGTTCAATAAGACCGGATAACGCTGTATGTTGTATTTCTTCAGTTGAAGTAATCGTATTTTCAGCGTTCTAACACATTGCTTAAGATGTGTCACTTGGGAGGCAAGAATTGCTGATCCCAGCAAATGATCAAACTGTATCTGTATCACGGGTCCTTCTTAGCAAACCAAGTTCCAATAAACTTATTGATAATTAATTCCTTATATACGTGAAGGGCTGTTCCACAAGCTTGCGCCAGTCAATTTTAGCGCCCTTCACGGAGTCTCGTAATTTCTTCGAGGAGTCGCGGCACGCTTCAAGGTGAACCCAATGTGGTGGCCACTCCAGAAACCATGTAGCGGCAGGCCCCCATTAACGAAGGGTGGTTGGGTGGGTAGGGTAGCAAGGGGCAGGGGAAGTACAATATAAGAAAAAATTAGCTTACCTTTTGCAGATGGCTGCTTCCAGCATTGTGTCTCGTCGTGCCACCTCTCCTCTTCTTCCTGGGTCCCAGCAGGCCCTGGGACAGACTCCCTGTCCAATCCCTGTGCTGCTGTGCGCGGGGATTGGTCTGAGCAGGCCGGAAAGACGTCCTGCTCAGACCAGGGAGTCTGTGGGTTTTCCCCAGCCTGACTGCTCAATGCAGCTGGGCTGGAGAAAACCTAAGTGTGCATGTGTGTTTTGGTAGGCCTGAGATGGCCAGCCAAACACACATGAGCACTTAGGGAGTGGAGTGCATTAGCACTCCTCTTCCCCCTCCCATGCCTCAGCCCCACACCTCACAACACCGCTGGCTAAGAACAATCCTTTTATTTTACATTTGCTCCTCTGAGCCAGGTAGTGGAGCTACACTCCTTCGCCATTGCAGGGGAGCCACCACTAAAACCATGTGAAGTAAAGTAGCTTTATTGTAGAAATACCCTGGCACAGCATACAGTAGGAAAGCTTCATGTACCAGCAACTAATTTTACCAAAAGATCCACCTGAAACGCCCAACACTCAGCATCCCAAAGTACACCACTGTGAGCAGAATAGTAATAATGTATGATGTTGTTAGAAACTGGGTCACTGGTTGACTAGGAAGACAATCCTGGTCAGGCTAAGGCACAAGCAAACACCAAATTAACCAGTGCTCAACTCTCTAGTAGTTTGGCACAGAGCAGTGGCTTACCTTAAAGGCAATGTGTAAAGTATGTATGCAACACTTCAAACATTAAAACAGTGAAAACTCCACACAAAATGTTTCCCACATCAGGTTAGAAAAATAAAGCTTAGCTTAATAACTAAAACAAGACCAAAAAGCCAATCAGTAAAACCAGGGATATGAAACTTGACCCCAATGAAGCACGGGTCAGATACAGCCCCAGGTTAGTCCTGCTGAAAGCTTACCTTCTCAAGTTTTGTGCCAGGAGTTCCGTCCGCGTTGGAGAGGGTCGTAAGGAGCAAGTAGAGCATCTCAGATGGCAGTCGGCATGGTGCAAAGAGCATTCCTGGTGTCACAGACGGGTGGCCTGGAGCTTTGTGTTGGTGGCCCCTGTGGATTGTCGATGCTGCTGTGCAAAATGCGGCTCACACTGATTTTAGGTTCAAGTGGCGCAGTTCCAGTGTGAACGGGCCCGTTCATGGTCGCAAAGAGCCCAGAAGCATGAATTAAGAGTGCCTGAGCTGTTTGGATGCCTTTCATGTTCCCGAGGCTCAGATCCGGAGGCCAGCAGACTAGCCCTTTGAGTCTGTCTGGGATCCTGGGTTAAAGATGTGTTGCACGTCCAGTTCTTCTTCCCCAGGCAAGAGGGTAGCAGGCCAGCACAGCAGGGCAGCATTTCCTTCAGTGCAGCAGTCCAGCAGAGTTTAAGCACAGCAGTGCTTCTTCCTGGCATATCCAGAGGTCCAGAAGTGTACTGAAGAGTTGGTGTCTGAGGTCCTTCTTTTATACACAGTTTTGCCTTTGAAGTGGGGAGAAGCTTCTAGAGGCATACCTTTGAAGTGTACAGATGTCCTGCCTTCCTGGCCCTTTGCTACAGACTCACTACAGGGGCTTATGCAGGCCTTTATGTGGAGGTAGGGCCCAACTTATTCAGGTGTAAGTGAGGCTGGGCCCAGCTCCTCCCTCCCATCCTGCCTGTGATGGCCCATCCAGTCACACCTAAGCTTCCATTGTGTGTGGCTGTCTAGGAGGAATACACAAAGCCCATTTACCAACTATACACTGTGATATGACCATGCAGAGACAGGCTGCAGGCACCAACCGGCTCAGGCAAGAAAACGCCAACTTTCTAAAAGTGCCATTTTTATGAATTGTAAGTTAAAATTCACCTTAACCATAAATCAGGCTTTAGAATTGGGATTCTTGAGACATCAAACATGAACTGGCCATCTTCTCCAATTTTATCTTATGGAAAAGATAAGCATTGCAGTATTGACACTGCTTAACCCTTGGTTATAAATTGGTGTCCTGTATTAATGTGGTGTTGCAGCACAGCAGGCAATTCTTTGAAGAAGCAACTTCTGTCCCTGGTGTGAAGACAAGGCTAGGGACACCTGAGTCTGCACAACACTGTAGTACTCACCCGACCCTATCAAAAACCGTGACATGTAAATAGTTAATAAAAAAGGTGAGGACGCTGAGACAGTACATTAAAACTGGGACTTGACCGGGCAAATTGTGTGACACATGGTGTCACCGTGTGAGTTTGAATGTCTGTATTTGGTTTAAGCTTGTGATGTCTTTGGGGTAGATGATGTTACTTCTTCTACCCCTTGAATTTTACTCAGTCAGCATCCATGGTGGCAGTCCTGTTACAAGCTTTCATGGGGCCTATGCTCCTAATGTTGCATGCAACCTCTGCTGGGCTTCTTGCTGATGCCCGAGGACCTGGTTCAAAAGGAAAACAATGATCAAAGTACATATTTCGGGGCATTTGAGGCATGTGGTGCCCTCTAGTGGTGGCTGCCATTAGCTTCCTCATTATGAATATATCACGATCATTTGAGATGTAAATAAGTTTAGAGTTGGCAGTGGGGCCCAGGGCAAAGAGGGGGCCCAGGGCAAACAGCCCCTGGTGTTGCCACTTGTGACGGCCCTGGTTGTTTGCTTTTTGTGCCACAGTGAATCAATTATCACAACTGTAATAAACCCTGGGAATATTACATCACTCATGAAAACCAGAAGCGATGACAGCAACACTGTTGCACTGTAAAGGCGCAACGGACACCCCTGCAGTGTGGCGGAGCCCCCAGTCTTCAGTGCCTGAATGGGGCCCCTCAGCTTGTCTGTGCAGTAAACGTGTGTGTCTCTCTAAAGCAGTTGTAGTGAGCAGCTTGCTCTGAGCAGACACCTGCAGATCCAACACCACAAAGAAATAAAATAGATAATTTGTTTCAATTTCAGGCAGAGTCCATAAAGCACATTTGGAGAGCAGGATCGGGGCGTGGGGACGCAAAGGAATTGTCTTTCATTGAGCAGGGCTCATCTGAGGGCGGAAGAGGTAGCACCGGACTGACGAGGTCACGCAGGGCCCCCTGCAGTACCTGCGGCACAGGGGGCCTCAACCCTTCAGGGCCACTCTAATCCTTCAGGTGGGCCCCATTTCTCCCCAAAGCCGGTGTGTGAATAAATGGGAGACTCACATGCTCCTCTTCACATTCGGCACAGGGTTGGGGGGGGTAAATATTTTACGTGCGCTCCAGAACACTCCAGGGTTACTGAAGGAAGATTCAAAACAGACTGAAGTTACAGTGTCCATTTCACAGATTGGTGAGAGAAGTAGCAAGACTGTGCCAGTCAGTACAACAGACAGAAGAAGTTGGAATTTCCAATGGGAAAGACAAACCATTTGTGAAAAAAACACATTTGTCATCTTATGAAGTGAGGGGAGAGATGTTGACGTGGTGACTGACTGTCTGGAATAAAATGCATGTCCAGGTCACAAACAGTAGAAAAAAGGAAATGGAAGTGGAACCAGCGTATATGAAAAAGCTTATGAAAAATCAAAGGGAAGAAACGAAAAAGAAAATGCAATGTGTGTAGGCTTTGGGTGGCATAGTAGAGTCCCTAGGAGTGAAGATTAGACCTGAGAGAAATGTTAATTATTCTGGCAAAATGTGTGCAATTTCTGAATTTTGCATTAAGCTAGATGTTTAAAATGTACTAAGCAGAAAATATCCTGTCGAGGCATTTGAACCAGTCTCCTGCCTGTAATTTGTGAAACCCTTTTTTATGCCTAAACTATGCGTTGGCATGAAAAAACTGCAATTGTGCTTCATTCAGTGTGACTTCAGACTATGACCTAATCAAAGCAGTGCACAGTGAAAAAGCATCACTATTGAGATGAAAAGCGTTACCTGATAAGCATCTGTGGCAATATCTCTTGCGACTCTAACAAAAATGGCCACTATAAACAGGAATTGCACACTGAGCATGCTCAGCATGTAATGTTCATCCAGGTTGGTTCAAGTACTTACCTAACATGAGTTCAAATGGGCTATTGCCATCTCTCCAAAGGCCCAGCTACTATTCATTGTCTAATACTGTCACAATCTCAGCATCTCTGAGTCCCACCTATCAGCAAGACTAGAATGGGAGGAAAGTCCTTCTCCTACCTCACAGCCAAAGCCTGGAAAACCCTCCCCCCCACATGCGGCCCAGTTGAGGAAGGACATTAAGGCCTGCCTTTCAGATGACCCCGGTACAAAAGGGGGTGGTGATGGACGGAGCATCTGAATCAATCAAACACTCACACCCAGTCAAAAGATCTGGGTTTAATCCATCACCGTTCTTTAGCCCACTCTGCCACCCCAGTTCAGACATGGCTATATGCAAATCAGTCTGACCCTGTGCCTCATGGGAACAGTCCAGCCTGAACTGCCAAGCCTGTCTTCCCTGGACCGGAAACAAGCTTCCGAGGACCGGTTTCTGGCATTCCAGCCGTCTTCAGCCCGGCTTGCTTGAACCCAGTGGCAAAGTGAGCAAGGGACTCACGTCTGAGCATACCCTGCCACACTTATGGCGGCCAAAAGCGGTACAAAAGGGGGTGGTGATGGACGGAGCATCTGAATCAATCAAACACTCACACCCAGTCAAAAGATCTGGGTTTAATCCATCACGATTCTTTAGCCCACTCTGCCACCCCAGTTCAGACATGGCTATTTGCAAATCAGTCTGACCCTGTGCCTCATGGGAACTGTCCAGCCCGAACTGCCAAGCCATGTCTTCCCTGGACCGGAAACAAGCTTCCGAGGACCGGTTTCTGGCATTCCAGCCGTCTTCAGCCTGGCTTGCTTGAATCCAGTGGCAAAGTGAGCAAGGGACTCACGTCTGAGCATACCCTGCCAGCACGCAACAGAGCTGACCCCCCTCCCCCCACCCCCAGTGCCTTGAGACACTCACAGGTGAGTAGTTGCGCTTTACCAACCCATGATTGATTGATTGATCTCTCCATTGCTCCAACTTTCTTGAAAACCATCATCTCTTCACTGCCATAGATCTAGTCAGTTCACCTATTGGCAGATTAGTGCATAAAGACACAGGTAGTATATGAATTGCCCAAAAACAAAGTTTGTTAAAGTAGAAAATGCAGTGTGACTTGCTGTAAAGGCTATAACCTTACCACAGTATTATCAGGGCCACTGGAATTCTGTGATTGGTCGGCAGCATCGTTTGTTTATAGGTTTGGCGCATTTGCCACATAATCCATCATCTGCTGCATAATCTGCAGGTTCGAAACCCCAAGTATTGTTTCTAGCTCAGACGGTTCAAAAGTTACTAAAAACGCCATGACACATGTTGCCACGCAACGGAAGGCCCTTAGCAAAGGTTGACTGGTCACCTTTCTGTTGCTTATTACTATATTTGAGTGTTAAACAGGTATTAATGAGGTACAACAAATGCACAGATAGTGTTATCAAGTTTAAAAATGACAAAATAATGAAGAAATACCATCACAAAATGTGCTGCATAATTTGCCTTTTTTTGCTGCATAATTTACTCAACTCTGCAGCATGATTTTGCCCTGCCTTTTCACAAAAGCCCAGTGGGCTTGCATATTACATTTTCAAGAATAGGCCATGAGACTGGGCACTGCCCACCCCCTTCCCCAGCAAAAATGAAGGACATTTATTTTTGAATCATACACTTACTAGAAGATTTTACATTGGTTTTAAATGCTCCCAATCTTTCTAAAAAGCAACCAGAGGGAAATTTTCAAAAGAGATTTCACAAGAGCACTTAATTTGGACACAAAGGAAGACTAAGTATAAAATCCGTGTCATCATGTTTCACGGTTTCCAAATAACTAATTAGACCATGCCTAGGGTGGTAGGTCAAGACATCACCTTTTCCAGGGATTTGTCACTATGCTATGAGCCACTGGGTGACCCTAGGAGGGCATACCGTAGATGGTGGAGGCCATGGCTTTAAATGGGGAGGGTCCTATTGGGTCTCAGACCAGGCAGTAAAAAAAACGGCTTTGAAATTGGCCCTTGTTTGGCCTTTTAATCATGTCCTTAACAGACAAACAGCACCAATAAATTTCTGTGCAATGACTGTATAAACCCTTATAATCCATGTCAGCAATGCAGTCCCTGTTTTCATTGCACATATTAGATCTTGAAATCCCTAGGAGTACCAGATTGTGTGTTTTGGTAGTTTTTCCCATTTAACATGCGACTCTTGTTTTCTTCATACTGTGAATTGAGTCGCCTCTAGGTGTCTGGTGAGGTTAGGCTGTGGGTGCCCATGGTGGTGCATGATGTAGAACTTTGGAGTTCAGGCTCAAGGTACGGGGATGGCATGCTTCTCACTGTGGCCGTCAGTGGATCTTAAAAGAGGCGGCATGCTCATTAGCTCCTTGGCCTCTCTGCAGAGAAGAACAGTCACATATGTATCAAATGCAATTACAATTTTAAGTGAAAATGTGTGAAATATTGGGTACATAGCTGTCGAAATATTGAGGGACAAGTTTACAAAATGAGCAGTTTGTTATCGATATGAAATGGAAAAGTCTTAAGCCCCGAAACACTCAAAGCAAATATCAGTATCCCCCCAGATTCTGCCCAGTAACTGACCACGGGCACAGGACCCAATGATAAGGTATCACACTCTAGTCATGTCTTGGCCTTGCCGTCAGAGTCACTGCCACCCCAGTTTAGGTCTAGTGGCGCAGTTGGAAAACCACAAGACATATATTTAAATCCTGGCCTCCCCATTTTGTGAAATTGTGTGCTCTTGAGCAATTACATTTTTTTTGTCAAACTTGTTTTTATTAAGTTTTCACATCTTCAAGTAAGGAACATGGTAATCCATTGAGTCTTTGCACCCGTTTGCATCAATTGGTGTTCTTTTTCCCCGTACAGATTCTATTGGAGAGTCCGAGTCAATTTGCTCGCCAGTGTCTCTTCATGTATTACTAGAGAAATCACATTGTATTTGGATACAACATGGGAAGTAAAAGATCAGAACATATTCTCGAAACAGCCATCCCTTCCTGCGCCCCAGAACCCTCCCCTCTCCCACCAATCCGTGTTCTGAAAGCAATGCTTACACTGGTTCTTCTGCTTGTACGCACAAGGGAGGGCAATGATATCCCATCTGAAAGTTAAGCCCAGTGAGCGGGATGGAATTAAGCACTACAGAAAAAAGAGATTGAGGAAGAGAGAGAGAAAAAGAGGGAGAAAGAGAAAGGGTATAAAAAAGTAGGAAGTAAATCACAATTTAGCCGCGGCTTTCGGGAGCCTAGGTGTCCTGGTAGGTGCTACTCACTTTCTGGACTTTGCTCTGAAAGTGTTTCCATCTAAAATTGGAACAGATGTAGTGCTCTGACCCTAGGGCAGGTTGGCAAGGGGAGGCCCCTCGAGAGGAAGCTAAACAGTGGCCCACATAAGTATTCAAAATTTTTAAACTCGTTCCTGTAAATGTCACTCACCTGTACCATGGTTATAGATTGTCATAGCTGTGCGTAACATTGTGTGAGAGACGGGGCTTCTGTCTTTTTCCACGCGGCCGCTATTGCCGTTTTATCTGCCCCCAGGCAAAGCCACATTATGGCCTGATCAGCTTTTGTTTGATATTTCGGGGTTGAATCTGCAAGAATTGCAAAGTTTGGGGAGATAGGAATGGGGTAGCCCAATATCTATTTAATTTGCGCCAGGATTTCAGACCAGAAGGGATGGATGGTTGGGCAGTCCCACCATATGTGGCAAAAGTCTCCCAGGAGGCCGCAGCCTCTCCAGCACCACTCCGAAGTGTTGGGGAATATCTTCTTCAGTTTTGTGGGGTATAGGTACCAATTGTATAGTATCTTATAGTGAGCCTCACGTTGACCAAGGGAATGATTGTGTCATTTTATATCCTTCCAGAGAGCTTTCCATTGTGTTTCTGTGATATCCTGGCCCAGTGTGCGTTTCCAGAATTCAAGATGTCTCGGCTGTCAAGAAGGTAGTGTGGGAAGTAGTAGAGAGTAAAGTAAAGAAATTGCCCCCTTCACCGAGCTAGCTCCCTTCAATAATTCCCCCAGCATTGTGACTTCTCTTGTCGCCCAGTTTGTAGAACCCAATGGCGTATTTGAAGAGAGTGAAAACATTCTGCCTTGGGTAGATGAAAATCTCTTTGTCAGTTCTCAAATGTTAGAGTGTCCGAGTTGTGGGAAATGTCAGTCAGGATGAGACAACCTCCCTCCCTTCATGTGTCGAACGGGCCCGGCTCTAATGCAGCTGATGAGGTGGTGTTGTAATGTATAAGAGTGAACAGCGAGGGGAATGAAGTCCACTAGGTCTGCTTGAGAACCTCATCCCGTGTTTTTAGCGTTGTTTTGATGGGGGTGCTTATATAGGCATTAGCTAGTCGATCCAACTATGGTTTCCATAGTAACTCCCATATCACCTTTACCATGATCGCTCAGTCCATGTGCAGCCAATGTTTGTCCGATTTACGTTGGGATCAATCCACTATGACACAAAGTTGAGCCGCTTTGTAGTATAGGGCTAAGTCAGGGAGCGCCAAACCACCCTCATCATTGGCCTCCTTAGAAGGGTAAATAGGAGTTTTAGCCTTTTATTCTGCCATATAAATTTCTTTAACATTATGTGAGCTTCTTGTAGGAAATCTCTTTTGAGTTCGATAGGCAGGCTCCGAAATAAGTGCAAACATTTTGGGAGAACTACCATCTTGACGGTGTGAATTCTGCCTATCCCGGAGAGATATAGGTGTGCCCACCTCTTGAGGTCAGCTCGGATCTGGTGCAAGAGGGGTGGATAATTAGCGGCAAATAGCCCTGAAATTTTGGGGGCCAACCTTATTCCCAGATATATTAAGTCTTTCTTAGCCCATTGGAAGGGTGTGGACGCCACTAGACCCTCCATTGCTGCCTCTGGTAATGTCAAGTTGAGTAGGAAGGATTTTGTCAGACAGATGCACAGGCCCGCCACCCCTTCAAAGCATTCCAACTCCTTTTGGAGTTTTGTTAAAGATTTTTGCGGGTCTGATAGTGTCATAAGTATATCGTTCGCGAACAATGAAATTTCATGTTTGTCTTGGCTAAATGTTATCCCCTTAATCCCCTGGTTCTCTCTAAGTCTTGCAGCTAACGGTTAAATGCTTAACGCAAATAGAAGCTGGGATAAAGGGCACCTGTATCATGTTCCCCTACCCAGGGTGAAGGGCTCAGATGCCACTCCGTTAACCAATATTCCAGCCTTCAGGGATGCAAAGTTAGCCGCTATCATATTTATGAATGTTTCGCAAAAGCCAAACTGCTGGAGGGTCCGAAAGAGAAAGCACCAGTCCACTCAATTGAACGCCATCTCGGCGTCTAAGCCTAAAAGTAATGCGGGATTTTGTTCTTTAGTAGTTTTTTCTATCGGATGAATCACTCTGCGCACATTGTCGTGCATCTGCCTGTCCCTAATAAAGCCTGATTGGTCTGGGTGTATAAGTCCTGGCATCAAGTTCTTCAATTTAATGGTTAAGATCTTAGAATATAATTTAGCATCAAGGTTAACTAGGGCTATGGGGCGATAGGAAAGGTCCCCCCATCTGGCCTCCACCACCCCCGGCGATCGGAGGGCTGCAACACTGCGATTTTCCAGTGCTGATTCATTTCCGACACCGACTGTAATGAAGCCGGCCACAGCAATGACCAATATCGGAAGAGATGGTCACCTAGTGAAACCTAGCCGGATGGCTGAATGCTCGGTTGAGTTGCTGGTAGCAGCTTAGAGGAGATTGGCTTGGGATTCACACCTCCGGTGTAGTCCATGGCTGTCACCTATTCCTGGATGGGCCACGGTTGCTCTACTTCCCACTGCGACTGCCTCTCTCTACGCTTCCTGTGGTAGCTGCCTTGGTGCCCAAGACACTTCCCACAATCTAGGCAGTGAGAAAACGTCCGAACTGCTGCCACCCATGTATCCCGGAGTGATTCCCTGGCATGGGGTTGGCTTCCTCCACTGATTTCTGGCTGGGGTCTACAGGATCTACAAGCCTCCATTCAATGGTGGAGATCTTGGGGACTGGGACCGGAGTCCTTCATCATGATCGTGTGTGGGAACACTGCATGCAGCCTTGTCTTTGTCTTGGTCTAACAGCCTAATTATTGAGCCTCAAGGCGGACTTTCCCATCGGGATTCCTCACCGACATCTTATCGGTGGAGATGGTTTCAGTACGTGACAGCCATTTTGTCCCTTCTCTTCTGGCCCTCTCGACAGCCAGATCACTCCAGCTTGGAGAATCAGGCCGGCCCCTGGTGCTGCGATGCCGTGACCACAACCGTATTAAAAATCTGCCCACATGACTTGAATGGGTCCCCTGATATTAACCTTTTTTTAATGGCAGGTATGCAGGACTTGAATAATTACTACCACAGGCTTAATTTCCCATCCTCCACCACTCTTTTTGTTCACCATTTCCTGAATTTGTGTTACCGCTTCATTCTATTTTCTTATATATATTATTCATAAGTTTTGTTGTTGTGTTGTTGTGTATTCCAACCCGTCCGATTTATTTGATCTACTCGTATGTAACCAATGTAACTATCATGTCCTCACCTATGTAAAGCGCTCTGATACCTCCGGATCAAGCTAGCGCTATATAAAACAGTACAAATAAATAAACAAACAAATAAATAAATAAACTTGTAGGACTTCTACTGTGTCGAGGTAATCCGTTTGTGCTTGTGGATTGGCTGAATCGGCTCTCTATAGGGAATTGTAAAAGTCTCTAAAGAGTTTCACCTCTCCTGCTTCGTCTTGAGCTGGCACCTTTATGTTCCTAATATATTCCCTTTCTCTTTCCATACATAACTGTTGCACTAGGTGTGCACCCACTTTATGCCCTGAGCATAAGAAGTCTATTTGAGTCGCAATAGGGTCAGTTCTGCCCCTTTAGAGTAGGTTGCATGTGATTTCCCCTTCAGAGCCGTGACTTGTCTTTGAAGCGTGAGTGTGGGATTAGTCATGTGTGTCCGTTCTAATGCTTCAGTTCCCTCTCCAGTTTTAGTCTTTCCGTTGTCCTCTCTTTATTGAGAGCGGCCATGAGATTCAAGCAGTGGTCTCTTATTACGGCTTTTAACGCGTCCCAATTGTTCGCCGGTGTCGTGTTCAGGTGATTGTTTATGTGGAAGAATTCCCTAATTTTTGTGCATAGTGCATCATGTGTTGTACCGTCTCTTGCTATGGCATTGGGGAATAACCATCTCCTAAGTTTCGGCTCGGGGCAAGCCCAATTCATAGAGACCTGTACTTGAGCGTGATCAGAGATGATAATAGGGTGTATTATGGCTTCCCAAACCTGTTTGTTTGAGGTGTGGCTCACGAAGAAGTTGTCAAGTCTTGAATAGGTGCAGTGAGAATGGGAAAAGAAAGTGTAATCCCTTTCTTCAGGGTGAGCTTCCCTCCAAGTATCTCTGAGCCCCAGATCCTTAATATTTTGCTTCAGATTCTTTGGGAAGCTGCCTGTGTGGGCTCTGTGTGGGTTTGTGTTATCGATCCCAGAATTCCAGGCAAGGTTGAAGTCTCCCATCAAGTTTATATCCCCTTCTGCAAATCCCCCCAGGAAGGATAAGGTGTTGTGTATGAAGACAGCTTGGTTAGTGTTAAGTGAGTATATCGCCGCAATTGTACAGAGCCTCCTCTTGCCGGGCCTTTTACTAAAACTATTCTCCATTCCTTGTCAGTTTTGTAATTCTCAGGTTGAAACTTGAGGGAAGCGTGGAAGAGATGAGCGACTCCATTGTGTTTTGTGGGGGAAGAGGATTTTGTAGCAAAGGATATGTCTTTTGTTTTAGTCTGTGATCTTATGATCTCTTCATATGGGTCTCTGGAGAGCAACAATATCGTAATGTTGGTCAGTGAGATATGTTCAGATCTTGCGTTTGGCTGGGGCGTTCATACCTTTAACATTCCATGATATTGCGGTAATTACCATTGTGTCTGTGTGTACATGGTCTCACGCTCTGGCTCCTTTCTCTCCGTCTACTCACCCCCTCCTCTCCTCTGCCACTGTCTGCTCATGGTCACACCATCCCTTTGCTCACACTTACGTCTCCAGTGTGCGTAACCTATCTGTGTTCTACCCATGTTACCCATGTAACCCAGGTCCCTGCTAGTAGAAAAGGCAAGAAGGTGGGGGTGGGGGGGGGTAGCAAAGGGTAATAGTGAAAGAAATGTAAACATTTTCAACTCAAATTACATTGGGGCAACCATCCCCTGGGCTAGATCACAGTCCGTCTGTCATGCATTCAAGGCGAATTGGACCATTGTCCGTTGCTGTGGCCTTTTTATTGTAGTAAATTCACAATTCAAATTCTTGAGGGTCGCTGTTGTTCTCCTCTTGGTTGGAGTCTGGAGCTAGAAGGCCCAGTAGGGTAAAAGCTTCTTTGACCTCGGTTATGTTGTGTGCCTTGTTGCTGTATTCAAAACCTAGACCAAAGGGGTAGGTCCTCTGGTATCTAGTTTTGTCCTTCCTGAGTTTCTCTGTAACAGGCCTGAATAGTTGTCGGTGCGCCAGTGTTGCAGGCGCTACATCTTTATAGAGATCGCATGTGACTCCTTGAAATCGAACTGTGTCCATTTTCCTGGCAGCTTATAATATGGCCTCTTTGGTCTTGAAGGAGTGCATTTTCGCCAGGATATCACGAGGACAGCGTTTCTTTCCTTGGCTTGGCCTTCCTACCCTGTGGACGTAATCTATTTTTATTTTGAGTGTTGCTACGCCTAGAATTTCAGTAAACAGACCTATTACGAAGGCTTCAAGGTCTAGTCCTTCTGCCCCTTATTCAAGATTACGGATGCGTATGTTTTCCCATTGTGGCCTATTCTCTAGGTCCTCGTTTTTCAGTAGCATTGTTTGAAATTGGGTTTGGAGTTCCCTCGTTTTAACAACTATCCATTGTTCCAGAGTATCGATTTTGGTTTCTATGACCATCACCCTGGTTACCCATTGAGTTCATATCTTGCTGAAGGGTAGTTAATCTGCTGCTGAGATCAGCCCTTAATGAATCTAGGGATTATGCCATGTCGGCCTTTAGTTCTTCCTGCAGCTCCTGTTTTAATTCTCTAAGGGTGGCAAGCAGGTCCTCTTTAGATATTGCCATGGCGCTTCCCCCCGCTCCTATGGGCACTGGTAGGTCTTTAGCGGTCATGGAGTTGAAGTATGAGGAGACTCCATTGCTCCTTTGTTTTTTGGGAGGCATAGGAGAATCTTTTACTACCTCCGGGCCGGCGTCGCGGGAACTCTACTTCCTGCCAGGCTCGTGGTTGACGGAATCCTTCACTCTCACCTCGCCTCTTTGTGCTGATAAGTTCTCTCCGTCAGAGAGGGCCTGGCGTGGAAGCCTCCCGGTATCCAACTGGGAGTCGCTCTACTCTTGTGCTGTCCCCCTCCTTTGCAAGGCCTCTTTTCGCTCTTTGTGTTCTCCCCGGCCCCCGGGGCTCCAGCTGGTATGTTGCGCAGGGATACAATCCGGGGCTGAATCTGTGGGGAATGATCAGGACGGTGTCTGTCGTTTTTGTAAGTGAGGGCCCTGTGAGGAGCCCACCCAGTGTCCTTGTTGTCTACCTGGGGGTAGTTCTGCTGTTGTGCTGCCCTCCTCACTTGCTAGACTGTTTTTCCCTTCCGTGTTCTCCACGTCCTCTTGTGGCTGCAACTGGTGTGTGTCTTGCCGGTGACATACTGGGCTGAAATCGTGGGGGAACACGCAGGGATTGTCTCTGACGCTCTGTTGATTTATTTTTGCTTTACTTTGTTTGCCGCCATTGGACCCGTTTGCTGTATCTGTGTTGAGAGTGTCTCCACTGGGCGCCATATTATGGTCAGGCAAATGGCTCTGCCACGTCGGATCTCTGTTTAGAAGCCCCTCGTTGGATTCCTTCACGCTTGCCAGGTATGCTGTACTGCGTATACTGATTCACTGCCCCCAGGTTGGCGCGCTCTTCCTAATTGGACCCTCCGGTTTCACCCCTGTGAAGTTGCATTACTGGATCTCTCATGGAGCGCTTCGTGTGGTTTGCACTGACCTCCTTCACGTAGGGTCGCTCGACAATCCGTGGGCTTTCACTGGGGAGAGAGGGCTCTTGTGCCTATGGCGTTTACCCTGTCTAAGGGTGCTCCTATTGGTGTCCGCCAGGCCTGTCCGCTACGGGCATAGGTCTTCCTCCGTGCTGGGACTAGGACGCTCTCATTCTTCTGCAATCAGTCGGAATCTGTTTGTTTCTCACTGCTTCATGCTCACCAACTCGCTGCTCCTTAATCGCTAGAGTTTTCAGGGGCCGATTCTTACATTATCTTGTCGTATTAACACAGCAGCGGAGCTGTCGTGGGTTACGTCCACACGGCCATCCTGGCTCGCCTGCCCCCGCAATTACATTTTCAACTTATTCCTTTACCCGCTTTTTGGCAAGAATCACTGTTAAAGCTTGTATGATATATGTGGAAGAAAGAGAGCTAATGAGAAACCCACATTAGGCAGGCTTGGTATTCTGCAACATCAGCATTTAGCAATGTGGGGATGGGCTCCTAAGAAAAACTTTGGCCCCTGTGCTTATTTTATTTTTCATACATATTAAGTACTTTTGATGCAATGCAAATGCAACAAGAACACTAGGAACTTAAACAAACATAGAACAGAGGTATTACACAGGAATATTCACACCTTGCAATATTAACTTACAGACAACAGGGTCATGGTTTGAATGATGCAGTAGGTGCAGTAGCACCGGGTCCAAAAGTTGTCAGAACTCCTGTAAAGACCGGCTTTCACAGGCTCGGCAATAGTGGATTTTGAGCTGTCTACTTGAAGGCATTGCAGCCTATTTACCTGTAGAGAGAAGAATCAGTTAAGTACAACCAAATTAATTTCATATTTCGGTACACTAATTCACCACTAATCCTTCTTGGGTTCTGGAGTAGCGTGCTACAGCCTGAAAAATGCTTCAGCCCCTCATTAGGGGTAACAAGCGCTATATAAATGCAAACCTTTCCCTTTTCTATCCCTCCACTATCCTTATCAATCCAAATAAAAGACTAACATATCTACCAGTCAAATTAATTTCATATTTGAACATACTAATTCACCTCTAATCCTTTTGGGTTCCGGAGTAGCGTGCTACTTCCCAATAAAGCACTTTGACACGTCATCAGGGGTAGTAAGCGCTATATAAATGCAAATACAATACACCAGTGTCAGCTTTTCACCACACTGTAGCTCTCAGAAACTTGCCTTAATTGCCCCGATCTGCCCCTCTCCCCCCAGGGGAGAGAAAGCGGACTAGATGCCCAGGAAACCATTTTTTATTTTTTAAGCATAATGGTGAGGCCTGCCCACCGTGGGCATGGCAATTATCCACCCCAACTAAATGGTGCATCATTCTTTCTGTCCCCCTGAGTGGCGGGTGGGGTAATTACCCCTGATCTGCACCCCAGGGGGAGAGAAAGACCAATAGACGCAAGCGAAAGCTTTTTTTAAAAACAAATATAGGAGTGGGGGCTGCCTAACATGGGCATGGCCATACCTTGACCCCTACTAAATGGGGCATCAGTCTTTCTGCCCCCCCCCCCCCATGGGACATATGGGGGAAATATCCTTGATCTGTCCCCCGGAAGGGGTGGGCAAAAAGCTGAATAGATGCCAGTGAAAGTTTTAAAATAAATAAATATAGGGGAGGGGGCTGCCCACCATTGGCATGGACATGCCCCAAAGTAGAGCAGACAGTCTTTCTGCCCCCCTGGGGTTGGATGGGAGTGAAACCCGCAATATCCTCACCCCCAGTGAGTGCAGAGAGCCCACTAGTCACAAGGGCATTTTTGTTTTTAAATGTTGGGGTTAGGGCTGCCCACAATTATTATAGCCATTGTCCCACATCAAATAAATGTGGGGACAGATGGGGTTGTTTATCCCCAATATTCCCCCTGGGAGATGAGGCGGAATGCCTGCTAGACAACAGAAATTGTTTTTCAAAAACAATGTAGAAGTGGGTGCCACCCACCATGGGCATGCCCATGCCCAACCAAAAATCAAAGCAGTCACCCAACCTGCCCCCCCCCCCCTGTTGGCAGATGCAGGGGATTACCTTTTATCTTCCTCCTTGGGGACAGCAAACCCTCTAAATTCTAGGGACTGCATGGGTGCAATATTATTTTTGTGGGAGCGCCACCCAAGGGCATGGGCCTTTTCTCTCCTCTTCCTGAGGCCTAATAGATTTTCTATCCCTCCTGGGGGTGGATAGGGTGTTCACCTCCAATCTGCCACTGGAGGGGGGTGGCTGAAAGCCCACTAGACACAAGGGATTTCAAAACGGTGCCAAAAAGAAACTTGAAGATGTTGTGGCCTACCCTGGCATCGAGCCATACCTTTGCCCTAGTGGGGTCAATAGTGTATTTCTGCCCTTCCCCAAGGGTAATAGGAGGCTTTTCACAATTGGGGAGGTTGCCCAAAACTTGTTCCCATGGGGGTAGAAAATCCACCTGACACCAGGGATTTTGCCTTTGGGGCAGAATAAAATGCTGCAGGTGTTGCACTCTGGCGTTGGCCACCCCACCACCCCACAAGGGACAAACCAGTCTCCCCCACACCCCAAGGCAGTCATGAGGTGTGCCCCAATTTACCCCTGGGGTGCATAAAGCCCCACTTTGTGACAGGAATATATACTTTTTAATAAAATAATGGGGTGGGTCTGGCCCATCCTAACAACACGTCCTACGATCACCCCTAAAGCATTAACAGTCTTTCTGCTCCCCTATGCCTAAAGCATCCCATCCCAATGGCAAGCGAGAGGACATTTCATTATTTTGGGTTTCTATTTTTTTGTTTCTAGTAAAAATATTTTACCTCAATCTGTTTTTCTTAATTAACAGAATTGTGAAACTCAGCAGGGATTCCCTCATGGCATGTGCTGTATAAAAACGTGTTCACTCCTAGATTAATAAACGGTAGGCTTTGTTAAAGTTTGGTTGGCCAAAATCCAACTACTTGGACAATAAAAGTGAGGCCAAAACATAATTTAGCCATTACCGCCAAGTATGCGGTGTTGATTTTCACTAAACAACAACAGCTTCCATGATGTGGGACACATCAGTGAAAACAAAATTGTAATGTAATCTGATTCTCTTGCAAAACACTAATGCCCTTAGCCAAGTTTGCGCTATATAAAAATATATAAACAAGCATTTACAATGCAACGGTCTCGCCTTTGCAAAAGTTAGAGTTATTGGCATTGTAAATGACAACATTTTTATTTATGTGTTGCTTTTGAAAACAGATAAATAAATGGCATTGTCATTTACAATGCCAATAGCTTAATCTATTGCATTTGCACCCACACACACACAGAGCCACACACACACAGAGCCACACATGCCGGAAGTTGCACAGCTGGGGCCTGCCAAAGAGACACACAGAGAGGAAGTCCCCTCGATAATTTTGAAATACAAATCAACGTGCAGTCAAAACACTCTGTGCTCAAAAGCAATTCAAACGTCACACAAACTACAGCCACAGTGCTGGGGAAGTTATGTGAAAGAGTAAATTATCCACACCAATACACATCTCCAAGGCCTCCAAGCAAGGGATGTGAAGCTCCATCCCGCATGCACACAGGGCACACAACCCCACACTCCGCATACACACAACCCAACACCCCGCATACTGACCGTGCACTGATCCCCACAACCCGCATACACACTGTGCACACAACCTCACACTCTGCATACACAGTGCACAGAATCCTGCATACTCACAGTGCACTGAAGCCCCCATCGTGCTCACATACGGCACAGAGCCACACACTCCACATACTCTCAGTGCACTGAACCCCACACCCTGCATACACACTGTGCACAGAACCCCACACCCTGCATACTCACAGTGCACTGAAGCCCACACCTAGGAATGGGACATGCCCCCACGGAGCCACACGAGGACTCGGTAGCTTTTTTGGGGCACCGTTGGGACGGCCCGCTGCCATCCAGGGCTGCCCTACACTGAAAAGAGCCCTGCCCCAGCCCTAACTCACCGGCTGCTCCATGCGCTGGGCGGGGGAAGATCTGTGGCCTACGCGGCGGGGCAGGCACCGGCAATGTGCCTCGGGCCCCTCCGCGTCTCTGCAACTCTCGGTGGCCCCTGCGGGGCTCTCACTCCTCAGGAGAGCCCCACCTTCGCAGCGCCAGACCTCACGATGCGCCGGCCTTCACCCGGTCCCCCATCTTGGGACCGGGACTTTGAAAATGCAGCCCGCAAGGCTCCGGGCGCATTCTTCCTCTGGGGCTCCCCCATCATTATTGGAGCCCTGCAACTCCCTTGCTGCTTCCGGCGGCGGTGAAGAATCTCCGGTCTCCCTCCATCCCTCCGGGACTCGCCCATCATCATGAGAGCCCCACAACTCCAGTGCTGCTTCCGGCGGCGGGGGGGGGGGGGGAATCTCCGGTCTCCCTCCATCGCATGGGAGACCGGCAACGTCTCAACGGCTTCCCCCAAGCAGGGGAAAGCGGAAGTTGCCTCCTTCAGGCCCCACTTCAGCGAGTTGGTCCCCATCCTGGGCACGGGGTAGGCACAAATAGTGGATAAGTGTGGCTCACTGGTTAGAAGCGGCAGACCCTGAAGCAGAGATCAGGACTGGGACCAGGGTTCAAGTCCCGACGCGGCAGGGTCTTGGGCTCAATGTCCGATAATTCTCGCCTCGGCGCCTACTCTAATCATGGGTCCCACGCTGCAACTCTGGGCAATAGCTTGCTTAATCTCCACAACGGCCCCAACAACGCTGGGATGCCTGGCTTCACTTTGGGGGTGCCCAGGAGGGGCATCTCACAGGGAGAGCCAGGAAGGGTTCCACAGCGTTATACAGTGCCCGGACACCCCGAGATGGGGCAGCTGTGCGCTTTACAAGTATACTACATTTACATTTACATTTACAATACATGTTGCTGCTGGAAAGGGTGCCGTGGGCTGGTGAACTGCACCGCCTCTCACCAAGGCACACATCCACCCGCCGGACCGCAATCATCCCACCCGCCCCAGCTCCATGAAAAAAAAAATAGTGGCCGCAAACGTCCGGGAAAAAAGAAGAAGTAAACACCCACATGTTCATGACGGCAAAAAAAGGGGCGGAGCTTAAAAAAAACAGCAGAACGCCCACGAATCTGCTCCGACAATTATTGACACATCTCTCTTCCAATGGCTAGCCTTCATTTATGGAGCCAGCCAATGGAAGAGAGAGGCGGGTTAAAGCCCCGTACTGAAGATCAAAAAAATTTGCCTGCGCGACACTGCTTGCGCAGTGAACGCCAGGCGAAACCTAAAAAGTCCTATTGTCAGTACAGTGCAACCATGGTGCTGTTGACAGACCTGTCAGCGCTCTTTATTTTCTGAAGAGAACCCACCAAAAAGCGGATTTATCTGTTCATTTGTCGTGTATGAAACGTCCAAGAACAACCCCTGTGAAACCAGGCAGGAAAACGACGAGAATGTCATTGGAGGGTTTGGGCAAAAAAATTCCCACCCCCACCCCCACCCCTCCCTTGCCATTTCCAAGAGTGTCAGCACTTTGTAATGGCCAGCAGCAGCTATGCCGTCTGACAACCCCACCCCCCAGTCTTAAAGGGGCAAGAGGTGGACAGATGCCATTTTTTACCAGAAGTCCCATTACCTTAGACCTTTCAATGGTGCTCTACATGTTGCTCAATGTGTAATAACATCATTGGCCATGTATGCAGTTCACAACAAATTGCAATTCTCTCTTTGATCATTCATTCTAAAGTAGTTAGATGAACCGCTTTAAATCTTTGTAATGTTAAGTTTAGTCATTCTTAATTTGGTAAACTGCTGTATTAAACTGAATTCATTACATATGTCTAAAAAATGATTAATTTTGAATTAAAAGGCGTTGTACCATCTGTTGGGTGACTCACAGGATGTGGTTTTCAGAGGCTCGATTGCACTTTGGCTCCAAGGGTCAAGCCAGAACACAGGATCAGCTATCCCTTTGAATTTTGTGGCTTGCTCGCCTCTTATATACTACCGGTTATTTAGCATCGTGTGCGGTAAAGTGTACTGGTAAATGCCAAAATTGGACCAGTAGCTCATGATTCAGACAAAACTGGAGATGTGATGCTTTTGGATCTCACATGTACTTGGCAGGTAGGTATGTGCGAAAACTGGAAAATATGTAGAGGTTGCTAACTTATTTGTGACTAATATTTCCTGTGTAAAGCTGAACTTTTGAAATGCTTTAAATAATGCACTTCCTAAATTGGCTGCTAATTTCGGTCGAGTGACCCCTGAGGGAAAGCCGCACAAGGTATGCAGGTGCTTCCATATAATTGTTTTGTAAATGGAAGACGCGAGAAACAGAACGGAAACAAACTTTTTTTTATATATGTGGGACATGATTGTTGCATGTATAAGCCCAATTGCAGGGGAGGAACTCTCGCTGGAAAAGGGAAAATATCAAACTGCTATGTGAAGGCCAACCATATGGAACTACGTAAACCTATGGTGGTGCAATAACATCTTTGTACACCCCTTATTCCCATACAAATTACATTTTTAGCATTCGTTCTTCAGTATACTCCAGTATTGTTTATACATGGCGGCATGATTGTCCTAATTTGGTCAACAGCTTTGCAAATGTTCTATCAAAATAGACATTACTAATTGGTTTTGATTCAACATTGACTATTTGTAGGGATGGCATCCAAAAATAAGTATAACATTTTTTGGGGGGTTTAATACAATGTAAACAAACAAATAAGCTCCTCCATTGCTCCCCTGAACCTCAACAATCCACTCTACAATGCTTCTTTTTGGAGTGCAGAGTGTAGAATAAAGTCATGCGCCAATGATCACACTAGAACGGTTCCCAGGCAAGACCTTATTCTGTTACTAGGAAGCATGCAGAAGTCACAGCTAATGATTGGCTGTAATTCTGCCAACACTGAGTTCATACAAGTTCAACCCATACGCAGAATTTAGGCAGCGTGAGCACTACAGAAAATAGAAAATTCTTCTTCTAGCTAATAAATACATGACAGTTTAACACACAGAAACACTGTTAGATTACAAAATTAGGCTTAGAGAGCTACATTAATTGAGGCCTAAACTCTAGGCTATGCACACCTATACTATATAAATCAGGCACTCAGATCCACCCAATGCGAGATTTTTCTACATTGACAAGCACCAAGGCCAGTAACATGTCAACATTAGCAAACATCTAAAAAAGTCTGCTCACGTACAATACTAAAACTAGTTTGAGTAGAAACTGTGAACCGGTCAACTGCAGTTTTCGCCTTAACTGTGACACGTTTTGAATAATATTCTTAAAGTTTTTAAGTACAGAGACTACTCTTCCTGGGATGTCCAGTGTTATTCCACAAGAGCCAAAATATACCAGATTGTCAAGATGATCAAAAACAATATGAGTGATTTCCATTTAGATTTATTGTTTGAAAATGTATCTCAAGCCATTCTTGGTCTCTTCCAAGGGCACTTTAACGACATCACCCTGCTTCTTATCTCCTTACAAAGGATTCCCATTTAAGTTAGATGTATTATTACTACCCTGAGGTGCCATATCTCCTTTAATCTCCTGTGTTGGTGTCTTCCTTTTCTTCCCCACAGCTTTCCATGAATTTCTTCCAACAACACCCTTTACTGTATCCATAGGATTTATAAGAATGCTATTCTTGTCACTATCTATTTCACATTATTCTGTATTTAGTTTTTTTGAAGATATACGTTTAGCTGCTCTTACGGTGATTTCCTCGCTATCCAGTGATCTATTGCAATTCGCGGCCGAAGTTTGCAAAGCGGTTGGAGGGCACTTTATGGTGTTCAAAATATCAATCCTTTGACCTTTACAATATAGAGGCAGTCTATGTATCAGATCAAATATTTTAGAGATCGATATTTTAACTGCAGTATAGCGACACCCTCCGGCTCAAGATTTTAGAAGGTAAATATGGGTATCCTGGAAATCTACATAGCTCCAGCTCACGTGCACCAAATTTAGACACCCTTGAAATACAGCAGGAAATAAATACAATTTGTACAAAATAGCAAAGTGGCTTCCATGATTTCAGAAAGTGCTACAGTTTGATATAAAACAATGACATTGTTTCTTTTTTATGAGTATGCTTGATTTGTACTGAATTAACCTAGCCCCTTCTGGATCCTACTCCTGTTTTCCCATTTCTTCCTCCTCCCTCTCCCTCCTCTTTGAATGTCACCAAGGATCTATGGCAATTGGTTTGAGCTCTGTGATCTGGGGCGTCCGCTTGGTATGCTGTGAATAAACTACTTGATTTATTTGGGACTGTCGTGGACTTTTCTTAATTATTTCAGCTTGCACTTCATAAAATATTTCAAAAATATGTTGAATCTGGCAGTGCTAAACACCCAGTTAAGCATAACCGCTTCCAACAATGTAATGGAATAATCATCACTTTGATAGCTCCTACTAAAACACAAGCTAAACAACCATTGGCAAGGGCAGTAGGTCTGGCGTAGGCTGCCAGCCGTCTTCGGTCTGGCATTAGTCAAGACCTTTTCATTTTTCTAAAATTATATATATAATTTACTTACTTTTAGGGCCTTTCAGCCAGATATCTTTATCCATTGGTCAGCTCTTGCATCATTCACATTTTTCTTCCTGTCTCTACATACAGCAGGGCGACAAGCACACGGGCAGGAGAGAGCAACATGGAGCGCACCAGAGTGGACGGAGAGAAGTACATGAGGAAGCCATAGGGAAAATGCATCTACTCTCACAGAGTTCCTGAATAAAAGAAAAAGAGTATTTCCTGAAAAAGCAAGCAGTGGAATGACATAGAAATTAGTCCATGCTCCAGAGGCAGGACACACACATGAAGAGAAAGGAAAACACACAGCTAACGAATAGGAAGCAAGCAAATGAAATTGACAATGAAGTCAGACAGCTGTAAGCAATGGGTGGGCTCTAAGCCCACTGTAAAAAAACAATATCTCTTACAACAGGCAGCGAGTGTACATAGGAGAAACTCAAACAGGCTGGAAAACCAGCAACAGCTACACAATATTCTAATAATAAAGGCTGTCGTTATTCATCCCCAAGAAGAAGAAGGGCCTTAAAAAAAAGTGCAGGCCTCAGACTTTCCTTAAAATGTCTTGTCTGGTTGGTGGTATATACACAATACCAGCATTCAGCACTCTTGTGTTTGAATGTAGAATGTATACTTCAACTCTCAAGCCCCTTAAGAGGAGCACACAGCATGGCATTATGCTGATTGTAAAAGAGTCATTCAGAGACGGGTTGCTTTTTAGATGCTATATGTAATTCTATCACTAATAAAGCTGAAAGAAATAAGACAGACATTTTATAACTGGAACACCTGGTTATGGCAACCAAAAAAACCCTACATTAGGCCACACATGAAAAGGGGGCAGCAGATGCTTTTTATGATGAAGGAGACTGAATAAGTCACCAGAATCAAAAATATGCAAGTATGAAGGCCTATGCCATGGCTATCCTGGATTTAAGTCAGCAACTCTTTGTATTCTTATATTTGTAGTTTCACTTTGCTGATTAAGCACCACAGTGCAAAAAAGACAGGACTGGGTTAGGGGTAAAAAAAGATGCATTATGCCACTCGTTCCGAACAGCACACATTCTCACAACTCTTCCATTGCAAAGTGCAGCCCAAAACTTCAGGCCTACCATTTACTGCTTCTCCTTTAGACTAGGCAGGTGTCAAATTCACATAATTTTCGTTTGTGTAATTAAGTACAATTTCTGAGGAATTGCGCAAAATTATCTGACATGCCAATACCTCAATTTTAAACACCAAGGGCCTCATTTATGAGAAGTGACGCATCGCTGCGTGAAAGCAGCGATGCGTCACTTCTCAGTGCGCACTCCTTGCGACATTCCTGATGCATCATATTTAATGTATGACGCATCATGTCGCAAGGAGTTACAGATACGTCAGTATTTCTGACGTATCTGTAAGCGCAAAAGTGACGCATTGCCGGAGTGTGTCACAAAAGTGACGCAACTCCAGCAATGCGTCCTTTCACATGGGGCAAGCCCCATGTGAAAGGGCCTGCGTCAGTCTTAAACCTGCTGTGAGGCAGGCGCAAGATTTTGACGCAATTGAGTCCTAAAAGTGACGCAGTGAAATCTCATAGATTTCACTGCGTCACTTCAACGACCCTTCCTTGCGTCAATACGCCCCCCTTGCATACATTATACCTGGCGCAGGTTTAATGTGACGCAGGGGTTTACAAAGTGACGCATCTACCTAGATGCGTCACTTTGTAAATATGGCGCAACAAGGCACATTTTTTCCGCCACTGGTGCGTCAAAAAAAGTGACGCACCGGCGGCGTAAAAGTGACGCACAGCCTCATAAATGAGGCCCCAAGATGCACTTCATGCAAAAAATTGCACAAAAAAACACAAGTGGCAGGAAAAATGTTGTTTGCTTTCTCTTCGCCTTGCATTGCGAATGTGCACACTCATTTGAATTCCTAATCCCATGCTTCCCCAACGCCAACGTGGCATATTGGTGTGATTGCCTGCATTTGGCCTAAAAGGCGTAAAGTGAAATGCTGTAAATTCTACAAATTAGACCATCGTAATTGAAATATCGCTTGGACCTATTTTCGACCACCAGGTCTTCACGCAATTGCGATTTGACACACTTCTTCCTCTTGGATGTTGTCGTGTGCAAACTGCCCAATTTCATAACAGTAATAAATGTGATCTGCCTCTTGGGACTCATCTAGCCTGTCTACTCCTAAACAAAATAAACATTTCCTTCTTACTGCCCTTTCCCCCTATTAACTAAAATCTAAATGTAACACAACTGACTTTGTTAGTTTTGTAAAGCACAATGACAGGATACGCTTCCAAGAGCTAGTCAGCTGTGAAATGTAGGGATTTTCCTGAAAGATATGAGAATAAGGTCAGAGGTAAAAATTCATTTCAGAGTAACTAAGATTTAATTTATTCTACACAACATTGATTCAGGTGGGATACTTCCGATTTTTGAAACCAAAAATGGCTTTATTTTAGCTGTCTCCGGCCTAAAATTGCCTGTCCTTCAATATCGTCAATAACAAAAATACATTCCCCATTTTTTTTAACAAAAATTCACTCTTTCCAGTTATAAAACGTTGGCATATGTGCCTACATCATGTAGCATTGATAAAGCACTTCATGTTGCACACGAGGGGCCAGAATTAATTTGTCGATGGGTAGCATTCAACTCCATGTCAGTGCATGGGTGATAAAAGTTTCTGTTTGCGATGTGGCCCATATCAGTAGCATTTAAACGCCCTGTGTGAGGACCAGAGTTGTGCTCTTGTCATTTCTATCTTTGCATCTTGCGGTGAAGCGAAGCAAAAGGAGCGAGAGATGCAATGTTTATGTTTATAAACTGCTAGTAAATGGATGGAGAACATTTGAAAAGTGGCCTATTATAAAAGGATTCTGATGTGTGTGTATGGCAGGCTACTCCTATAGTGTAAATACAGTTATGGATCACTGCCAGAATATCAGAAATAACAATATTGTGATACAAAAATATTGAGTCTATTAATATAAATTACAAAAATATTGTTTCCCTATACTTATAATGGTTAGTACAAAATATCGTTTTACACTAATATTGGTAAAAACAAAAATGTTAAGATAACATTGATATAATGAAAATAATATACATTTAAACAATATTTAATACTACATATACTCATATGCACACACATGTGTATGTTTATGTATACATATATAACGTAACAATATTATTAGACATATATTTTCCAGTATATAAAATGTTTGGGTTTTTATATATATATATATATATATATCGAAGCTCCAAAATCCTAAAAATGCCCAGCCGGGTCATAGGAAGGAAAAAGCACTCGCAAGCACGGCACAGCTCGTTTTCACAGGGCAAGTTTATTCAGGACAGACGCGTTTCGGGAGAGCCCTCCCTTTCTCAATGTTTTCATCTCACAAAACGGGCGCAGCTCCATTATGAATGTTTACAAACACATATGAAAACAAACAAAGGACTGATGCTTTTTCGCAGCAAGGGGCGCCATCTTAGAGTGTATCAATATTACATATACTATACTGTTATGCTTATCGTAAAACCACAAACAACAATAATGCCGTGTATCGGCTATCCTACTGTCAACGAAAAACCCAATACTATTCTCATATAGTATATCACAAGGCTAAGACAGTAGTAAAATGTTGGAACCTGACCAACCTACGACATGAACACCGTATTTATAATGTGCACAGGTCGGAAAAATCTTGCCGTGGATCGGCAATTGCAGCCCCTGAGTGGAATGCAAAACATACAATGTGGTTACCTATTAAAGCATATCCTCCAGTATAATTTCAGTGGTGATGAAGGCATCCATCACACAACAGAAACAGAGAACAAAAACAAAAACATACAAAACAATTCCAAAGAATCTTAGCACAAATTAACAGAATGTCAAGTCTATGTTGGAAATTCAGTACTCAACTTGACGGGAAGTCATAGCATAGAACTGCACATGTGTTCAACCCAGGTGAGAGGCCAGTTCCTCTCCCATATTTAAGCCTCCAGGTGCTTTCGTCTCAAGGTCTATGATATACCGGGACTCGAGTCTCCTGAGTGCAAGTAATCTATTACCCCCTCTGGGATTTTCCTCGACTCGGTCCAGACAGAAATATCTAAGAAGGTTTCTATCACTGTTATGTTTCAGGGAGAAATGACGGGCCACTGGATACGTGATGTCCTTATTCACAATGGCCCGCATATGTTCCAAAATTCTCAACTTAACAGGATTGATGGTACTCCCAACATACTGTAACTGACAGGGGCACATTAGGCAATAAACAACAAAGTCAGACTGGCATGACATAAACTTTGCTATTTTCCTACCATTCTTTATACCTGGGACTTGATATGTTAAAGTCCTTTTACTTGAAGCGCAAGCTTTGCATTTTCCACAAGGAAAAAAGCCTTTGGCGTCTTTCAAGGTTCCTAGTGATCTTTTCATCGGTGGTAGGTAGCTATGAACCATCTTGTCCCTGAGTGATCTGGCCTTTCTAAATGTGATCAGTGGGGTGTTGGGAATATCCGGCCCTACAATTTGATCCGATTTTAAGATGTGCCAATGTTTAGACAAAATGGATCGCAGTTTGCATGAGTCGGCAGCATATGGTGTTATGATGCGGAATTTACCTTCAGTATCAGGGCCTTGTTCTTTGACAAAAAGACTAGCACGTGGTATTTTTCTGACCCTGTCTAGGGTGTTTTGCAAAAGGGAAAAGCTGTAACCTCTTGATAGAAATCGTTCCATGCATTCACCAGCTGCTTTCTCGAAGTGGGTGTTGTGGCTGCAATTACGTTTTAACCGCAAAAACTCCCCGTACGGGATGTTATTAATTAATTTACGGGGATGGCCGCTAGAAGCGTGTAAAACACTATTGCTGGCCGTAGGCTTGCGGTAAAGTTGCGTGCAGATACGTCCCTCACTCACACTCACTTCTAGGTCTAGATAATTGACCCTGTCCCTACTGATTTCACTGGTTAACCTCAGATGGTATTCATTTTCATTGAGCAGTTGGATGTATTGGTTAGCTTCCTCAACCGTACCATTCCACACCAGGAACAGATCATCTATGTATCTGCTCCAGGTGACCACCCTGGTGTTCCAGGTGGCCAGTCTGGGGGCCCAGGCTACCTGCTCCTCCCACCAGCCGACGAAAAGATTCGCGTATATATATATATATATATATCCTTCACAAACCCCCAAAGCTTGAGGCAGCACTCCACGAAGGTGAGTTCAACAAACCTTTATTTCAAAAGCGGCATGGTAGCATCTAATGTCCCTTTTGTATCCCAACGCGTTTCGATGCTAACAAGCATCTTAATCATGGGGCGGCATATGACAAAATCTGGAGTGGACCTCTGCATTCAATCCCATGTGGCGTTCATTTTCCAGTAAACAAACCGCCAGGAGCAGGAGTCCCGATTCCACTATTCCAGTATAGCCAGTGTCTTGCCAAACTTTACTTTTCTGAGCCGATTTTTTACACATTTTTTCAAACCCTCCAGTGGGTCTCTGTGCATATCATCCGCTTTATTTTCTGACACCCTCGTGCTGTAAGGGCTAAAGTTCGTTTCCCAGCCCTTCAGAAAAAAGTCCAGTTTCAAAAGCGGTGCACGCCTCCTACGGCAGGAGATGCCGCGTGTATTATCCTTCACAAACCCCCAAAGCTTGAGGCAGCACTCTACGAAGGTGAGTTCAACAAACCTTTATTTCAAAAGCGGCATGGTAGCACCTGATGTCCCTTTTGTATCCCAACGCGTTTCGATGCTAACAAGCATCTTAATCATGGGGCGGCATATTACAAAATCTGGAGTGGACCTCTGCATTCAATCCCATGTGGCGTTAATTTTCCAGTACACAAACCGCCAGGAGCAGGAGTCCCGATTCCACTATTCCAGCATAGCCAGTGTCTTGCCAAACTTTACTTTTCTGAGCCGATTTTTTACACATTTTTTCAAACCCTCCAGTGGGCCTCTGTGCATATCATCCGCTTATTTTCTATGTATATATAAATACACAATGTTTCCCTTCTGCAAGCCTCATGAGTAGGAACCACCCGGCTGGGAGGTACCACATGAGGACGAAGAAGGTAGAGACATTGTTGGGACCTAATATAAAACTGATTTTGCTGCTACTTATATTTGAAATGTTGATTTTCACAATTGAAGGGCACTTTAGAAAATATGGACTGTGTGGGTCCTTAATCCCGGTCAGTCCTTTGTTGATTATTTTAGTAGACACTTAATTCACTTCTATCACAGTGTATGTACATAATGAGATTCCCCCCTGGGCTTTTAAAGGGTGGGTTGACAACATTGGGGTGGAACGAGTTTTAGGCTGTTTTTAACATCTTTTAAAAACATCGGATACAAATAGTAAGCAAGTATTAGACTCAGATTGTTTTATCTATTGTAGAAGAATTATGCTTCGATATTTGCCATTGTCCTTATGAACTTCTTAAATTACCTGAAGCCATGCGATTTTTTGCACAGGCGGAGGATATCTGCACGACCAGCTGCTATGAATATTGACCATACCAGTTTTGCACATTAGCGTATTTTCACAGATAGATGGGGGATAGTATTCCCAATCGGATTTGTTTTGCACTGATGCGATATTTGCACGAATAATTGTACTGAACGCGACACTCGCACATCAAAAATCATGCATATGCACTTTATACATCTATTGGTCTTGCAGGATGAGAATTGTAAATGATATCTGTATATATATATATTTTAGGACTAATGAAGATATTATTGTATCCTGAGTTGAGTGGAAGTTTGAATTATACAGCCTACTAGTACAATGTATTTAACTGTGATACCTCGTTTTACCCACGATGTTACAAATGTCAACATTCTAATTCAATGTCAGACGGTTATTTGATGCTAATCTGGTATTTTACAGTGATTTGTAAAAAGCAACTGAATAATGTCTTTTGAAACATAACTGTTATATAAGCTCAGTATGTTTTCTATGTCCATACACAGCCCTCACATGTGACGTTAATTAACCTATCACTGGCACTTTAAAAGGGCAAACCTTGCATTAGAACATTGTCATGTGAACAAGGCTCCTGTGAGCCGAAACGTCATGAGACTACCCTTCACTAGGAAAAAAAAAACGCAAGCACTTAACTGGTCCATGTCCGTGTACTTCATATCCTGGCTGGTGTGACTCCAGAGCGTGAGAGAAGTGGCAGAGCATTTGATATATATATATATATATATATATATATATATATATATATATATATATATATATATATATATATATATATATATATATATATATATATTTATATATATATATTTATATTATATATATATATTTATATATATATATATATATACATATACATATATATATATATATATATATATAAGCAACACAGCTCCGGTATGGAAGAAGCCGTCTGTCGGGCGGTCCGTGGTCAGGGCACCAGAAGCCCTGTAAACTATCACAACAGCACCTCCTCCCTCGAGAAAGATCACCACGGACACCTCACATGGATTGCAGAAATTTTAATCATTCAACTGCACAGTTGAATGATTAAAATTTCTGCAATCCATGTGAGGTGTCCGTGGTGATCTTTCTCGAGGGAGGAGGTGCTGTTGTGATATATATATATATATATATATATATATATATATCACATACTGTCACCAGTAGGTAGTTATAGGTAGTTATAGTTAGGACCTTGTTTCTATTCAAAAGTGTTTTTTCTTTTGCCAATATCTTTAGCGCCGTTTGACGAATCTTCCCAAACTTTTCCAAACTAATGGTTCACTCAGGTCAGCTCCTGTCTTTAAAGTTTCTTGGTGATTCGTCAGGCGGGGGCCGAGAAAAAAGGGGTCTCAAAACGCTTTTTCTCCATGTTAATTTCCGTAGGAATTTTGGAACAGGCTACAGCCCGCACTGCTGAACGGAATTGCACCAAATTTGGCAACAAGGTAGCTCTTGGTTCAGAAAGCACCCTTTTTTTAAAATGGTGTAAACCTGTTCAGTAGTAACTGAGAAATTTAAATATAAAAAAATCGATATCTGAGCAAACAGGAGGATTCGCAAATGACCAGGATCACTAGCTGACTTCTGATTGGCGGCCAACACTCTAAACCAGGAAGTGTTGGCAGCCATCTTGTGATTCGGTAAAACCGAGTCGCAAGACAGTAAAAAAAAGATTAAGAACAAGAAGGGGGGGCAGGGTAGAAACACCCTGACACCCTAGACCTGTTCAGGGGGTCCCACAAAGAACCCCAGGATCCAAAAAGCTTTTCTTTAAAAAAAATAGACGAATTTGTGCTTGCGGCGTGAATCCGACAGAATTAAAAAAATAAATAAATAAAGCACGGGCTCCAGCACTTTGTTTTCTATAAGCCTCCGGGTGGGCCAGGTCCCAGGAGCAATGTGCAATAAATTAGTGGGGGCCCGCTGGGGCCGCGCAGCCCTGGGCACCACCACCTCCCTTGGACTTGTAAATAAAATGCGTGGGCGGCTCCTACCTCCCCTCACGCTGCCTTGGGGACTGCCACCTTCCTGGGGCATTGTTCATTATGGATGGGGGGGTCCCATGGGCCCCCCAAGCCCGGGACCACCACCTCCCCAGGCTTAAATTAAAATGATAAAGTGTGGGGTGGGGCTCCTGCCCCCCCACTCTGCCCTGGGGACCACCCCACCCAAATATTTTAATTCAGGGGTCCGTTGTGGGTCCCTGGATACCAGCTTGTCCCTGAGGTTATTTTGACAAAAGTAGGGGGGCCGCGCGGCCCCTCTCCTCGAGCCCTCCATAGCCCTTGGGACCGCCACCCCCAGGGCCATCTCCTGCAATGTCCCAGGGTGCCCACCAAACATAAAGTGAGCAAGGGATTCTATTTTACACGAACAGCATGGGCATCCACCGTTCAGTGACCTTGAGGCTTTCCAACCTTTGGTAAAATGATTCAGAGGCAGGGTTCCATATCTCATCTTTAGGAAAATTGCTCTGTCTCTGGGCGTTTTTATCACGTCAAGAAAGGGATCCAGCATCCTTGTTGGTTTATGTACCAAAAATTGCATAGTTAATATTCCCCTACTTCGGTTCCTCTGTTCAAGGGCCTCCACCCACTCCCAGTACATTTTCTTTATTACTTGCTTTGGGGTGGTGCCTGGGAAATCCAAAATTCAGTCAAACCTAGCTTTGTGATCATCTCTTTGAGTTTATTTAGCCAGCGTATTTTACCACCCGAGTATAATGCAATCAGCTCGTCCAGCACTAGAGCATAATGTGCCAGCTCTGGGATCCTCCTTAAGCGAAAAAACAGTGGGCGCAAATATATATGTATATATATATATATATATATATATATATATATATATATATATATATATATATATATATATATATATATACTCGCCAGTCCCCCTCACAGCTTGTAAAAGAAACCTTAAGCACTCTGGGTACGGCAACAGGGTTTATTCAAAGCCTACGGCAGAGATGACAGACGCGTTTCAGACAAAAGTCCTTCCTCAGTGTCAGCAACACGCTGCTCACGGCTCATTTTTGTAAACGCCCTCATTGAAACTGAGAGCGGACACAATTTCAGTGCATACACATTCCATATGAAACGCTGGTAAAACGTGGCAGCCATTTTACATATTCTTAAATGTAATCATGTAAATAACATTTTTCATCTGGCTGATGCCTCAAGTCTATGTATGCATATTATGAACATTTTATAAAGGCTAATAACCACTGCCAGAAAGCAATAAAATGTCGCCGTGTATAGGCATTGCCCTGGCTGAATTACCAAGAAAAAACATTTCTCAAACATCAAATAAATAATCCTTTGCACCGTAAACTTAAACCGGTGGCAAATTACAATCCAGCCGTGTATCGGCATAGCTCCGGCATCACAAAACATAATGTGTTCCGGAGATAAATTCACAAAAGTTTTTTACATTCAATCGAGCTTCTGAAAAGCGCAAAATTAAGAAAGATACACTTTGCATAATCTATTAGTATAGGGCAGAATACCAATTTTCATAGTTCTTGTTTGCAGTATTCAATGCTCACAATGTGAGTATACATGTAGACATTTGAAAATGATAATGCAATAAGGAAAGTTGAAAGGCTAAAGAAGAAAATGAAAGGCCTTATCTAGCAACGACAGATTCGGAATCATATTAAGACATTTCATTACATCAGGAACATTTCGGTCATGATCTATAACAGAAAAGACATAATCAAGGTGGGATTAAAGGATCATCTCCCCAGGTGTACTGTTAGTTCTTCCCCTGTATTAAGCCCAGATGGATTTCTAGTTTGTTTTTAAATCTATTATAAATCTGGACTCCAGTCTGGGAAGACTCAGCAATCTGTCTCCCCCTCTGGGATGCAGGGGCACAGGATCAATGCCATAGTAACGCAGCAATTCTCTGTTGCGGCCATGTACTTTGGCAAAGTGTCGAGCAACCGGGTAGGTTATGTCCTTATTGGTGATTGCCCTTTGGTGTTCCAATATACAGAGTTTTACGTTGTTAATTGTACTCCCAATATATTGTAATCCGCATGGGCAGACCAAACAGTACAC
Organism: Lissotriton vulgaris; assembly: GCF_964263255.1. Lineage (NCBI taxonomy): Eukaryota > Metazoa > Chordata > Amphibia > Caudata > Salamandridae > Lissotriton > Lissotriton vulgaris. The sequence continues at coordinate 685,300,796 of NC_141697.1, forward strand.
TACATATGGAGTCGTGCAAGTGATAAATTTATTGATTGTTCTTGGTTTGCCAAGACCCGGAACATTGTATATTAATGTCCGTCTACTGTTCTCACAGGCACAACATTTTCCCCAAGGAAAAAAAGCCCTCATGTCTTTCAGAGTACCACCAGATTTCGGATGAAGCAGCATAAGATGACTTTGTACAAGATTATCCTTAATTGACTTAGATTTCCTAAACGTCAACAAAGGTTTTGCTGGAACATCACCCCCTATTATGGGATCTGTACGGAGTATGTGCCAGTTCCTTGTAAGAATGTGTCTTAGTTTGTTTGCTTCATCAGAATAGGTGGTAATCATACGAAATTTAGTGTTCAAATCTGACTCATCACTGATCTTGGATGTTTGTGCTAGTAGATGTTTCCTAGGAATTCTCAATACTCTCTTGAAGGTATCATCCAACGGAGATTGGTCATATCCTCTAACGAAAAATGTAGCTACACATTCCTTAGCTGCTAAGATGAAATCAGCTTCCAAGGAGCAATTTCGTCTCAATCTTAGCAGTTCCCCATAGGGGATGCTATGAATCAGACTGGGGGGCCGGCTGCTTCCAGTATGTAATATGCTGTTGCCGGCTGTCGGCTTTCTATATAGAGTCATCTCCAGCCTGCCTTTGTGGACAAAAACCCTTAGATCAAGGTAGTGTACCTCCGTCTCACTTATGTCAGATGTAAACCTTAAGTTCAATTCATTATGATTGAGATCCTCAATAAATTCCTCTGCCTGTGTGGTGGAGCCCCTCCACACTAGGAAGAGGCCAGCTAGGGCAACCTGCTCCTCCCACCAGCCTACGAAAAGGTTTGCATAGCTGGGGGCGAAGCAGGTTCCCATCGCTGTGCCACTGGTTTGCCTCAATATATATATATATATCGCACAGCAACTCCTCTAGCAACGAAGAAGCAGAGGCCACAACGGAGAAAACAGTGGAAGCTCTTTATTGGATGTAGGGCATAATGCATTTCAGCCTGAACGGCCTTCCTCAGATGCCAAAGATGTTCAGGAGACTTGTTCACCCACTTATCAAATGGCCTGCCACTATCCCATTTGATGGAATCCACCCCACCCCAACGTTGAATGTCCGCTCACTACTCCCAGAATTCAATGCCCAGGTAAGTGCTGCGTGGGGTGTATCCATGTGGATTTGCGGAGTGCAGGGCAAAATGCGGCATGATCAATAGTCAGTGTCCGGTGAATTAAAGTCCCAGAGCTTCCTCCAGTCCGCAAATGATCCAGCCCCCCAGAAAACAAGTGTCCCCCGGGCAGGGGTCGAAAAGACAATGGAAAACGATTCTCCGTGAAGTCACAGACCACGCTGCCGCCGCCCATGATTCCCTTGTACTGAGAGGCGGGCACCGGGCCATTCCAATACCTTGGACGTAACAGTAGACTGCCGGAGCAGGAACCAGTGAAGCCCGGGCCGACTTGGAGAACGGGGCCTCTGTAGCGCGTCTCTGGCTGACGTGCAAAATATCACACAGCAACTCCTCCAGCAATGAAGAAGCAGAGGCCACAACGGGGAAAACAGTGAAAGCTCTGGATTGGATGTAGGGATGTGGGGCATAATGCATATATATATATATATATATATATATATATATATATATATTGATGTGACCAAGGCCGCTTTGACGGCTGAAACGCGTCATGACAGACTACCTGATGACTAAATAAAGAATGCTGAAAGAAAGTTGGTCCTTGCCTCGAGTTTCCTTTGGAAAGGAGCGCTGCTGCGAGGTATTTGCAGAATATATATATATATATATATATATATATATATATATATATATATATATATATATATTACAACAAAGTTTAACTCCCAACGGGAAAAAAACGGTGGTCACACCTGAAAACTCTGCTTCAGCTCCTTTATTAATGGAAAAACAGCAGCTTGTGGCATAATCCCGACATGTTTCGTTCCAACATGGAACTTCTTCAGAGGTAAGCCGTGCTCTGAGAATAACCACCGCCCGATGTTTTGAAATCATTCCGTTTGCCTCCAATGGCATTCTTTTGTTGGAATCACTTCCGTTTTGAAATGGCTTGTGGGACTTGTGGTTATGCTTTTTCCGGTATTTTGTTTCACAGTTCGATTTATTTTGAGTCACTTTCCCTTTATTTTTGTTTTTATTTTTTCCGTGTCTCTCTACCATTCTTTTTCCATGTTGCCTTTTGATTTTGTTCGAACCTGTGATTCAAAAGAACGGTTTTCTAATTGCAACCCTCCAGTGGGTAGAGCATTGTGCTGTTGTTTTTTCAGCGCTTGTTTGCACTGTATGTTTGTCTCAGTCCTTTTGTTTCACCATCCGATTTGTTTCAATTTTGTTTTCCATTTCTTTCATGTGTCTGCCCATGGCGTTCTTTTTCCATGTTGATTTTGGGTTTTTAAAACGCTTGCTCGGACCAGTGATTCAAAAGGCTGTTGCTTCCATCATTTGGGCGCAGGGTTTTCCCGGGTCAGTCCTCGTTTGAAACTGACTCACAATCCAATACCGAGATCCAGTCCTCGGCGGCACCAAACTCCCTATTTTCGGATTCACCGAGTCCAACAGGAAGGTTCAAGGCGGGAGAATTACGGCGCTCTTGTGGTGGTGTTAGACATTCGGCTGAACCACGCCGATTTATATTACAACAAAGTTTAACTCCCAACGGGAAAAAAACGGTGGTCACACCTGAAAACTCTGCTTCAGCTCCTTTATTAATGGAAAAACAGCAGCTTGTGGCATAATCCCGACATGTTTTGTTCCAACATGGAACTTCTTCAGAGGTAAGCCGTGCTCTGAGAATAACCACCGCCCGATGTTTTGAAATCTTTTCGTTTGCCTCCAATGGCATTCTTTTGTTGGAATCACTTCCGTTTTGAAATGGCTTGTGGGACTTGTGGTTATGCTTTTTCCGGTATTTTGTTTCACAGTTCGATTTATTTTGACTCACAATCCAATACCGAGATGCAGTCCTCGGCGGCACCAAACTCCCTATTTTCGGATTCACTGAGTCCAACAGGAAGGTTATATATATATATATATACAAAAAAGGAGAGAACTTCTTGGAGTTCACCTTTGGACCTGGATACAAATTGGTACAGGTCCATCCCTTGGGTTTTCTCTCCACAGGTTCAACAGCAGGCGCAGTCCTTCTTCTGTCTTCAACAGGTCCAAAGGTGTTCTGAAGAAGGTACTCAGGGGTTCCATATTTTTGCCAGGCATTTTCTGGGTGGAAGACTCCCTGACCAATAGGAAAAAAGTTCCCAGGACTAACTCTACTGTTTTTTACATGATATTCCTGAGTTGTACAATTGTACAATGCATGTGTTGATCATGCATGCCTTTACCAAGTAATTATTACAACAGATGCATTTACTGACTTTACCACACATACCTTGACCATGCAAGTAAGTATAAATAAGGTAAATTATGCATAAACACACAAACACACACACATTTGATTTTTTGTAGGCGAGACCCCCAACCTCCCATTACTAATTTCCCTTACCACCTAATGCCCCTGCCCAACATAAAAAAAACCCTACAAATAACCTTTCTACCTAATACCCTTCCCCAGCCCTGAATCCTAAAAATAGCCTTACAACCCAATACCCTTACCCAGCCCTAAACCCTAAAAATACCCTTACCATCCAATACCCTTCTCTACTCCTAAACCCAATACTAATACCCAAACCTAAGGCCTAAAAAATAAAAATATATCCATAGATGTATATGTTTTTCAAAAATATAACAAGTATGTAACGGCGCAGAACCCACTGAAAGGTAGGAATTGAAGAAAGGACACTACAGGTCCCAGCCTGCACCAACAATTGACCTTACCTGTGAGGCCCACCAGAGGGCAATAAAATCAATTAGAACACAAGTGTCCTTTAGATCTGCATCAACAGCCTGTAAACAAGGAGCAAATTTGAACAATCAACTTCATTTCGTTTCCGCTTACCTCAGTCAATGCTGACGTTTGGCCTTGTGGGAGTCGCTAAAATGCTTCTGGAACTTTCTGGCGTCCATCTTCTTATCTCTTCATGATGCACCTAGTTTCTCCTTATCTTTGCAAACCGCTAAGAAATGGTTTTCCTTCCCGCAACCTTGCCATATTTGTCCAATAGCAGAACACATACCTTGGTGTGGAAAGGAGAATCCACAGAAAATACAATTTCTGTTTCTTTGCAGACATCCCTCGATTGGCTTCTGCCTTGTGGTTCTGCTTACTTTTTATGCTCACTGCTGAATCGTCTTGTGTTGTTCCAGCTTGATGTTTGGCAGCTTGTCAATCAGCATGTTCCTCCACTCTTGCAGCCATGAGCACTTTCTCATCATCGGAATGAGTTGGAGAGGGAACTATCAATAGTTCTAAGATGCCTGGCTTCTTCGTCATTTAATTTGTTGAATTTGCAGTGCTTTATAAGTGTATTAAGTCTCTCAAACACATCCATTGTCTTATCGGGTTTCTGTCTTGCTTGGTTGAAAATGTACCTTTCATTGTCAACATTCTGCATTGTATTGAACTTGGCCTTCAACGTCTTCTTGATTGGCAGTATGATTTTTAGCCAGGTTATGATATTTTCTTTATGACCTCTTTTACTCCATCACCTGGAAGGTTCTTTAAGTATTTGATGATATTTTTTATTTCTGTTTCTTCTAGTGCGTCGCTGAAATCATAAAATGCTTCAATCCATGCAGTCAATCTGGTGCCAATATTGTGCTTTTTGGGGGTATCAAATGGAAGCGATGGTGTCAGGGAAATGGAAGCATCATAGCCAGCTGTGAACTCAACAATGCTGAGAGTAGGGCCCTCTCCAGTGCCATCTGCTGCCCACTTGAACCGGCGGCATTCATACCGTCTCTAAGCATCAGCTACATGCTTGCATCAGTGTTATCATAGCCGAACTGATGTCATATGGCCTCTTTTTCACCTTTGGTGGTGAATAGCTGTTTTGTCTCCTGTACATGGTCATCACCATTCTCAACCTTTTGCATTATACCAGGTTTTCACTACCTTTAGCCTTCTTTGGTGCCTGGAGGCGGCCGCATCTGGTCCAGTTGTGCACCTGGCTATCGAGGCCTTCTCTGTACCTGGTTGTCACTGCCTTTAGACCTATCGTACTGTATGTATGCTCTGTGGTATACTACTGCACCTTTCCTTGTCTTTCAGCATCACTAGCAGGTTCTGGGCCAGCTGGGACTTGACTTTCCTTGGGGCTTTCATTTTATTTGAAAACCTTGTACTGGCTGGAGTGGCGCTTTGACTCCACATACAGCAACCGTTTACTGCTTCCCTTCAACTGAGGCGCACGTGGCACGCACAAGCAATTTGCTGGACCTTGGCAAGCTCTAAGAGAGAGCACTCTTATTTCTTTAGGTTCCAAATCCCATCCTCGTTGCCAGTTGTAGCATTCTCCCCAGCCCAGGAACAAGCAATTGGCCACGCCACACACAGAGCTTTGTAGTGCACGTCATTATTCTTCAAAGTGCAACCATTAACTGCATGCACTGCATCACAATCTTTGTTACCACACCGAGCCACACCCATCAGATTACCTAATACTTGTAAGAGGTCTGTCAAGGGCTACTAGAGTCTTCATGCACATAAACACAGAACACAACTGTATCTATGGTGCACTGATGTTGAAATCCAATTTTGTATTATTTTTGAGCCAGCGCCATTCATACCATCTCTAAGTCCCAGCCGCATGCTTGCATCAGTGTCGTTATGGCCGATCTGATTTCAGAGTATGTTATGTTATGTTATAGGTATTTATTGTGCGCACAGCTGCTCCAGCAAAGGAGCGTCCTGGCGCCCTAACAAGGTAGAACATAGCCCAACTCGAAGCCAAAAACAGAATAGGGACAGCTAAAAGGAGAGACTAAAACAAAAATGTTTTAATGGCTTTCCGAAAAAGCATAAGATCCTCCAGCAGACGAATTTCCACCGGGAGGGAGTTCCAGATAGTTGCAGCGTTGACACAAAAGGAGCGTCCACCGGCACGACAAAGCCTGAATCGACGGACCACGGCAGGAGCCTGGCCCAAGGAACGCAGAGCGCGTGTCGGAACATAAAAGGACAGAAAGTTGGACAAAATCTGGGGACCTATGCCCTTCAAAATTTTTAAAGTCAAACAAAGGACCTTAAAATGGATTCTCTTCCTCACTGGTAGCCAATGCAAGGAGCGAAGGACATTGGAAACAGGACAGAATCTAGGCAGGCCGACTATCGCTCTGGCTGCGGCATTTTGTACCCGCTGTAGGCGGTAATTTCTGCCTGATTGGCCCCCACCAGGAGGGAGCTGGCGTAATCCAGGCGAGAAATAACTGTAGCCTGAATCACCAGCTGCCTAGTTGGGGCATCAAACAAATTAAGAACGGGTCTTAAACCCCGAAGAACGCCAAAACAGCAGGCTGCTGTTTTCTTGGTATGGCCGACGAAGGTGAGGCCAGCATCCAGCCACACTCCCAGGTTTCTTAGTTCCGAAACCGGAGTCGGAGCTGGTCCCAGTTCTGAACGCCACCACCTGTCACCCCAGAGCTCCACTCTCTTACCGACAATCATAATCTCTGTCTTGGTGGCATTAAGCTGGAGACAGTTCGCCGTCAGCCAGTTGGCCACCTCCTTCAGTCCATTCTGAAACCTGGGGGCGTCTTGTTACGCATCCCCGCTGAGAGTAACCGCCAGCTGAGTGTCATCGGCGTATGAGACCAAAGTCAGGCCCCACTGCCTAGTGACCTCATCCAGCGGTCTCACGTACAGATTGAATAACGTGGGGCTCAGCGAGGATCCCTGCGGAACCCCCATGGCCAGAGGCTGGAATTTGGACTTGAAGGGAGGGATAGCCACACAGAAGGAACGATTGTCGAGGAAGGAGCGGAACCACTGTAAAGCCTGTCCCCCAACACCAATCTCCTCTAGCCGGTGCAACAGAATGCTGTGGGAAACAGTGTCAAAGGCAGTGCTGAGGTCTAATAATACCAGCGCCGCCGTCTGACCAGCATCCAGCACCGCTCGTAGCAGCTCTACCATGGCAAGAAGGGCAGTTTCCGTGCTGTGCCCAGCACGAAAGCCATTCTGCGTAGGGTCTAAGGCGTTGGTCCGGGCAAGATGTTCTGACAAGGCCAGGTTGACATGAGCTTCCGCAATCTTCGCCGGCCAGGGTAGTAGTGAAATGGGGCGATAGCTTTCAGGTTTCGAGGGGTCCAACGAAGGCTTCTTAATGATTGGAGAAACCACTGCCTGCTTCTATTTAGTTGGAACAACACCTGAGTCCAGTGAGAGATTAACTAGGGAACACACTGCAGAGCGCCCCAGAAAGGACTGTTCTCTGAAAAGAGCGGGTCTTACTGGATCCGACGGAGAGCCAGATTTAATCAAATTTATTAAACCCCTCCAAGAGTAGTGGGGGAAAAGAGTGCAAGGTAGAGTGGCTTTGAACCCCATCTAGGACTCCCAAGACAGTCCCCCTACTGGGGAAGGCCCGGTAGATAGCCTGGACCTTCTCCAAGAAAAAGGAAGCCAAGGACTCACAGTGGGAAATGGACCCCACTGCCACAGAGGAAGTCCTTTTCGCCAGAAATATGAAAAGACTAGGCTCATGCTACTTTACTTAAAGATTATTCCCAGTGGATGCATTGCACATTAACCGACTGTGCTCCTCAATTACAACTTCATCAAAATCCTAATATAAGACGAACATTTATTATATTTAGGTTGCATTAAAGTGAAGTTTTGTTGAAATCAGAGGATTGGATGCATATTCCCAAGGTTGAAAGGTGGTGACACTTAAGCAAACGTTCTAGAAAATAATTGAAAAATATATTGCTAGGCTGCATTTGTTTTTAAATGTAGATTTATCTTAATCCATCTGCTAACAAGGACTGTGATTCATGTTTTAAAGGAACATTCAACCTCCATAAGGCTCGATTGAGACTAAAGAGTTCTTTGTTAGCATACATTTCAGTTAAAAGGAAGTAGTGAAAAAGGTAGAGGGTATTGACTGAATTGTAAACAGAGCATAACTATGACGTATTAACTATTATAATTAGGCATTCTATCCTCTTTGGTCTCAAGTGAATGTGTACTGTATATTGTTGAAAATAGCTGTCAAATTGAGGTGTCAGAGAAAATGTACGCACATGCCAATCAAAGTCTGAATGGGTTTATTATCAAAAGAAACATTTATAAATTGGGAATAACTTTTTCAGCCAGTAAGAGTGTTCTTCGATTCAAAGCTTGCTCAATAAGCAAAGGCAAGACACACATTTATAGTACTATATGGACGGGTCTGCCATGGGGTACATGTGATAGAGTCAAACAATGTAAGCTTACAGATGTCCAAAGACTGAGCTAAAGAGAAAGGAAGAAGATGACTTTCACATAGCATTAATAATGTTAACATTTTGACTGCGAAATATATTCAACAATTTCTCATCTCAGGAGTCAAGAAGTGAAAGAAAGGCCCTAAAATGTATGTCAGAAAGAGGCTTTTCCATTAGACTTTTCATAGAATCAGCAGAATTAACATGTTGGACTAATAAAGCCAATCGTTGAAAAAGGATTATGTCACAAAGGGTTTGCAACAGAATTTTCTAGCAATTGTTTTTTTTTCAAGAGAATTCTGCTACTATAAGTGGTTTTACCCACCACATGCCTGTTTTTAGTCCCATACTGGTTGTTTTTAAATATTGCAAACTTCATAAAGTTCATATTGCAACATTTAATAAAACACAAGACCAAGTTGCTAAGGGAAACCCGTTGCATCAACTCACACCCTTAGTCTCATTGTATAACATGCATACACAGAAAGTCGCACAACATCCTGCCTCATTAATGTTTATGAGGCAGTAAGCTTTTTGTGACCCCCTGTATTGCCTGTGATTATGGAGTTGGAGGCACACGGTGTACAACAAATATTTTGTCTACATATTAAATCCTTAAATGTTAACATGTTTTCTATAGCATCCTGTGCCCCTTGAACCGAGAGGGGCTCTTTTAAAAAAAGTTTACATGCAACAAATGATAAAGGGAAAATGCAGTGGTCCATTGATACATAGCATTGCGACTCATAAATAGGAAGGGAAATCCTCTTTTAGGCCCCTCTCAATGTTTTGATTTAGAATGAGTCACCAAAGCCTTTTTGCATGCCAGAAAATTCCTATTAAGGCTTGAATTGGTACATTATACCCACCCTTTGTGGTCACATAACCTTATATATTGTATATCCCAGCTTTGTGAATTTTGAACATCAGGGTCTAAATTCTTTAATGGAGGTACTATTTAAAATTCAGAGAAAGCTACAGCATTCATATAAATTTGTCCATAAAGACCAAAGACCTTAGAAAGTATTCATTTAATTAGAAACCATTCTAAAAGTAACACATTTGTGAGAAAGATTGCAGTGAATGGTATTCGACAAAGGAAACTTTGATGCTAAATATTACATTTATATGGTGTTTTTCTTGGTGTAGCTATCAACTGTACAATATAGTATTCTGATAGATGTTGTCACAAAGCGCAGTTTCTACCTAGCAGAAAATTCATTATGAGACATTGCCATAACTCCAGTGAACTCAAATCATTTACCCATTGGATTGTGGTATTCATAAATAGGAGGCACAGATTGGATTGGGTGAAGGCAGATTAGGGATTTGTTGTAAAATTGCCAATGTTGTAACAGCAGTTGTAATGATGGTGAGAAGACAGGTTTGATCGTATAAGAGAGAGTTTATTGAAATAAAGTGCTAGAGGAATGGCCCCATACAGACTTCTGCTGTGCGGATTGGAAAAAACGTCTTTATTCTTGGGTGTATGCCTTAATATCGTAGTCGAAATATCAACCTATACAAATATCGCATCAACTATATGGACTGCCACTATATTGTAAGGTAAATATATGCAAGTGGGTGTAGATTTGCTATTCTTAACGCCATAACTACTACCCTATAGTCCATATTGTGACCCAAAGCCACCACTAGGTCACCAGTCGAGAGCTTTTGTTTTGTGCGATGCAGCATCTTCCATGTAATTTTACCTTTTCAGTTAAACTATCACGTTTTGGTGACGGCCATTTCTTTGCTTTTAAAATCAAGTCAATTTGTAGAAATAAGGGCCTGAATTACTATCCCTATTCGCAAACCAGGGACTCGCATACTCCACACTGACCAGCAATTTGTAATGAGACCTATGTACTAATAGGTTGCATTGCAAACTCTTTATTCGTCAGATTAAATAATAACTTGTTGAGCCTCTTTTTTCCCCACAGTGAGTGGCTACAAATGCAGGGACAGCAGATCACAAACCAGCCATTTGCTTTCTAGAAAACAAGTTTTAAAGCCACCCATATCCATTAAATAGAAGGGTGTAGCTTTAACACATGGAAAGAGCATGCAAATCAGTTACCCAGCCTTAGATGAGGTCACTTTTCAATGGCTTTCGGCCCCAATAGAAGTAGCAAATCATTGATTCATTCCTTTGCAAGTCCTAAAACAGGTTTTGTACATGGTGAAAAGTTGTTTTGCCATCGCAATGCCAGATTCAAAGTTTTTACAACTGCAAAAAGTTTGGTACATGACACAGTAATGGTTTATAGACAAAAGCCTATACCTGCCCAAAAAGCCCTCTAAAGACCATACAATGCTTAATAGTTCGAATATGATTTTGTAATTTAAATAACAGTACTCATAAATACTGTGTGCTACAATTTGTGACACTTTTCAGGTTACCTTCAATTTTCTGATTTTATTTGTTATTTTGTGTATTTTTTAAAGTATTTTTCGAAACAAAATGCGTTTTTCATTGTATGTGTTACTGTGTATTCATTACAGCATTTTCGAAGCAAGTTACATAACATTTTTCGATAGCCATTTTGCATTGCAGTGTTATATGTTACTTTTGGTTGTGGCATTAAAATAAAACTATATTGTAAAATTTGTTACCGGATCGAGTAGTTTTAAAGCAATAGGCCACTGCTGGAGAGGCAAGCTTTACTGTTAGAAGGATAAAGACTGATAGGTGAACTAATTTAATTAAATTCTGGTGCATGTCAATTTTAACCAGTGTTAGCATGGGTACTGATGAAGTAAGAAAGCATAAAAGAATTACAACACCTTGATACATGACCTTAAAATTCAACATTTCTGTCATATAGCTATGCACAATATAAATATTATCACTATTTTTCAGGTTAAAAGTAGGGCTTGGGTGGAGTTCGCAGAGTTGGCGGAACTCCGCAAAGTGACCTTAAAACCTCTGCCATGCAATGGGGAGTTCTGCAAGCGGCAGAGCGTGTTGCATGCAGTTTGTGTTGATTTTTAGTGCTGGGTGTTTGTCTCACGTAGGAAAATCCGCATGAATAGAACCCTGCGCAACGCAAGAAGCCACTACTTCTTTCTGCCACTAGAGTAGATGTTCCACTCGAGCAGCAGCTTCCTCTACGCGAATGGAAGGTCTTTCAACGCGACCCGTAGCATCCATCCATGACCACCCACATTGAGAAATCTTTCCGGGAGGTGGTCTGGAGTAAGATTTTCCTCTATCGAGCTCGCCAACCTATCGTAGGTGAGAGTGAGAGAGGAAAAAATTCTGCTTTGCAGAGCGGAGTTTTTCGAAACTCTGTGCGCTTCACGGAGCACGGAGAGAGAAAAACTCCACAAACTTGATGAGTGTAGCGGAATTTCACACCCAGGCATAGTTAAAAGCGCACACAATAACTAATACAAAGTAGTATAAAAGTTATGTTTGCATGGTTAAAGGTAATCCATTAAAGACAAGATGGACCCTATTCATTATTCCCTTAGCTTAAACACTAATTGCTTAGGACAGTTATAAACTTAAGGGCATATTCCTGTGTAACCAGACACAATGCAATTTCCTTGTTTTGCCATTAGTTAGGGTAGTTTCTTGATCTTATAGAAGTATTGTATTAATTGAAATATTCTCTTCCCACAGATCCGAGGCTTCATCAATGCCATTGATCCAGATAACAGTGAACATGGTGACCTGAGTGCTTTCCGCTTCAATGCTACGAACCCCATTGTTGACCCCTGGATCTTCATTATTTTCAGAAAGACTGTTTTCCGGCACATTCGGTCACTGCTGTGCTGCCAGCTGTCTTGCCGACCAACCAGTAAAGCTCAAACACCCAAAGACCCTATCAAACAAGACAGCTGCAGAGTCCCCTTTCGGCCACCAGACTCCTCATGCTGACAACCAGCAGACCCATCAGCTGGAAAAGTGCCAAGAGGAAATGAGGGCCAATTGCATGAGAGCTGCTCTTGATGACAGACTGAAATCGCCCTACAGGGACCTACAGTGCGATAGATGGTCACCAAGATATTCCTTCATCAAGTGAAAGGATAAGCTGGTCATAAATCATGTTATGGAAGCTTCCTAAAGAGTTCAATGTTATGAGGAAGTTGGTGAACAAGGACTTGTGACTGAGTGAGACTCCATGGAAATGGAAAACAGGTGGTGTGAGAATAGTCTACATTTGATTGGTGTATATGAAACGAGCATTATGAGGAGTAAACGATCGCCAACTAATTAGAAATAATGCACCTGAATTTCTTTAGTTGAAACTTCTCTGATGTCAGTGGTCTTAGTATTGTGTTTATGGCTGAAATCTAATTAAAATATGTAAAACTGCCAAATAAAAAAAATGGAAAAAGATCGAAAGATGTGTGTGACAGGCAACCTATGAGCCAAAAAAAAGGTCTGTAGAAAGGCGGATAGCCTGTAGTGTCAGAGAGAATAAGGCATACATTAGTCAACCACGGTGGGTATGTGTCTGGTGCCTCCTAATTATCTGTCATTTATTATGTGGATATGCATAGGTCTGTTAAGGTTAAGATTAAATAGGCTCTGTTGGCTTGGGTGAGGCCAGATAAGATTGAATGAGAGAAAATTAAAATGGCCAGTGACTCTGGAAAAAAGTGTTATCATTGATGTGGTTATGAGTGAACCTATTTGTTAGTTTCACACATAGTATACAAGCTTATGCTTGGAATGTCTTAGAGGAGGAGATGGTAGTATTAATGTTGGTGTCTAGATGTTTGTGTCTGTTTTCTTCTAGTGTTAAATACTGTTTGCTGAATGTTGGGAAAAGCGCACTCGGACCAGTGTTCTTTGGAAATTGACTTTTGCCTGTTAAAACTCAAATACCTCTAGATAATCATCCCCTGTACAAAGGTAAAACAACTGCTCAACTTCTGCCCCACAGGTAAAGCTTGAAGAAAACATGCTAATAGCAAGCCAACCAATGTAAAAAACTTGCCCACCATTCAATTTCAAAGCTGTCCTCTTAAAAATGCAAGGCCTGCAACCAGACTGTCTTTGTTCAAAGTGAAAGCCTGTAAACTACTTGTGCCCAGAACAATGTTAAAATGTTGGTTTGAAAGTGCTTTGTTACAGGAATACATCACTGACATAAAACCTGTGTTGGTGCATCAAAATAGTTTTTTGCATTACACAACCAAGGCCTGCAAGCAATGTATCATATATATATAAAGCCAAATCTGAAAAAACCCACCAGCAGTACAAAGCCAATACCTAGAGACAAATTATGCAACGCAAATAATAAAAAAAGTCTGTCTCTGTGCAAAGATAAGCCCAGAAACTGCATGATACTTTGGCAAAGCCATAACCTGAAAACAAACTCAAGCGTGACTTGAGGATTTGTCGGGAAAACAGTTTATATCTGGTACAAAAACAAGGACTGAACGTGTCTTGTCCAATAAGCAAAGCAAATGCTGCAAAAAATTATTTATTAGCGAAAATCCCCCGTTTGAACAAATTCTATTCAGTTTTTCAAAGCTAATGCCTGAAAGCAACTTGTTTTCAATACAAAGCCAAGGGCTGAAGCGAATATATTTGGGTACAGATCCTTGGCTTAAAAACAATAACATCAGATCAAGGTCAAGGCCTGTAAACATCTTGTCGACCTTACAAAGTCAGTTAATGAAAGAGAATCATCCACATCACACCATGGGCTGGAAACAACTAATTACATAAAAAATAATCTTTGCATGAATACATTTTAGAAGGACTTTTCTGCAAAGAAAGAACCTATGTGATTTGTAATTAATTTTACATAACTGTACGAAAAGTGATAATTTTTTTTTTATTCTTGCACCAACATTTGAAGTCAAATACTGAAGAAGTGCAGTCACTGGGCACAGGAACGTTCAGAGTGGAGCACCTTAATAGCATCGGGAAACAACCACGAGTAGCCAATTGTGCGAATAAAAAAACCTGATCACAACCTGTCATAAGTAGTTGTAAACATATTGCCCACAGAACTAAAATTTGTCCCAAGAACATTTCATTCCCAGCCAAAGGAAAAACAACGATTTCCTGATTACAGATCTAAACCACAAAAAATCTGTCAGGTTGCACATCTAAAAAAAAACACATAACAACTTGTACCCAGTATAGAATCATAACATTAAAATTACCAGTTAAAGGTACAAACAAAATATTTGAAAATAATGTAGCAGGTACATTGCACTGGCTTAAATTCAGGAGATAGGGCCATATGCATCAAGCCAAATTGACTTCGCAAACGCCGAAATTCGCAGAATTTTGGCGTTTGCGAATGCAATTTGGATAAATGGTATGTTTCAAGGAAATCTGCTTTAAAAATAAGGAATTGCAAAATTTGCGATTCCTTATTTTGCGATTGCATTTAAGGAATCGCAAATTGGCCTTAAGGAATCGCAAATTACCATCAACTTCTAGTTGGTGGTAAGTTGCGAATTCCTTTAAAAATGCATATTTTTGCATTTAGTGCCATGTGACGCACATACATGCCCTTAGGACATGTATGTGCGCCACATGTGCACCCATGCATATTTCAGGGGTGCAACAGGGTGTCCTTTGGACACCCTTGAAATTATTCTCAATTTGCGATTAGCAAATTGCGAATTGCAAATTGAGAATTATTTCCCATTCATTCCTATGGGCCTTCTGGCCTATAGAAATGAATGGGAAAGTATTCCTTAATTGCGTTTCGCAATTTGCTAATCGCAATAAAGGAATTCTAAGGAATCGCAAAAAAAATGTGATTTTGTGCATACATACCCATTTGCGATTCTCAAATAGCGATTCCTTAAAAATCGCTATTTGAGAATCGCAAATGGGTATCTTGATACATATGGCCCTTAATCTTAGTACGAAGTTCAAATTTCAAAAGAACTTGGTCTTAATACGGAACAAAAAAACAATAGATAAAACTTCTGTCATACAAAGGTGAAGCCTTGAATACACCTTGTACCTAGTCTTACATCTTTGACTGAAGAACAAACTCTCGGTTTTCAAGCCAAGTCTAAAAAGACACCTTATTGAAGGTGTGCCATCATGGCTTTAAAAGAATGTGTTAAAAGTACTCTGCCAAGACATGAACACAACTTATCCACAGCATAAAGTCTGGGACTGAAAGCAATGTATCCACAGTTTAATATTTCACCTTGAAAATACCCTTTTTCCTGGTTACAGAGCTAAAACATGAACCTAACTCATGTATGGTTTACACCCCAGGCCTGAAAGGAACTACCCTGATATAATGTGCAAATATGCCCTGAGTACCGTACAAATCAAGGGCCCAGAAACAGACTCTACCCAGAGAAAAGCAATGACTGCTTCTCATTATTCTTATAAGATCTAAGAAGAATCCGTATAAGTAACATGACTGAAACGGTTGTATGTCAGAATATAGATATCAAACACTTGTGCGACAGAAATAGCGTGTGCCTAATATTGTTTTGAAAAATATCATCCTATTGGATTTAGATTTTCTATTATTAACTTAAACAGGGTGACATTTTTCTAAAGAATATTGAGGGTACAGTATTTATGTGTAGTGGTATTTTTGTTAAAATATTCTGTTTAGAAACAACCTTGTTATTTATATAGTTTATGGGCAAGGACCAAACCGCTCCTCAGACGTAAATTAAAATACCTTAAATAGCTAGCTACTTTGCAAAAGCTCAGATATCCTGGCTACCTCTAAAGCTCGGATCTATGACCATTTCTCTACATCTAGAGTTCATGTCAAGGAACAGCATTCTACATCCAGCATACAAAATAGGGACCAGCCCTCCTTAATTTACTCAGATGGTTGAGGTGGTGGGCAGTGACACTCCTTTGTATTTAGAACAAGGACTTCTTTTATATCATCAGCCTTTGGCTCACGGCAAGAGAGGGAAAGACAGAAAAGTTAAAAAGGAAAATAGTGAAAAAGTGACAAATGATGAAAACAAGAATTAAGATAACATGCAACAGTGAGATAAAGAGACAGGAAGCACACTGTGTTGGAAGAAAGGTGCATGAGGTAGAATCAAGAGAAGACAGCCTTAGTATTTGGCAATGCCAATATTTCTCAGGAGAAAAAAGGTTTTGTGACCCATACCTTATATTCACTTTGCAAGTTAAGAAATAGGAGCAACTCTTTGCAGAATGAAAGCCCCTCGATTTGAGAATTAAAACATGCTTTGTAGAAAGTCAAGACCTGGAATCAACACTTCCTTTGGTTATGACCACACTCTAGATTGACAAACTAAAACACTTAGCAGCAATACAGTCCCTCTTATTGGTTACCTAGGTGTGAGTTCTTGTGATGTAAGAACCCATCCACATCTTGTTGGATAACAAGCAATCTTGAAGGTTAGCCAATTTGAGCTAGTATTACTCCAGGCAGAGATGGCTGAGAATTGTGAGGCAGTGAGTAGAATAAATAATGAGGTCATTGGATGCAAGTTGAAACTCTAGCATGACAGGGCCCCACAGTTCTAACGACAGACAGAAATGGTTTTATGGTGCGGGGAATTGAGGGACACTTTTCAATGTACAACAGGTATTGTCAGTGGGATGAGGCAACTTATGTTCACCATGAGACAGTGGGATGAAGCAATTTATGTTCAGCATGAGACATTGGGAAAGCTTAAGTGGAATGAAATGGTGACAGCCACATTTTACTGTAGGGCAGAAGAAAATCAGAGTTTGACAGGGATCAAGAGCCCTCGTCAAAGTAGGACAAATGGAGGGGGTGAAGGCAATCGATTAAGAAGCCATATTTAAGTGAAGGCCAGTGAGAGTTCAGAAATTACATGGGAGTAGGGCAGCTTTTTACTGTGGAAATGAGGCAGCAGGGTACTTCCGCTGGTTTGAAATAACCTCTTCCCATTGCGCTGTACAGAAACAGAAAAGGCAGCGTGGTATAGAGAAAACATTGTCCCATCATAATATATCTTACAGAGTGGCAGGGAGGCAGCCTTTCACATTGCAGGATTAAGGGGGCTGAGATATAGGAAGCCAAGGAGGCAGCCAACGTTTGTGTCATGCAGTATGTGGGTTATTTATGTATCAAAGGAAAATATCAAATATGTGTTGTAATTGTGTTGTGACAAATAAAGCATCATTGATGTATCCTTTTCTGTTATTTATTTTTTGCAACTCCACCTCCCAGATGAAGAAGAAGAGATGTTAAATTTGTTTGCCTGGACGTTAAAGCTCAAGAAGGGTTGAAAGTAGAGGGGCAGAGAAATATCTGCTCTTTTTAGTTGAACCGTAGGTCCACATCCTACAATAGTAAACAGTGAAGTAGTGTGGCTCACTGGTTAGAGGCGGCAGACCCGAGAGCAGAGGACGGCCCGGGACCAGGGTTCGATTCCTGGCGCGGCAGGTTTCTGGACCAGGGTCAGCGGACTCGATAATTCTCTCTCCTCGGTGCCCACTCTGATCAGCGATCACACTCGGCAACTCTGGGCATTAGCTTGCCTCATCTTCACTAACGGCCCCGCCGGGGATGCCTGGTCTCACCCTGGAGATACCCATTAAGGGACCATCTCTCAGGGAAGCCAGGAAGGGTTTCGCAGCGGTCGAAGCGCCTTGGGACCCTACTGGTAAGTAGTGCGCTATATAAATGCCTATACATTTACATTTACATTTACAAAGATCTCAACAAGAAAACCACAATTCCTTTGAAAGGAACCAAAAACAACGCCCAGGAACAGAGCCTCTTTCTCTCTAGACTTCATCAGAATGACTTCATTGCATCGATAACTTAATTCTAGAACCTCCAAGCCTTCTTTTTGTTAAACTCAGAGTGTGCATCATAGAAGGAGATGAATATGTAAGAAGCAAGTGCAGATCAAGAATCACTGTGAGAAGAGAAGTGGGATGCAGGGCAGACCATGACACCAATATTAACAATGCCAGAAGAGGAAGAACCCATTTTAATTCAAACTCAAAATTAGCAAGAGAATCACACAAGCACTAAACGTGGCTAAGAGATTATTTCTTGTGATGGAAGAATGAAGATATCTGCTTTCCTTGCTCAGAATATCTACCACCCAACCCCGCCCCCCAAACCTTCCAGATTTTGTAGAAATTACTCGAAATAAAATGTATTTAAACATGGACTCTATAATCAATTAAATAATCCCCAAACCTTTGATGGGCACTAAGGAGTTCAATAATGGTCCTGGTATTTTTAAGTCGAAAGTAGAACAGTACTTTATTTGGTTATCATAACCAACAGCGCACACACGAAATAAAAAGACTGTTTATCACGTTTAAAAATATTTAAACATTAAAAACATGTTAAAAGACACAGCTCTCCTTCATATAGAACAGATCACTAAAAGGGTTTACATTGTATTGTGAATCAGTCTCACCAGCCCCGTTGAGTACAAAGTTATCAATGTACAGTATATATAAATATCAGTTGATGGAATGCCAGGGAGTGCAAATATGTAACTCATCCAGTTCGCTAAAGAGCAAGATAGTCTAGGTGCACAGAGACACTCAGTGCAATACCGGGAGGAAAAATATACTTAATACAAAGTATCAATAAGACAAGAATATCCAGACTACAAACAGTATATGGTTAGCAAAGTTAAAAACAGTGTCACTATTCAGAAAGCTGAACGAGAATTTTGCACGCACGTACCATACATTGGTCAGGTAATGGCTCACAGCAAACATGACAGGGACAGAGGTTTCCCTTTTCATTCAAACCACTTTGTTTTGGCCACCAGGGCCATAAAAGTACAAGTGAAATACAGAATAAATAATCAGTAAATGAAAAACTAAAAAACATTAAATACAATGCATTTTGTTATATATTGACTCCAGTGGATAATAAGAGTAAAATATGATAACAAATAATCAACATGTAAAAGTAGATGTTAAGAATTAATACAATTATAGATCGAAATTCGAACACAGTAGAATGAGTGTCTTGAGAAAAATAGGAGGTAAAAGCTTTCTGCGCAACGTCCATGTGACCCAAGGAACTTGGCAACAGGTATATCAAGTGGTAAACTACAGTCGGACCACTGAATACAAAGTGCAGCTAAGTGACTGCACTGGAGAAAGTGAAACCTTGACCTCCGGTCCAGGCCAGGAGGTCAGCTCTGTCCCCAGCAACCTCCACATCTCTGTGCGCCTCTCCGCTGCGCTGAGTCCTCCTCCTGGTGAGCGTTCGAGAAGGCTATCTGCTCCTGTCCCCTGCCTGACTCCTGCCTGGAGCTGCACCCGTCTCCTCTTCTTGCCCCCTTTATTCACTGTTCTCATCTCTGGCACTCTTGCCACCCTCCTTTCTTTATTTTTTGCCCTCTTTAATTTGTTTATATTTCACTTTCTCAGCACCCGCTCCTGCCTCCCTACTTCTCGTTCCACCCCCTCCCCTTCTTAATGTCAGCCGTTGCGCGGTCGCGCCGCAGGCGCGACAAAGGCAAGCAAGTGTGCGTCATCCGTTACCTGACTGCAGCCAGCGCCGGGGACCCTGGATCTACCACCCCCCACCACTACACCACCGCGCCCTCCACGCACTCACCCCGGGAGAATCAAACACTGCCAGAGGTCGATGCTGAACTCCACCCACGGCGAGTTCTCCTGCCGACACTGCCAACTATCCTTCACCATCAACAGCTCTCCCACACATGCAGAACCCACAACGGACACCAGCACCACCGAAGCCTTGACGTGCATCCTCCTCAACGTACGCTCTCTCCACAGACATGCCACTGAGATCTGGGACCTGCTCGCTACCCTTTCGCCTGACATCGCATTCTTTACGGAAACATGGACCAACGCCACCCCCGCCCCGACATCGTGACCGCCATCCCCGAAGAATACAAGATCCAAAGAAAAGGACCGCTCCCTCTGCCCTGGAGGGGGATTCGCCATCGCACACAAGACCTCCCTTCAACTCTCCACTTCCAGCACGAGCGACCCCTCTCCAACACAGAGCACCTCCACTTCCAGATCCAAAACAGCCTGAGAGCCACTCTGCACTGGACCCTCTTATACAGACCCCCGGACCCCTTGCCTCTTTGGTCACCACTATAGCCGACCTCTCCGCACCCCACGCCATCACCTCCACCGACTGCATTGTCATTGGAGACCTGAATTTCCACCTTGACCGCAGTGACCCCGACTCCACCACCCTCCTTGACAACCTCGACAAACTCAGACTGAGGCAGCTTGTCACCACCCCCACCAACAGAGCCGGACACACCCTGGGCCCCATCTTCAATGGAGGGACAAACATACATTTCAGCCACACCACGCAGCCCCTATGAACAGATCACCACTGCTTACACTTCACCTTCACCAACACCACCACACCCAAACACGCTCCATGCCCGTCACAGAGAAACTGGAGTAATATCACAGAAGAACCCCTCAACACCACCCTCCTCCACGAACCCCCCTCCGCCACGACCAACACCAACTCTGCAGCCAAAGAACTACACCCCTGGATCACCGACTGCTCTGACAAGCTCACACCCCTCTGCCACCCCATCAAACAACGTCCCCTGAAGGCCGCCTGGTTCACCACTGACCTCCAAGAAGCCAGGTGCTCCTGCAGACACCTTGAGAAACTCTAGCAAAACAGGAAAACCACCGAAGACCAGAACAACTACAGAAATGCCATGAACGAATACCACCAGCGCATTAGAACCACTAAGCGGACCTTCATCAAGAACAAAATCCACACCAACGCAAGCAACGCAAAAGAACTTTTGAACGTCATTCAGCAGTTCACCAAACCCCCCAGCGAAGCCACGGACATTACACCTTCTTAGGACCTCTGCAACAAGCCTTCCTCCTGAAAATCAAGACCCTCTAGGACAACTTCAACAAACAGACTCTGGACACCGCTACCCCCCCCCCCCCCCCGGCCACCGGCAACCAGCCGACCATCACCACTTCGAAACCTGCCACATCTGAAGGCACTACCATGACTATGAAGAACACCCACTCAGGAGCCCCCACGGATCCCTGCCCACCGCACATCTACCATAGCACCGCCGCCACCATAGCACCCGAACTAGGCCAAACCTCCCTTGATTCTGGCATGTTCCCTAATGGCAGGAAACAGGCAGAGGTCAAGTCCCTCCTCAAGAAACCCTCAGCCAACCCGACGGACCTGAAAAACTACGGGTCCATTTCTCCCTTTCCCTTCACAGCCAAACACACTGAGAGATTCATCAACACCCAACTGACCACCTTCATCGAAGAGAACTCAATCCACCACCCCTCCCAGTCCGGAATTCGCAGCAACCACTGCACCGAGACAGCCCTCCTTGCTGCCACTGATGACATCCGCATGCTACTTGACGAGGGCCACACTGCGGCCCTCATCCTACTAGATCTCTCCGCAGACTTCGACACATCTCCCACTGAATTATCGCAGCCAGACTCCTTGACGCTGGCATACAGGGAAATGCCCTCGACTGGGTCCGCTCCTTTCTCTCTGGCAGATCCCGAAGGATCAGACTCCCTCCCTTCTTCTCCGAACCTACAGAGATAAACTGCAGACTCCCCAAGGATCCTCGCTCAGCCCCACACTCTTCAACTTCTACATGGCCCCCTCACCACCATCGTCAGGCAGCATCGGCTCAGCATAGTATCCTACACCGCTGACACCCAGCTCATCCTCTCTCTCATGAAGAACCCAGAGGATACCAGACTCAGCTTCCAAGAAGGAATGAAAGATGTTGCAGCCTGGATGAGCGACAGCTGCCTAAAACTGAACTTGGAGAAGACTGAGGTACTTGTCCTCGCACCCTCTCCTACGGCGTGGGACAGCTCCTGGAGGCCCCTGCCCTCGGAACCCACCCATCCCGACGGACCATGCCCGGAACCTCAGCATCATCCTAGACTCAACCCTCACCCTGACCCTGACCAGATCAACGCAGTCGCCTCCACCTGTTTCAACTCCCTCTGCATCCTCCGCAAGACTTTCAAGTGGATCCCCCCAAATGCAGAAAGATCATCACCCACACACTCATTACCAGCAGGTTGAACTACGGCAATGCCCTTTTTACCGGAATCAACAAAACCCTGTTACACAAGCTACAAACCATACAGAACACCGCAGCCAGACCCGTTCTCAGAACCCCACAACACGAGCACATGACCCAGCACCTACAAGACCTCCACTGGCTCCCCATTGAGGCGAGAGTGACCTTCAAGCTACTCACCTACACCTACAAATCCCTCTACAACATCGGACCCAAATACCTCAACAAAAGAGTCTCTTCCACATACCCAAAAGGAACCTCCGCTCCACTGACCTTGCCCTGGCAGAGACCCCACGGATCCGCAGAACCAGAGCAGGCAGAAGATCCTTCTCCTACGCATCAGCAAAGACCTGGAACGAGCTCCCAGTCAACATCAGATGCTCCCCCACTCTGCATACCTTCAGGAAATGCCCCAAGACCTAGCTCTTTGACTAAAACCCGCAGATGCACCCCTCCACCCCTAACTCCTTGAGACCCTCACGGGTGAGTAGCGCGCTTTAGAAACCCCTGATTGATTGATTGATTGATTTACGAAAACGTCTGCAGGTGGGAGCTGCCCAAGCGTAGGTTTTATCATGCAACCTTGCAATGAGTTTGACCATATTCCCCTTTAGCACCCATTTCAATCAAAACTCGCCAAAAATTCTCATGTGGTACAAGATCAAATGCAGCCTTAGATCTACGAAGGCTACATATAGCTTTTGTTTCAGCAAGAATGCATGTTTTCAATAGAGCAGAGCAAATCTAAAAACCTGGTCAGAAGTACTTGTCTTCGTGAGGAAACCAGCTTGAAGTGGTGACTGAATGTCATCTGCTTAAACCCACGTTATTAATTTTTCAAGCACTGCCTTGCAAAGACTTTTTTGTCCATTATCTATAATGCTGGAAGTTAGACAGAATACAAGAATCACCCTTTTTAAAAACTGAGGAATTTCCCCATCAGCCAAAATAGCATTAGATAGCTAGCCCAGATTAAGGGTTCGGATTTGAAAAGATCGCCAGGAATTATTTTGGGCCTCAGGGCTTTTTCTGATTCCAGGAGTCAGATTGCATTAACAGTTTCCTGAAAACAAAAAAGTACTGTGTCTGCAATTCCAGGTTCAGTTAATGAAGTGTCCTTGTTAAGAATCATCAGTCCTGGGCTCCTAGGGAGGTCAGCAGTGGTATCCTTGCCTTAAATTGTGCTAAAATAGGTGCTCCACATTGCAGGCTGAATATGGGCACTATCTGTTTTCCCACTACTGCTGATTCCCGATGAGGATATGCATCAAAAGGATCTATTATCCTTTAGTTTACCCGCCCGGAGCAAGTCTTGCCAGATCTTATCATTCCAATTTTTCTTGGCCTTTGTAAGAGCAGTTTTATAGTTCCACCTGGCCTCAATTATCTTGGCTTCTAACAACTACTCTTATTGATTGCTTAGCTTGTTTAGAATCTTAGTCAAACCAGTTGACCTTTTTTGTGCGGGGGAGGAGGGGGCTGACTGCTTATAAAAGATATCTTGCAACTTTGTTAAGAAAAGATTGTGAATATCTAAGATGGGTATAGAAGTATTAGGTAGACCTTCATAGAGTGATAAAAAGGCAACAACCAGTCTATATATACGTCTGAGTGCACGTTAGGGTTCGACATTACTTGCAGCCAGGAGAATCGTCTGTGGTAGTGAGCTAATAGGGGTTCCGGTACTACAGTGTATCTAGCAATGTGAGCCATAGTTAGAGACTCCTTGAACAACAGTGTACCCAAAGAGTTGTGGTCACTATCTGTTTGGATTTCACCTCTCATATCCACGAGTACAGGCCACAGGCTTACATCTAAAAAAGACAATCAATTAACACTCAAGTAAAGGCCTCTATTAAAAGTGGACGCCCTCTAGCGATCTGAGCGTTTACGGCCATTACAAGCCCTTAAGCCCAGACCAACAGATATAAAGATTAATTGAAGGGCAGTGCCAGTAAGATTACAATGGTGTTTCACTGATAACTGGGAAATATTCCATTGCCCATCTTCTAATTCTGTTAACTCACTAGTAAAAGGCAAAGGCTCAAAAGAGGTATTACAATACCCTGCTACTTTATATATTTGCATCCTGTTGATACTTCTTGATTAACTCGTCTTGAAGACCTAAAGTCACCATTGGCAAGTACAGACCTTACATAAACGTTTATTAACACCAGCTTCATACCTGAAGGGAGTCTTAGTTTAATCCTTATAAAATCAGGGAAGTCCACCTTTAATGCAGCATGAAAACATGAAATGTCATTTATTACTAACTAAAGCCCCTCTATGGCTCTACCAAATTTCCGTGTTGGGTTAGCTTCCACACTGTAAGTCAAGACACTGTGTATGAACACCCTATTCATGGCCCACGTTTCCTGAAACATGCAGACTTCATACTTTTCAATGTAGGTCAACCATTCTCAGTCAATTAACTTAGCTGTAATAACTGACAAATTCCCAAAAATCATGGTGATACTAGCTAGAGATTCTAGGGCACTTCTGGGACAAGCATCATTACATGTCTGGGGGTCATGCCGAATCCAGGTGGCTAGTGGTTCCAGGACTGGGACAAAGATCAAGAGAGACAACAGGCACCTCTGTCTTGTGCCACCTTGGAGACGGAACTCCACGGATGTGCCCCCATTTACTGCCACTAACAGCAGGGGGTGAGTGTAGAGGAATTGAATCCAGACCCTGAAGGGCAGGTACAAGCCTAATTTAGAAATCAATGCAAACATAAAGGGCCATTCAATGGCATGAAAAGACATACATGCATCTAGTGATAACACCAGTGCACCTTCATGAATTCCATCCATTTGACCCAGAACAATATGAGGGCACCTCAGGTTAAGAGAGGTGTTTCACACTAACATAAAGCCTGATTGATGCATAGGAATCAGTGTTTGGACCACTTGGCCAAGACATGTTGCTAGACTTTTTTCCAGAATTTTGGTCTCTACGTTGAACAATGAGATTGACCTATATGAGGAACAATCATCAGGTGGTTAGCCTTCATTGTGTATGACAACTATATTGGCCAGCCTTTGATCTCTGGGCAATGCACCTGATTTTCAGCCATTCATAAACATAGACAAGAAGTGGGGGGTGATCTTGAGGCTAAGATTTTATAGAGCACCACAGGTATACTGTTCGGGCCCACTGCTTTGCCGGGTTTTAGGTATCAAATTGGTTATATTACCTCAGCTTCGGTGTGTTATTGTTCTTCAATCTCTTTGTCAGAGTGTGACAGGGAAGTGGTAGGTCTGACAATAATTTTCTGGATTCCTCAGCCATGGCAGTGTGTGCAGGGGTATACAGTTGTTTATAAGAATGGCAAAATCAGCAGCAATACCTTGTGTTGTTATAAACGAAATTGAGGCCCTAACATAGGTACTCTGTCTCAGAGGCACAAATCCTTCGTGTCACAGAGACAGGCAGGCCTTTTTCACACAGCGAGGCCCTTTGACCTAGATTAGCCCTCCCTTCACAATAACGAGCAACAGACAGGCTGTCCTTATCTGATCAGTGTGCTCTGTGCACAAAAGACACTCCATCCTAAATACGTAATCTCCATGTCCAACAGTGACTAACCTACGTCACAACAAATTCTTGGAAACAGGCTCTTTCTCCAAGAACACAAATTCTTGGAAACAGACCCTTTCTCCAAGAACTCATCTTCCTCTGACCAACTTTGCGTCAATCCAAGGCACCTATCCGGTATAAGTATACCTCCCTTTGCCCAAGCACACCAGAGGAGACTGAGACTTCCATGGCGACACTCTGCCTGAGGCGCTGCAACCTGCGTCATGCCACAGCTCCAGCTGGCAGAGATTCATCACCCATCTGTGGGTGTCCAGCTCGAGATCAGGCTGAAGTCCCACTAAGGTAATGGGGTTAGACTAAATCCAAGGGGGATTCTTGGCTCTCTAAAGACCTACACACATGCTAGGTACAATTAAGTACATCTAGTTAGGTATCATAGGGGTATAGGCTTTCTATTAATGCATTCTGTATTTCATGTATGTGTTCATTACTATTGCAAAATGGTAGAACAATGCCTTTTTATTTAACTGCACTGCTGGCCATAATTCTCTGCTACTGTCCAACAGTTGTCGCAGCACATATAACCAGTACTAGAATAACAACTGTGCAATGCATTTTATTGTAAACACACCCAACTGTTTCTTCTATGTACTTCTCTGAGATGAGTGACTGAATGAAAAGTAGTATATTGTTCCCACGATCCTGAGGGATCAGGGTTTTATGTTATGTGGTTGCCAGAAGCTATTCCCTTCCTGTCTTCAAGAAGTTTCTAGTGGCCTCTGAGCTAGCTGGTACACAGTAAAAAAGTTTAACATAAATAATAGGGGCATACAGACCTCAGTCCTATGCCAAGCCTATTGTGTATGTTATTCCAATACAGAGAACCTATAAGGGAAATAGGAACTACACTACATGGCGCCCAACCGTGATTGCGGCACTTATTTAACAGTAGAATCTGAGTATTTCAGTCATGCTTATTCTCAGAGACCCTACTCACAAAACGCCAGAGACGTCTGGAGTGGGTAGGCACAAAATTCCGCCACAGCTGAGTAGGCAAACCTCCTATGTATTGGCTGTTGGTTAATGAAGCTTGAAGGAAAAAGTTCCCGAACAATTGTGCCTTTTTAAAACCTTATCTGAAAACCCTTTTTTAGGACATTTTGTTTTCACAACACAATGTCTGCCGAGGCAGCTGCTTCTGTCACTGGGACATAGGTCTCAAACGACGAAGAGGAAGCAAATGCATTACATTTTGCACCCAAAATCAGGCATGCACTCACACAAAAACACCTCAGACATGGTTTAACAGACAGTGATAATTATAGAGGCACACGAAGATTATCAAACAGATGTGTTCTATTCTTGGGTTACATTCCCAGCAGTAAATGCAACAACTCAGACTTTTTATTCTTACATTCCGAGCGGTCTACACTCCTTTTGAGGAGATTAAGATTCCACTCACTAACCAGAATCACAATTTCTGGTTTAATGGACCCTACAAACAAATAAATAAAATAAGGCTCGGTCCACTAGGTAGACCAGGAGCTACATGGCCGACATTAACCGGCTACACACCACATCCTGACATTGACATAATGCCACAAGATGCACTGCTCTTACAATACAAAGAGTTGGTAAAACTCTTGGAGACATGACGCAACTCATCATGAGGACACTGTCTAGCCCACAGTAGTTACAAATAATACAGTTCCTACACAGAGCACCGCTACTAAAAACACTACACAAAACTTACACACAGTAATGGGTAAACTGCCCATGAAACGTGAACAAATTCCTTTCTGGGTAGCTCAGAAAATCACCCAGTTAGAAGCAATATTTCTAACTACCACACCATTTGAAAGCATATAATGCTAACACTCAGCTTGCCCATAGGGATAACACCACAGTTAAAGGACTGCACCAATTGGGGTACAGTCTTTGCTGCCATATATACCAGAACTCATGGTATTCCTTCCTTAGCAGTAATTCCAGATGTGTTACGACAGATACAGAACAAGTATGGAGCTGAACCAGCTCTGAGATTAGGTATGAAATTACTAGGTAATTATGACCAGGTATCAACAATAATACTTGCTAACATTAAAGGGGAAGCAGCTTCAGTGGCGATCCGCCAACACCTAAGAGGGATGTATGACGTTAGCACGCATACTATTACCACGCATACCTTTACAACGCGGTATTTACAACAAATACCGTTACAACGCATGGCGCTTTGAAGTGCTGGATAGTGGTAAGTATAATTTTATATTCCAACTCCAGTCCCCGTGGACACTAGGGAAGGTGTTGGATATAAAATTAAACTTATTCCCTATCCTAGAGCGCCCCCCAGCGCAATGCGTTGTAATGGTAGGCGTGGTAATGCCTGCGTTTTAATGGTAGTGCGTTGTAAAAAATGCGCGCTAAACGTTGTATACCCCTAAAAGAGGTCAGTTTTTTAGAGACCAACCACAAGAACTTCCCAAAATAATTATAACTTCATGTGCAGAACTGGGAAGGAACAGTCTGGGTGGGAAAGCTTTTTAAAACCACAGCTAAAGGGCAGTCCTGAGAAGTACACTTTTAAGCAGACACCTACTTCTTCTAAAAAGAAGTGGGAAAATAATAAAAAAACAAATTATTTTAGAAAAGATTCTCAGTCCCAAGGTAGGTCTCCTCAACAGGAGCCCTCTGCAAAGAGGTATAACCTTTGGAATAGGGATAATATTAGGAAACCTCCGTGTTTAATTTATAAACCACATAGTACCGGGGCTGTCAACAGGTGGACACTAGAGCTTGTACCATCTATTGCCCCTGGCCGCATCGCCAATGACAACACCAACACACAACTAATCATCACACTCTTAAAAGTGTGACAATTCATACTATTACAGGCCCCCAAAGCTTTAAGAATGGCTTTGGAGGCAAATACTACTAATTGCAAATATACATTTAAATAATGAACAGAAGTTGGTGAGCTCGTACCTAAATTGGCAGACATCACTACCATGTGGCAGACAGTCATAAACCCGGCACAAATTAAGCACTGGAAACATGACAGGTATCAGGATACTGATACACATTCCTCCCGATAAACAACACAGGGAGAGAAGGAAGGTCAGCACACAAAGAAGAGCGCAAGCAGTCCAGGAACAAGCCCACTCAGGACTCTTCTAAAACAGAAGACAAGTCACACCTCAATTTAAAAAATAAAAAAATATAAAAGAAGAAAGTTGCAGGTCTCAAAGTTAGACTTGCACAGAATCCTAAGGACTCAACTTCTAAAAGGGGATTGGGCTCAGACAATGCTAAGACAGAGCGGCAGAAGTCACAATAGCTCACCAGAACCTGAAGGAATTTCTGGACAGCAAAATTGAATGATTACATCACGATGGAAACACCAGATAGAAGGGTGAGCATCCCACACAAGTTATATGAAATAATACTCCGCATGGAGGAGGACGAACACAGGAAAGTGAAATGTCTCTTTGTGAAGAACCTATAGTCTGGTTGTAACATCCTGTTAGCAGAATTAGATTAGCCGGCAGCATTCGTCACGGAGCACCCAAAGGGGGAAAGAATATTTTTCCTGCATTTTCCAACCATGTTCCTGTTCACGTATACATACATATGCACAGGAGTGGGCAGTAGCCCAAGCTCTAGCATTGTATAAAAATCACGCTGGATGGGATGAGGACTCAACCCACCATGTGATCACGTTAATAGTTTTACCACATGCTCAAAGACAATATCGTATTAAGCAAGAAGCTAAACAACAGGTCACTTAGATCTAAGATCAACTTGATACCAGGAGATCATTTGAAATGCACTTCACAAATGAACAATACCTTGCATCACTTATCAAAACCTGATAATACATTTAGGCTAGTTTTCCTTTACAGACACTTGAACACTTGCACAAAGACACATGCTGTCCAACATGCAGATAGTGCCGCATTAATGAATAACATTATGCGGGAGAAAATACAAATCAACACTTGTTATCTCAAATGGATGTTTATGTCAAACTATAGCACCTGAAAACAGGTACCTAACAGCATTTAGTATATTAGAGTCCCAGCGACAATTTTTTGTCATCTTCCGCGTGGGTATAAGAACAGCTTAGGTGTATTTTCTGAAAGAATTATTGAATTGCTAAAACACTTTGATGAAGAAGTGTTGTCCTATATTCTGTGATATTTATCTAAATGGACAACCTTTTGGTTGACCAGGGTGAGCATCATTATTATGGGATTGCCCTCTGGGGGAGACAAATTTAATTTTGAAAAAATCAAAAATTGCCCACCTCAGTATTCTATTTTTGGGATATGAGCTTTCAAGTGAAGGCAAAAGCCTGGCAGCTAACTTTTTTAGAAAAATGTGCGCTGCTCAAGCCTCCAAATACATTAAACAACTTCCAATCAGTACTGACATTCCTAGAGTTTGGCAGAACATACATTTTTGATTTCACAAAGAGAGTAAAACCTTTCTACAACGTTTTTCAAACCTGACTTTTCAGTCAAACACTGGACATTAGAACACACCAATATTCTTTGTTCACTCCAGGAAGATATTATTGGTTCCAAACACATGCACACACGTGTAAACTTGCACCACATGGTACTCAGTATCATTTTGGGTCAATGTGGGTACACTTATTTTACCTTTTAATAAAGGTGAAACTGTACCAATCATATACGATTCTCATCTGTACACAAACACAGAAATTAGTTTTAATTCAACAGAAGAAAAAAATCTGACAACCATTTAGGCTGTAGCAAAAGAAAGAGCACTGGCTCATGGGAAGAGGCATTATTGTTGTCACCCCTGTACTGGGGCTAGCATTCCTGAATGCCAAAGCCTTACATGCAGAATGGATACAAATGGCTATCTCTTTTGCTGCATCGGACTTTGAATGCAGATTTGATCCAAGTTTAAAAACACAGGTATTCTTGCAATGTGAAAAAGAACACCATCTACCAAATGAAATCTTGCCTCTAGATCAGTATGAATTAAAAAAAAAATCTACACTGATTGGTCTGCCCCACTGGCCCTCTTTTGTTAAAGATCAGATGCTGGATGGCAAGTTCCGTTCTCATGGCACCAAAAAACTACCTCTAGTTAATAGCACGGCTTGGTTGGCAGCTTTAAAAGCCCTGATACTTGCACTTGTAAACACGGATCGAGAATTCCCAACACTCATTGTGTTTGATTCATTTTACTGTGTGCAATGATATAATAAATATTTGAACTATTGGGAACAAAATGGGTTTAAGAATGAAACAAGGTGGCATAATTAAAATATAAAATTATGGGAACAGGTAGTGGAGTTTAAAAACGACCTACCAAAAACTCACGTGATTAACACACTGAGTCATCAACGTGATGGCGTGCACGTTGAAGGGAATTCATTTGCTGTTGAAGCCACATGGGTGGCTGTTCACACAGCTTCCATAGCTGTGCACACTAGTCCAATAACGAGAAAAGACGGTTAGAATATGGTGGCTGTAATTGCTTCATGCAAAAGCAGCACAGCAGTGCCTAAGAAATTTCCATTCAAATACTCCTACAAGTTAGATGCAAACAACATTCCATATGCTCAGATTCCTGGAGTGGGGGATAGAGTATTTCCAAATATGGATAGTAGGCAGGAATTAATCATTTAAAGCACACAAGGGCTTGTGCTCCGCGCATTCAGGGGTAATAGCTATTTCTTCATTGCAACAGTGCTATTGGTGGCCTGGGATCAGAAGTCAGACTATTGGCTTTGTCTTTAACTGCAACATCTGCAAACAAATGCTAAGCTACACCATCACAAGACCCACGCAGGTCCCTGTGCTATACAGCATCAGTCTGTCCACTTGATCATGTCGTGTAAAGGGCCACTGCAGCCCCTCAAATTTTGAGGTGGCTTAGAAATAAATCTTAGTGGCAGTGGGTCCTTGCTCAAGTTTCATATAAGTATGGCCTCAATGCTTAGCTGCCGCTCATAACTGTTATAGAAAGATTTGCGAGTCCACAACAGGAGATATGCAATCAACGTTACAATCTGACTGTGGCCCCACACTTGGCTCTCGAGCCTACTGAGAGGCCATGGAAGGGAAGGATGTAGCAATGCGGTACACCTCTCCAACGTCATCCTGAGGGAATTAGGGTAGAGGAGAGGAAGGACTAGGGCATAGAGCAATCCTTAACGGCTAGGGTATTAGGCGGGGCATTAGTGGGGTCAAACACTTATATGGATTCAGGGGGCAATACACACTCAGCCAACAAGCTCTCCAGGAGGTGTCACCCCATTTACAAATGTGAAAACTTGATCATACATGTGAAGGCACAGTGGCGGATGAAAACCATTCTGTATCTATGATCATTTGGCTGTTTTACAGGAACTAAAGGAAACAAAAAAACAAACAAAGATTCTGTCAAAGTGAAACAGGCCGCCACTGGGAAGTCGAGGTAATCACGGTAAGTCCTGTCTGAATCCAAAAGTCGTGGATCTGGGCAGAGAGAGAAAAAGATCGTGGACACAAAGGAATTTGGGCCCTCATACAGAAATACATGTGCCAGTCCTTAAAGTGAAAGGAACAAGAACCGTACTTTTGCCGCATCCTACGGTGTTAAAAGCACCAGATTCATTTCAAATGAAAGAATCAACCAAAACCTATGGGGCCAATACTGAGCAGTAGGCCTCGTGAATTTCACATTAGTAGATGTCCCTCTCACTACTATTCAAGAAATTCAAACTGAAAGGCTCATCAGGTTTGAGAAATCATGGAGTGGGGGACTATGCAACAATGCAATGGAACCAGTTCTCCTTGAACCAACCTTTCAAATTTAAAATAAAAGTCAAGACAACACTCAAGTTGCAATTTGGCAAAAAATGAATGTGATATCATATAATCATGAGAGAAGGATCACTTGCCCTGCATAACTAGGGTATGCCGGTTCGTTCTTACTAGTCCCAATAAAAAACCCTCATGCACGTGATGTAGATGGTAATGTAAGCAGTATATCTTGGTTCTCCGCTTTCCCTCTCACATGTGTGCATAATCATTGGGTTTCGTTGTTATGCACCCTCCACCAGGAAGTTTTACCCTTAGTTAAGGGCAGTAGTGACCAGTGATGAGGTTGTGAGTAGTGAGGTGAAATAGGTAAAAAATCCCTTCTATCCAGATTCATGTGTTTATTTTTCTGGGTTCAGAGATATTAAAATTAATTTAAGTGACTGAGAGTTATTATGACTCTCTCACATTGTGATGAGTGAAATAGGTCGACATGTTTCGGCCCTCTATAGCGGATAGGTCAATGGGGCTTTCTTCAGGTCCAAGGTGTAAACGGTGAAGAGACCAAGGGCGTCTCTTAGTGTTGAAGGCAATCTGGGTACTTCCTAAAGTGTAATCACTCTCAGTCACTTAAATTAATTTTAATATCTCTGAACCCAGAATAATAAACAAACAAATCTGGATAGAAGGGATTTTTAACCTATTTCACCTCACTACTCACAACCACATCACTGGTCACTACTGCTCTTAACTAAGGGTAAAATCTCCTGGTGGAGGGTGCATAACAACGAAACCCAATGATTATGCACACATGTGAGAGGAAAAGCGGAGAACCAAGATATACCGCTTACATTACCATCTACATCACGTGCATGAGGGTTTTTTATTGGGACTAGTAAGAACGAACCGGCATACCCTAGTTATGCTGGACAAGTGATCCTTCTCTCATGACCATATGATATTGAACCTAACGAAACTGGAAGGATCATACATTCCTTCTCCCCCTCTTTTGATTATTGAAAAAATAAATGTGTACACCAATGTTTTTTCAACAAAAGCATCACTTAATAAAAGCTTCAACGTTTTTCAACAAAAGCATCAATTATTAAAAGCTTCTAAGTTTTTTCAACAAAAACATCAAATGATAAATGCGTCAATGTTTTTCAACAAAAGCATTAAATAATAAAAGCTTCAAAGTTTTTCAACAAAAACATCAAATAATAACTTCAATATCTGAACGTTTTTTCAGAAAAATGACATCAACTATTAACTTCAACATTTCAACGTTTTTCAACAAAAACAGCAGAAATAGCTTCAACGAAATACGATGCAATTTCAACAATTGATCTTACAGCTACTGGCTATTTCATTAACTGTGATACGTTTTCCATGGCTCCAAGGGAACAGGAAGCGACAGCCAGCCCAAAAACAAACAAACATGCAAGTACAAACTTTTGAACCTTTTCCTTTCCAAAAGATACGGACCTGGCTTCACCATGAGTAGAACTATGGAGTATTTCTGGGTTCATCTTTTTCCGTTCTGGCTTTATTTTTTTTTTAAATATATTTTTATTGCAGAGTTATAAACCACAGGATACAATTAGTCAGCCAGTTCACTCGTGACATCCCCCCGTCCAGTAGTAAAACACAGATCGTACACAGCCATTCAGCCCGCATCCCGGAGGCCGGGCGGCATAATACTCCACTCAAGAGGAAAACATCACGGTGCACGTCCCATAGGGACCATGGTTGATATGTCGTTTTACGTATTTGCTTTTACCCCCCCACCCTCAACATTGCTCCCGTCAGCCATCCCAGTGGTAATCAGTGGTACCGCCCCTGTCGGGACCCGCCCCAGGTGCTGTATGTCTATCCTGCCTGGCCGCTCCCCCCAGCCATTCCTCATTCCACGCAGTACCCCACCAACCTATTAATTCCAAGGTGCCCTGGCGGGTCACCATCCATGTGGCTTCCGGCCCACCCAAAACTCCCATTAGCCAACCCCCCCAAAACCCCCCCCCCCCCTGGCAACTGCTAAGGTGTATGCCTCGTCCCAACAAGTTGGATGGATCCATCACAGTGCGGGTTATGATACTATTTGTGTTCGCCCCGCGGTGTCCATCGGCTTAAGTCTCACCGTCCTCATCTTCCACCATAGAATCACGCAAGGCCTGCACCACTAACTCCCATGCACGTGCCGCATCCAATGCCTTCTCATTCCCCATCTTGACGGCCTGCTGCATCCGGAGCACACTCTCGCAGTCAGACCACCGCAGCAATTCATTCTTCCATCTACGCAGTGAGGGTCTCCCCCTGGACTTCCAATGCCACGATATTTCCCTCTGCGCCAATATCAGGCCCAGATCAATAAATTTGCTCGACACCTTGGTGTGTTTTGTGTGCGGGAACCAGAGCAGCAGGCATGCCGCCATATCGAATTCCACCTCCCTATCAGTCACTTCGTTCAGAAGGTCCCCTACCTCCGCCCAGTAGGCCTCCAAGTGCGAGCACCCCCAGAACAAATGGTCCATGTCCGCCCCCAGAGACGAACACCGTGGGCATCGGGCATCCGGTACCTGAAAGTACCGCTGTAATTTCTCAGGGGTTAAGTAGGCCCTATGAAGCACATAAAAATGTACTTGCTGAAAGCGCGCATTTCTCGTGCCCTTCCACGTGCGCCGCAGGATATGGCCCCACGCCGTGTCCGGTATGGGCCGGCCCACACTCTCCTCCCATTTAGACTTGAGCCCCTGGAGCGGTTCCAGTCCCTCGTTCAGCATCCTACTATGGAGGCACGTCACAGCCTTGACCGTACCTGCCGCCATTACCACGTACTGGCACGCCATAGTCGTTGTCGGTTCCATGAGTTCCCTGTTCCAGTGTTTCTGTATGGCAGCCACCACCGCCGCGTGCAGGAGGAACCCCCCGTCAGGCAGCCCAAACTGGTCCCGGAGCGCTTCAAACGGTGCCAAAGCCCCGTCTATGTATAGGTCGCCTATTACCTGTAGTCCCGCCTCTTCCCAATCCAGCAAAGGGGACCAATCTCCCCCGTGCGGCAAGGCCGTCAGCATGCCGATCGGGATCTCCGGAGCATAAGGCCGCGAGGCCTTCGCTCTCCGAAGGCTTCTCTGCCAGCACAGCCGGAGTGTCCGTTCCTCCACAGTGAGGCCCCGCAACTCAAGCCTCTGTTGCATGATAATATAGGACAGTACGTGGCGTTGTATCCCCCGATCCCAGTCCTCCTCTGGACCCCGAAACACCCTAGCCACGTTCTGCGTAAGGACCTGCAACTGAGCCGCTAGATAGTGCAGCTCGAAATCCGGCACTGCCATGCCCCCTTCTATCTTGGGGCGAAGTAGCGTGCTCAGGGCCACTCGTCGGCGGCCTTGCCCCCATAGGAAGCCAATAATTATTGACCTCAGGTCTCTGAAGACCCCCTGAGGAATCCAGACAGGCAGCGTCCGGAAATAGTAGAGGAAGCGGGGGAGCGCCACCATTTTTAGAAGTGCGATCCTACCCAGCACCGTCAGCGGGAGGGTCGACCAGAAGGACAAGCTGCCCCTCAGTGCCCGGACACATCGACCAATGTTGCCCTCCAATAGGTCCGCGGTCGCGTGGTAGATGCGGACTCCCAGATAGGTGAAACAAGATGGCTCCCAGACCACGCCTAAATCGCCGCCGGGGTCGGGCGATCCCGCTCTCAGTGGAAACGCACAGGTCTTCGCCCAATTAACCTTAAGGCCCGATAGCCGGCCAAACTCCGACAACAGGTCCATCGCCCCGTCCAGTGCCCGCGCCGTGTCAGCGAGGTACAGGAGCAGGTCATCCGCATATAACGATATATAGTGCCACTGCCCGCCGCTGGCTATCCCCGCGTACCTGTCACCCGACCTCGCATGGACCGCCAAAGGTTCCATCGCCAGAGCAAACAATAGGGGGGATAGGGAACACCCCTGTCGCGTGCCCCTGCCCACCGGGTACGCCGCAGACACCAGACCGCCCAAACGCACCCTCGCCGTCGCCGAGGTGTATAAGACCTTCGTCCACCTGCGGAACCCCTCTCCCATGCCAAACCTCTCCAACACCCCATCCAGGAAAGGCCACTCTAAACTATCAAAGGCCTTCTCAATGTCCACGGACAGGGCCGCCGGAGCACCCTCCCCGTCCAAGATGGCGTCCATTATTCCCACTAGGCGGCGAATATTCAGCGCCGTGCTCCTCGTGGGTATAAACCCGGCCTGGTCCCTGTGTACCAAACCCGTCATGTGTGGGGCCAGGCTGGTGGCTAGAATTCGGGTCAGAATCTTGTAATCCACCGTCAACATGGACAGCGGGCGATAGGACCTTACATCCGTTGCATCCCGGCCAGGCTTTAGGAGCGGTACAATCAAGGCCTCTCGCATGGACCCAGGCAATTCCCCAGCCTCAAAAGCTTCCGTATACACCACCAGAAGCCTGAGAGCCAAGCTGTCCACATACTGTTGGTAAAATTCAATCGGCAGTCCGTCCACCCCAGGCGTTTTGTTACGGGCCATATGTTTGATGGCCACCCGTATTTCTGCCAGCGTGATCGGGCCGCCCAGCTCCTTCGCTTCTTCCTCGTCCAGGACCGGAAGCTGCCTCTCCCCTAGGTATTCCGCAATGTCCTGGACCCCCACCCCCAGCTGACTCTGGTACAATTCCTCATAGTACCCCCTAAAACATTCCAATACCGCTGCCTGGGAGTACACCATCTCCCCCCGCGCATTACTAATGCTGAGGACCGGGCAGCCCCTAAGTTCCGGGTTAGCTAGTCTGGCCAAGAGGGTGCCCACCTTGTCCCTTTCCGCATGTGCTCTGATGATATACTGCCTGTAGTCGTTGCACCTTAAACGTTCTGTCTCGGTGGCAACCACTTCCTTTGCTTCCAATAACTGGGTCTGCAAATCCGGCCTAGCCGGCCTGCGGCGCTCCAGGTCCCTCAAAGTCTCTTCCGCTTTCATGAGTGCATTTAACACAGTCGTTCGAGCATTCGAAAACCTACCCAAACACACCCCTCTCACCACCACTTTCATTGCATCCCATTCAGTGGACCTACTCGTGGCCGTGCCCTCATTCACTCCGAAATAGCTATCAATGCCTTGCTGGACCGCATCGCTGAACACAGAATCCTCAAGCGTCTCCGGCCAAAGCCGCCATGTTGGTATCACTGAGCGCTCCCGCTGCCACTGAATATGTACCAATAGGGGGTTATGGTCTGAGATGGTCCTAGCCAGGTACTCCGTATGAGAGATCAATGGGGCTAGGGACCCACCGCAGAGCACCGAATCGATCCTAACATGCAGATCATGGAGAGCAGAATAAAAGGAGTAATCCCTGGCGTCCCTGTGCCGCTCCCGCCAGACATCCAGCAACCCCCATCTATCCTGCCAGTCCTTCCTGTGCGCGGCCAACCTGCGCACCGGGGAGTCCACCAGGGGGGGATGGGACCTATCCAGAGCCACATCCGTAATCGAGTTGAAGTCCCCCCCTAACACTATCGGGCCCGCCAGGAAAGAGACCAAGGACCCCGAGAGGCCATCAAAATACCGAGCTTGATCAGTGTTCGGTGCATACACACAGCAGAGAACCACATCCCTTCCATATAACCTCCCCTCCACCGCCACAAACCGGCCATCCGGATCCACCATTTGATTCAACACTTGAAAGGGTATCCCCGCCCTCACCCAGATCAACACCCCCCTGGCATACGCCGAGTAAGTGGTGCCAAACACCTGGCCCCGCCATCTTTTCTGCAAAGCAGTGCACTCTTTTTTGGTGAGATGAGTCTCTTGTAGCATAGCAATCTGAACCCCCCAACGCACTAGGTATGCATGAACTTTGTGGCGTTTTATCATAGTTCGCAGCCCCCGGACATTCCACGTCAGGCATTTCAAATTAGGTAATGTACCCATTCCAACTTCGAGCAGTCCGATTCAATTAACGTAGGTTCATAGCCCCCCCAATGCAGTTGCCCCCCCCCGAACACACCCAGAACAGACAAATTCCCCAAACCCCACTCCCCAGGACAGAGCACACGAACCCAATATCAGCCCCCATCCAAACCTTGATCCAACTTCCCACACTCCTACCCTGTGGTCTCCACCACAGTCGGCCTTAAGGGCCCAAGGGGGGTGAGTCACCGCCGACCCCAGCTTGCGGAGCCCGCGCCCCGCGTCTTCATCCCCTACTAAGCACTCAGCCCCCCCACCCGGCAACCCGCCCTCCACCAACAGGATACCACCCTCCCATGAAGTCTCAATCAAGTCCCAAGGCAGTCTCAGCCGCAAAATATGCCATCCGATGTCTGTGGGGTCGCTATCGGCCCCTTCGAGCTTTCCGCCTCCGAGAGTTCTCCTCCCGTTCTGCTGCCTTCTCCGCCTGAGTCCGATTCTGCTAGTTCACTGGTCTGTTGCGACCCCGTAATGGCCGCCGTCGCTGCGAGTGCATCCCTCTTCTCCGCCGCCATTTGAGCCTCCCGTTTCTCTCGCTGGCGCCTGTTGCGGGACCTGATGCGCTGCGATTGCCTCACCCGGGGCGGCTTAGGTTGATCTCGCCTACTTTTATGCGATCTGTCTGTCCCCGCTCTATACAACTCCAGCCATTGCCAAACTTCATCCGGAGTCTGAAAAAAGTGCGTAGTGCCATCCATTATGATCCGCAGCTTGGCCGGGTAGAGCAAGGAGTACTGGATGCCTTCCTCCCTGAGCTCCTTCTTCACCGCTAGGAACGATGCCCTATTCTTCTGGACCGCTTGGGTGTAGTCCGGGAATATCGTGACCTTACTGTTCTCCACCTCATATGGGCCCGACATCCTGGCCCGCTGGATGAGGAGATCCCGGTCCTTGTAGTGGAGGAGCCGCACCACCATCGGTCGTGGGGGGCGGCCAAGCCCCGGCGGGCGAGCAGGTACCCGGTGAGCTCGCTCCAGAGTGAAAAAAGGAGTAAGCCCCTCCGGCGCTACCACAGTACGGAACCAGTTCTCCATATAGGCCACCGCATCCTCCCCTTCAATCCTTTCCGGCAGGCCTACGACCCGCACGTTGTTCCGTCTATTGCGGCCTTCGGCATCCTCCGCCCGTCGCTCCAGCGAGTCCAACCGGACCAATATATCCGTGATCCTGTGTTCCGCGGTCACCACCGATGGCTTCAGGTCCAGCAACAGTTGGTCATGGTCCTTGACCCTGTCCGCTAGCTTCGCGTGGTCCGCTCGTAGCAGCCCCAGGCCCGTGGCCACTTGGGCAATGTCCTGGTGCAGCGCCTCCTTAGTCGAGGTGATCGCTTCGAGTATGGCATCCAAACGCCGGTTCAGCCGCTGTTCCTGGCCCAGCTCCGGGGAGGGAATCTCGCCCAGCCGGGTTGTTGTCGCCGGGTCCCCCTCAGCACGCTCCTCGGCCATCGACCCTCCGATCGCCGCCATTCCAGGGTGCTGCGTCACAGGCCCAGGAGCCCGTTTGGCGTCCGCTCTCTTAGTTCAGTGCCAGCCCCCTGGCACCGGGCAGTGTTCAATGTCGCCACCGATGCCCTCGGGAGCAATTACCCGCTTGACGAACTCCGTTCAGCTGACCCCCTCGGGAGCCCGAGGGGGGAAGGATGGGTCCCGGGACGGCGGCCAGCGAGGGTCCCCAAGATCTGGGCGAGGCAGGTCAGCGTCCCCTGGTCTCTGGACACAACACCGCTGATCCCAGTGCTTCGAACAGCCGATTGCAGGATCTCTTGCCAGTCGGAGACAACTCGGCTCAAAGCGAAAGTACGGGGCCGCCCGGCCTCCTCGCCGCCATTTTCTTCGCACCCTCGGCAACACCTCGGTCGACTCTTCGGCTCGATCTCCTCGGGGCCAGTAGTCCCCCAGCGACTCTCCGATCGTGCCCGGCTGTCCCCTTACACTTCAGAGGGCAGGAGCGTCGTCTCCGGGTCGCCCAGGGTACCAAAAACAGGAGAATTAGCGGGATTCCGCGCGGAGCTGCGAGCTCACGCCGCCATCCCGATCGGCGTCCAAGCCACGCCCCCTTTTTCCGTTCTGGCTTTGCTTATAGATAGCTTTTAGTATGACTCTTAGAGGACACTTTCTACAACACAGGATCAACATAAAACTGAAGCCACATCCATTTTCAATCCAAATGCAAAAGAGACTTATAAATGTATTCGACCTGAACAACCCTTTATATTCAAAATGATGTACTTAATCATCCAGGGGTAGATGTATCAACATACCCTTTTGCGATTACTAAATAGCGATTTTTAAGGAATCGCTATTTAGAAATCGCAAAATGGCATGTATGTAGAAAATTGCAGTTTTTTTGTGATTTCTTAATCTTCCTTATTTGCGAATTCGCAATTTGCGAATTCACAATCAAGGAATAATTTCCCATTCATTCCTATGGGCCAGGAGACCCATAGGAATGATTGTGAAATAATTCTCAATTTGCGATTTGCAGTTTGCTAATCGCAAAGTGAGAATAATTTCAAGGGTGCAGGGGTGTCTCAAGGACACCCTGCTGCACCCCTGAAATGTACATGTTTGTGCATATGGCACACATACATGCCCTAGGGGCATGTATGCACGTCACATGCCACCTTCACGAATGCCAAATTGTGCATTTTTAAAAGAATTTGCAAATTACCACCAACTACAAGTTGATGGTAATTTGCGATTTCTTAACCTAAATACGCAATTCCAAAATGCCCCCAGTTTTTGATTCTGATTAATGTATTTTGAACTTTCATTAATTTTAATTTATTTTTATCATGCATTCAGTGATGTCATTACCTTCAGTACATTTTTCCGAAAATTGGGTTACTGATACAGTGTATAATATGCTGTCTATTTTAGGAATAATTGCTACATTTTCAGATCATGAAATGTTAGAGATTTATTCATATTGCAACGCTTTATACCTGTTACCTTCATTAAGGTTATCAACTCCTACAGAATTGAAAAGCATCTAGAAATGTGGTTGTTTATACACCAGTAGGAACATTGCCAAACACCACCAAACACCATTGCACGGGGGTGGGATAGTTGACACATCAGCAGGGGCAACATTAGATGCCATTTACAACACAACAGGCCAGAACCAGTTAGGAAAGTATGGCTGGTTTGGCTTTTTGACACAAATACCTGTCACAAAAATGATTCCTGAACGTCACCAAGGGACTCAGTATACATAGGCCAGACCTACGTTATGTACAGATAACATCTAGAGGTAGTGAAATCCTACAGCGTAGGGAAGCTGTGCCTTTAAAAAAAAAAAAAATCCCCAACTCTGACAGTAGAGAAACAAAAGTTCCTTTGTAAAATTCAAATGCTTAAAGCTATCTGAAAACCATGCTTGTGCAGCACTTTTATTTTTCATTTTTACATCAGCTAAAGAAATATTTTTCTTTTTTGAAAAATAGCACTCTTAAATACAGACTGCCCGTCTTTACTTTTTGAATACCTCGAACAGGAACCATGCTTCTCATGGTTTCTAATATTTAAAAGACCAGTCTGAAAAGACTGCAACGTACCTGTTCTCTGATGCCTTTTATTGCAATGAAGAATGTGCGGTCATCATCTGTCTGACACTTCCAAAGGAAAACGCCAGTGGCAGTTAAGAGCTGGGCTGCTGAAGTCCCATGCTTGGTTGTGTCCCAAGCGTATTCCCATCAAACCAAAGCATTCCTTGCAAATCGTGGGTGCCTTTTGCTTCCTTTAAGCAGCACCAAGGTATGGATTACAGCACCGGCTGCCTCAAAACCAGTGATTGGCAGCACTATTCTTTCTGTGCTCCCACAACGATTATGCGAGGTATTAAAAAGGTCTGTTCACTGCAGCAGTTAGCAACGAGAATGTTGTGACTGCCAGCCAGCACTTTTTATCTCTTATTTATGCAAAACATGTCCTGAAACACATTTTTTCTCTTATTGTTTCAACTTTCAACAAGTGCTTGGAAGGTTTCACTCTAAATTGACTTATTTTTCTTCTTCTAAAGAAAGCCTGGTCTTCAGGAAAAGCATATGAGAGTTTTATTTTCTAAACAGAAACTTTTATAAGTAACTACTGACTCTAAAGAGTATATATATATATTTTTTAATGACATTATAGATTTGTCCTGTCTCCACAGAGTCTATAGTAATTTTACATATTTTAACAGCTGCTATTTTTTCAGCTCATAGAACACGCTCATGCAACTACCTGCCAATTATATGCAAATGGCTATTTTAGTCATGTAGTTTGCTTTTAATGGGTTATTCACGATTGGCCATAGTTTGGAGTGGGTGTTATAAACGAAATTGAGGCCCTAACATAGGTACTCTGTCTCAGAGGCACAAATCCTTTGTGTCACAGAGACAGGCAGGCCCTTTTCACACAGGCAGGTCCTTTGACCTAGATTAGCCCTCCCTTCACAATAACGAGCAACAGAGAGGCTGTCCTTATCTGATCAGTGTGCTCTGTGCACAGAAGACGGTCCATCCTAAATACGTAATCTCCATGTCCAAACGTGACTAACCTACGTCACAACAAATTCTTGGAAACAGGCCCTTTCTCCAAGAACACAAATTCTTGGAAACAGACCCTTTCTCCAAGAACTCATCTTCCTCTGACCAACTTTGCGTCAATCCAAGTCACCTATCCGGTATAAGTATACCTCCCTTTGCCCAAGCAAACCAGAGGAGACCGAGACTTCAATGGCGACACTCTGTCTGAGGCGCTGCAACCTGCGTCATGCCACAGCTCCAGCTGGCAGAATTCCATCACCCATCTGTGGGTGTCCAGCTCGAGATCAGGATGAAGTCTCACTAAGGTGATGGGGTTAGACTAAATCCTAGGGAGATTCTTGGCTCTCTAAAGACCTACACACATGCTAGGTACACTTAGGTACATCTAGTTAGGCATCATAGGGGTATAGGCTGGGGTATAGACTTTATCTTAATGCATTCTGTATTTCATGTATGTGTTCATTACTATTGCAAAATGGTAGAAAAATGCCTTTTTATTTAACTGCACTCCTGGCCATAATTCTCTGCTACTGTCCAACAGTTGTCGCAGCACATATAACCAGTACTAGAATAACAACTGTGCAATACATTTTATTGTAAACACACCCGACTGTTTCTTCTATGTACTTCTCTGAGATGAGTGACTGAATGAAAAGTAGTATATTGTTTCCACGATCCTGAGGGATCAGCGTTTTATGTTATGTGGTTGCCAGAAGCTATTCCCTTGTTGTCTTCAAGAAGTTTCTAGTGGCCTCTGAGCTAGCTGGTACATAGTAATTAAGTTTAATATACATAATAGGAGCATACAGACCTCAGTCCTATGCCAAGCCTATCGTGTATGTTATTCCAATGCGTAGAACCTATAAGGAAAATAGGAACTA
Organism: Lissotriton vulgaris; assembly: GCF_964263255.1. Classification (NCBI taxonomy): domain Eukaryota; kingdom Metazoa; phylum Chordata; class Amphibia; order Caudata; family Salamandridae; genus Lissotriton; species Lissotriton vulgaris. Next base: position 685,344,839 of record NC_141697.1, read on the forward strand.
CACTACAGTGTATCCTTAATCTGGACTCCAACTTCCGTCAGTAGCTCAAGCACCCATCGTTTCAGACCCAGACTGTGCCTTGCGTCCCCCCTTGTTGCATCAGTGAGTGGAGTCTCCAACTCTTGGATCTCCCTTTCAAGTGTCTCTGGATGGGCCTGGCTATCTTTTTTGAGCCCTGCTATCAAGGATAGTTCATGGCCCGTATAACTACTTCATAAGCCTCCAATAGGGATTGCACCAAGTCTACCGATCATTCATGTTCATCAAAATAGTGGTTGCTGGCTTCCTGCAGGCCCTTACGAATAATCAAAAGTTTCAAGTACCAGGGGTCGAGCACGATTCGCCGAGGACCATCTCGAATATGTAAGCCATAGACCGCCTATACTGGAGAGTGACCAGAGATGGCCCTAGCAAGGTGGGGAACTTCGCTGAATTGACAGCGCTAGTGGGATAAGGTAAACAATATAGTCTATTCTTGAGAGGCTACAGTGGACTCCTTAAATGGAATGTGTATCGGTGTTGTGTGGGGTTAAAAATGCACCATGTGTCAGCAAGGCCTAGGGCTCTTGCAAAATCAGCCAATGGTCTATGGGGGGACCCAGTATGCCAAGATGGCCATCTTTTTTTGGTATTACACAGGGCAGCATAAAAATCACCTCCTACCAAATGCTCACCTTCAGAAGGGCTTAGGAAGAGCGCACAGAGATCAATAAAGCCTGGCTCATGGAGACTCAGGGGCCCATACACTGAAATAACGTTAAGCGTCCGGCCCTCCCACGTTCCTGAGAGTGCGACATAATGTCTGTGTGTGTCTGGCCTGGTGTTGTCTATAGTTGGTGTGTAGTGACTTGCGTATTAGAGTGCAGACTCCCAGTGAACCCATGGTAAAGCCCGCATTGGCAGCCATTTTATATCCCCCACCTATCAAGCACATGGCAGGTGTTATCCTTAAGTCGTGTCTCCTGGATTTAGAACATGTTTGGGGAATGTCTCTTAAGATATTGTAACACCACTCCTTTCTTTATCTTTTCCCTTAGGCCATTAACATTCCATGACATTCCTTTAAAAGTGGGTGTCGCTAGTGTGTCTGTCATGATGATGCTGTCGAAACGGGCAGTGGGTAGACCAGCCAGAAAACTCCTCTTCTGAGTCCTCGCTATGCAAATGGGACAGTGTAACTGGCTTTCATACAATTGGTGTGATTATGAATACACTCACAGAGACAGTGGGATCGGACCCCATATAGTTGCAGAGTGGGTCAAATACTTGGACGGGGGTGCAGAACAGTGGGGTAACTGCTGTGTCAATGCTAAGACATTACTATCATACAATTGTAACATTATTAAAATAAAAAGTCAACCATAAAAAAACAATTTGAGCCACCGTCACCGCATGAAGGACCGAAAACTGCTCTCCCCACAAACTTTGCAGCGCACCTGTTGTCCCATAGCAGAAAACAAACTTTAGGAGGTCGTGGTAGATGTCAAAAGACCACCCATCCACTCCACCACCTCTTAGAAAAAAAAACAAAGAATGTTACCAAAGGCATACTCCAACCAGTGAAGTTTTCTTATCCCTGTCATCCTGCCTGCGTGAGTGGAGATACAATTGCCAATGTTCATGTAAACAAGGCTTTGGTGTTGTACAGTACTAGTGTCCAGTCCATGGCTTTATTTCGATCTCTGCACCCTAGGTCAAAATGAAGACATTGTATGGCCTCTTGGTCAGCTAATAGACAGTGAGCAGAGGTCTGTCATTATCATTGATGCCCTGAGTCTTGCATTTTGTCAGGGATCTTGGAGTTCCTTTGTTGTTTTTCCTGGTTTCGATAAATGGTCAGCGCCGTCAACCACTCTCCACCCATCTAAGCAATCCCAAACCTCATTGGGTGTGATAAAGTACCAGGTCTGTGACCCTGCTGCTACTCGCAGCTTCACTGTCAACTTCATTGAAAATTTTAATTAATGTTCTTTAAGGGCCCGTTTGACCTCAGGGGAATTGCTGCACAGCCTTTGGACCCAAACTGTCAAGTCTGAGAAAGAGGCGATTGAAATGTTTTCATACAAGAGTGGAGGTGCGCTGCATGCAGTCTGCAGTATGATGTCTCAGTCGCGATATTCTGTGGCGTCCCTGGGACACAAAGGACCCGGTCGATGAGAAGTAGTTCGAAAGGCCCGTTGGTTGCAGTTGTTTGAGGATTAGATCCTCGATGGAGAGGTTACCAGTCGGACCCTCCAATCTTTCGAGATCCCTATATGCAGAGATTGTTTCTTCGTGAGCGACAAAGTCTTCCAGTCTAGCCTCCAAGGCAGAGGTGTTTGCTTGCAGGTCTTTCACTTGGATTTTCAGTGTCATCATTCACTCTAGCGCCCACATTACGAAGGTCAACCCTTATCAGTGCTATGTTGGTGGAGACAAAGTTAATTTTGGTCTTAAGGGCGATCCACATGCCTTGGATTGCCGCCATTAGGTCTTTCAGGGAGAGTGTCACCTCTCCTGGGGGAAGGGCTGAGCAGCTGATGCTTGTGAGTTGTCAGTCACTGGCATCGTTGTGGCGTCTCCCTGTAGTTTCAGAAGCTTAATTAATCTGAGTGCACTCCATCTCCACTGTGTCAGCAGCGTCAGGCTCATATGGCTTCGCAAGACCACTGCTTCAGTGCTCCACACTTGCCCTGCCCCCTCTTCAGGTACCAGCTAGATTGGGTGTCATTGTTTTCACATCTCTTGCATCACCACGATGAGGAGAAATGAGACGACTGCATATCTCCTCGTGGTTGAATGATTTTGTGTCGGATTTAAGTGGATGTTTTAAGCGGGTGATTGGAGCCGCTTTAGACAGAGGCCATACCCATACATAGTCCAGCACTTTCCTACTTTTCTGTATGTTGCAGTGGAAATAGTAAATCTGACTCCTTAAAAAATAATCCCTGTTGTTGCCTATGTCTCAAAGGGAATAATAATTCTGACGTCTCCAAAGTCTAACACTTTACATACGGTTTCTAATATTGGAGTAAGAATAGTAAATTTGACCTCTCCAGTGTTCAAAAATGCCCCTACTGTTGCTTACATTGAATTGGGAATTGTAAATGGGACCCCTCCACAACCCAACAGTTTCCCTTCTTTTGCCCACGTTAGAGTCGAGATAGCAAATCTGACAACACTGAAGTTCAACACATTACCTAAGGTTCCTCTGACTGGAGTAAGAATAGTAAATCCAACATCCTTCAAAGTAATTATTTTTTTATTTGATTTTTTTTTAATTTTATTTTTAAACATGTATATTTTGTGATTTAATTTTAAAAAGTTATTTTAGTTGGAATTTTATTTTAATTGTACATTTTTCGTTTTTTTAAGTAATAATATTTGTATTCAAAGATGGTTTTAATTTTAATATTTGTATTGTACATGTGTATTTTTTATAACTTTGACTATAGATTATTTTTAATTCTTTTTAATGATCATGAGGATTTTAGTGTATTATTCATGTAATTTAATAATTGTATTTTTTCCATATTATTTTCTTGTTTGTCATTTAATTCAAAGTAAATGTTTTTATTTTATTTTTTTAACTTATAATATGTATTTATATATTTTTCATATTATATGTATTTTTTTAATACTATAGTTTTGGAAGTTAATATTTTTTCAAAGTTAATATAATTTTGAATATTTTAAATTTGGTGTACTTGCCCATTTGATTACTATATTTTGGTCCACTCAATTTTTGTAGTCGATATCTTTGTACTTTAGAGGGAAAATCTGTAAAGCTGATATTTGTGTCCTTAATTTTTGAAGATATTTAGTATCGATATTTTTTTGTTTGTGATAGTATATCATAGAAATCATAGAAACCAAGAAACTACCTAACTGTGGGCCTGATTACGATGCTATTCGGACTAGGACCGCCCGACTAGAAGTTGGCGGTCCCGCTGCCAGCATTATAAGGCAACCGCTTTCACTGCAGTCACAATTTGTATATTTTGCATTGTGCTGTGTGCTGCGGGCTGTAGCACGCAGCGCAATACAAAATGTACACATATAAAACATCTGTGCACTATGTTTCAGAGATGTTTAGGGGGGCACCATAGGTGCCCCCAGGCCCAATAGCGGAGGGCCAGGGGGAAGGGGGCCCTGCTAGGGGCCCCTAAAGTCAATTGCCACCTGCCTTTTTATGGCGGGCAAACCGTCATGAAAGAGAAGGTGGAAAGGGACATCCTAATACCTAAGGTGGTGTCTGAGCAGACATCACCCTCTTTGCAGGGAATAGGAGTTCGACCGCCGCCCTGACAGGTTCCTTGATCCTGTCGGCTGCAAAGGTCTTTCCGCCCAACAGCCGAGCTCCTACCACCTGCATCCTAATGCAGCGGTCGGACCAGTGGTGGGACTGCCACTGATGGCTTGATGGTGGCGGTCCCACCGCCAACATAATGAGCCCCTGTGTGTAGTCATAGAAAATACAATGAAAGGTTTCTTACATTCTGTGAGTGTTCACACAGTGCCCACTGTTAAGTTAATGGTTGCTCTATATTGTTTTTGCCTGTTTATTTTTATATTTTTTTCATGATTCACCAATTCAGAACTTTGATTTAAAAAAAAAAAGAACTTTTACGAAGCTTTCCTTGCCCCTTCAATTCCATCTACCTCAACCCACTCTTTCCACATGCAATGGAGGGGATATATTTGAGGGATGGAAACTAGTAGAATGTCTTATAGAGAGACATGTTCCCTAAAGGTCAGATCAAATTTATGGAATGCAAAAGGGCCTTTACAGTCACTGAGCAAGGCAGCCTCTAGTAATATGTGAAAATTAAACATGGGGTCATGCAACATCCCTATAGGGTGGTAGCCACACAATAACTTACATTGTGAGAAAGGTACATGGAAGGTTGAGTGATAGTCTGGAGACACTTGAACCCTACATCAGGCACTTGCTAGATGTCTCCTTCCGATCTAGTTCTATACCTGAGGATTGGAAACCGGCTGTGGTGCTTCCCCTCCGCAAGAAGCCCAACATTAGCTTTGAGAAGCTGGACAATCTACGCCCCATTTCTCTGCTGCCTTATTTCTCTAAGGTAGCGGAGAAGGTGGTAAACAAACAGCTAATGAAATATGTGGAGGAAAGCAACCTTCTTCACCCTACCCAATTCGGGTTTCGGCCCCGTCATTCTACGGAGTCTGCCCTTCTCAGGGCTACCGAAACCCTCAGGCAAGGTGCTGACGAGGGACAAACCATGGCTTTAATCCTCTTAGACCTCAGCGCGGCGTTCGACACTGTAGCACACTCCATCTTGCTACAGTGTCTGAACAAAGGTGGGGTGAGAGGGGCAGCGCTGAAATGGATTTATTCATTTCTTGCAGGCCGAGGCTTCCAAGTGAGGCAAGGTGACCATTACTCTGAGCGAATCTCTTTGGACCAGGGGGGGCCGCAGGGCTCGTCCCTGAGTCCAACACTTTTTAATCTTTATGTTGCCCCGATTGCCACCTTAATAGAGAGTTACGGCCTCCGAATGGTGTCTTATGCCGACGACACGCAGTTGGTCATCTCCCTGTCGCGTGCACCCGGTCTTTCGGCGGACATCTTCAGAGCTTGCATGCAAGATCTAGCTGCCTGGATGTCCGCCAATTGTCTCAAGCTCAACGGAGGCATTACCGAGGTGCTGGTCATGGGGGGATGCCAATCGGCATGGACGTCGGCATGGTGGCCGTCTTGCCTAGGTCCAAGACCCATCCCGTGCCAGAAAGCTAAGAACTTGGGCGTCTGGTTTGATACTGACCTGACCTTTGGCCCCCAGATCAATCGGGTGGTCGGATCATGCTTCGGGACCCTCAAAAGTCTCAGGAAGGCATTGAACTTTTTACCTGTGAGAGCCCGTCAAACCCTGGTGCACGCACTAGTTACATCAAAGATGGACTATGGCAATCTTCTCTATTTAGGGACGTTGGAGAAGAATTTGAGCCGCCTACAGGTCTTACAGAATGCCGCTGCCCGACTAGTGCTTAGACTACCCAGGAGAGCCGCATCCTCAGCGGCCCTCCGGTCTTTGCATTGGCTCCCGATCAGAAGCAGGGTAGAATTCAAAGCACTATGCACGTGCCATCGGATCATCAATGGGAGGTCTCCTCTCCCTTTGAAAGGACTGCTGACGTCTTACGAGCCGTCCCGCTCCCTGAGATCTTCGGGCTCAGGACTCCTGGCTATCCCCAAGGTGTCTAGAGCACGGATGGGCGGAAGATCCTTTAGGTACCTTGCAGCTTCTAGATGGAACAAACTACCCATGGCATTGCGACTAGAACCATCAGAACTAATCTTTAGAGCCAAGCGTAAAACTGCACTATTCGTACAGTAAGGTATTCCGCTTCTGTAGGTTCCAGTAAGTATCTGCTCCTCAGCGCGGGGACACGCCGCTGTGCGTCACCAAGCGCTTTACAAAACCCCCTAAATAGAAAATCGAAAGTTTATAAATGATCAAAAGACTCATTCCTACTTCTTCCGGACCTGCGCCCAAGTGCATGGGAGGTGAAATTAAATTGCGAATAAGAACTGCACAGAGTGATGCTTGACACTAGCTTGCAACTCAGCTCTAGAAACATACCCAAATGCTTCAAAATCCTGCAGCATAGGGGATAGGAACACACACTTATGATTCATTGGTATCTTATCCCCAAAACATTTAAACATATATACATAAATATGAAGGAGGTGTGGAGAGGGAGTGGGGTCAGTGATTCACATGTAGTGGGAATGTGATCTGATACAAAGATATTGGGAAGACGTAGTTGCCCATATCAATAGGGTAAAAATCTCATTGGTAGGTCATGGCCCAAAACTATTTTACTGCACATAGGTGGTGAGAACACTCCAGTAGGAGAGGTTATAGATGACCCCACTATACCTCATGTATGAAACTGCCAAGAGGCTTATAGCTACTCAGTGGAATAAGAAAGAAGCACCCACAGTACCTCAATGGACACATTTCCTTTGACAAACCTTAAAAGACTCATGCATGACATTCAACACTCAAGCAAGACTTTTGATGAGCTTCGGACCTGCTGATTCGATATTCTACTCCATTTAAGAGATTTCCCACCAAAGCTGAGAGCATTGCAGCTCTTTACTAAGAGTGATACTTTGCCAAACACTCTTGACCTCCTGTTGAAATGCAACTGGTAGACAATGAGTGACCTTACTTGTCTGGATTCGTGGGTGGAGGTATTGGGAGAGCCAAGGAGATTACAGGGGTGGTGGGAAGTTCATGAGTTTGAGGTATACATACCTAATTGAGTCTGTGGAGGCTCCCTTCTTCCTGATTTCTATTTATAACATGGAAATGTTCTCTAATCTTATTGAGCTGTTGATGTATAATAAGATTCCACTTCATATAGTTCCTCTAATTGCAAAATATCCATATATAGACTATGTTTCTTTGCCCCATTAATTTGTGTAACCTTGTAAAAAATAGCTATAAGTTTCAATCTTTACCCCCTTTCAGTTTGTCCCATTTACATGCTCATGAGGCTTCTTGCATCTGATTTTAGGCAAAGAATGTAAAATCTATTTCCTTAGATTCTCTCAATGCACTGGGCCCTGACATTGTAACCTTCCCCACCACAGTACAGCTAGCACATGTATACACTGTTCTACAGAAAGTTGAATAGATTGGAAAAGAATTAAAACGCAGCCCTCAGAGCGATCCAGTTACATGCCCGATAATAAGGTATACTTATCATATTTATTATGTGGTCCTTTCTTACATCTCAACACCTTAAGTTAAAGCTATGTCTAAATAAAAACCACTACTCTAAGGGGCAGATTTACAAACATCTTGCGCTGGGTTAGCATCACAAAAGTGAAGGTAACCAGCACATATTTTTTTTCTAATTTACTTTCCAGCGCAAAACTTGGCGTGTACTGGAAAGTACCCTAAATGTATTGCAAAGCAACGTCAAGGAAACTTTGTTACACCATCCAGAAACCCAAAGCATTGTGGTGTTGCTGAATGTAAAACTTACCTCCATAGCCAAAAGCAGACATTCATCTCACTTCCTAGACCCTATCCCATTCATCCCTCTCTTACTCTCATAGTAACACCTCTCTCACAAAGCAAAATACTCAACTGTCTAAACATATGCTAAGGGCCATATATAACATTTTCTCAAACTCTGGCATGCAGGAGAAATGCTGTTTTATGTCATACCACCTCCTCCGCTAATCTCAAAATAAGCCCTTACATTTCCCTCATACTAAAAATGCCAGAGGGTAATCCAGATGATGTGAATAATTACACTCTGAGCCTAATTTACCCGTGCTGTGAAGGTCCTTGGAAGCTGCGTAGAATGTATATATGACTAACTTGATGACATTTTGCCAGACTGGATAGAACTTAGATAACTCCGCATACTGATCAATCTGTCAGCTTTTTTGTGCTTATATTTGTTGACTGATTTTGCAAGAAACATATAATAGACAACATTAAAATGCATGGGCTACCTTTGTAAAACACTACAATGCTGTGACATAATGACATATACTGAGATAGGATATACCATGATTGGCACCCAATATAGAATACCGTTAATGACTGATTCAATCAAGAGCATTTCAAGGTCTAAGATCTTGAAAATGATCCCAACCAGGCCCTCATATTTTGATGCATCTTCTTTGGCAACCCCAAGCTTCATAGGCTGCTTTCTCCAAGTGTGAGCAATGATCATCCCTCTCAGCAAGACGTGTCATGCCGATATCTTGTCATATACCTTGCTGCAAGGGTAAATCCCATCCCCATCAGAAAGCTTGTACCAGCTGAGCCACCTCGGCCTTTCATGAAGCCAAGTAATGCTGGCTGCAGTTCTAATCCCACTGCCACTATCAAGTCAATGAGAGAATCCACCTAACTTCAGCCTAGTAGGCGTAAAAGCTGATGCTTCCCGAAAGCATAAACAAGTAGGATTTTGCTTTTCTCCCATTCTCTTGGTTGCGTAGTAGATCATCTGGAAGAAGTTAAGTTGGATCAGATGAAGGCGGGTGGATTCTGCTATTGTACAAGTAGGTATCTTGGCCTCTGGCCTCACTTCATTGTCCTACATCATGTTCAATTCCAGAGTGATCAAAGTTGCATAACAGGGTTGGTGCATTTACTACTAAGGATCTATAAAGGCTGGATGTGCCTTTCTAATCAAGTGGTTCCAAAGTAGTCTTCAGCTATAAGTGGTTAAATTTCTGATGAGGAATCACATCAGCCTAGTATGACTCCAGAGAGTGTCTTATTTGCAGATATTTAAAAGCTGTGAGAATTGAAGACCAAACCCTTCCTGTGAGCCACACAGAATTTTATGCGCTCTCCATCCCATATATTTTCTAATTTTGCCCTGTAGCCCTCAAGTACATGACCCGCGATAGCCACTTGCCCTTCCATAGAGGAGTCTCTGGATTTGCCATTTCCTCCTTGTCGTATCATACGGTACTACAGTAATGTATAGAGTGTGTGGGATCTTTAAGAATTTGATATGAGCAAGAAAACGTCTGTTTTGTGGAGCCAGATCAGTTTTCAAAAGGAAATGCATTCCACTTCTATGTTTCCTTTTAAGTTACTACTTTAAGGCCCACATTGCTGTCCCACTTGTCTGCCTAGTCTTCGTTGGGTGTCTGATGCATGAGGACAGGCAGTATGTGTGCTCCTTATTTGCTACTTTGTACTTCATGAAATAAATGTTGTACTTATCACTGCCTGGCTCCCGGAGTCCCTTTGTAACATTGGCGATGAATTATCAGGAAATTGTAGACTTTTGAGATTTTAGAGCCTACAGCGTACTCCGGATAACCTACGCTATCATCGGTATCATTTCAGTCATTAAAGCCGTTACCGGGTGATTGCTTCTCATGTACTTCTACTCTTGGGCTATTTTGAGCGCAGCTCCGGCCACTCCCTCATTTTAGCTCTGTGTGCTCTGCTTCTTCCTCAACACTCGTGAGCCACTAATCCAGCATGCTTGTGTTTGTGCTTGCTATCATTTCTTCAGTTTGCGTGCCTGTCTTACAAGTGAATACTTAGGGCCCCATTAGGATGTTGGGCGGATCGCCACCGCCATGCGGGCAGTGGCGATCTGCACAGCATCTTTCCCCGCCCGCCACCCATTTCCCCCCGCCATATTACTATGGCGGGGGGACCGTGGAGGACAGAAAGACCGTCCACTGCTTTTCCGCCCGGTCAAGGAGTTGACCGGGCGGAAAAGGGTTTCATATGGTGGCTGTGTCTGTTAGACACCGCCATCCATATGAGGGTGAAGGCGGGGACATGCTCGCCACGGAAAGGCATGCAGGAATGTCTTGTGGGGGCCCGTTGGGGGCCCCCCGGGACTCTGGGGGATGGGGGGTGCACATGGGGGGTACCTATGGTACCCCCCTGCACTTCACTGTACAACGTGATAGGCACCGCACGGTGCCTATCACGTTGTGCATTGAAGTGCACAATGTGCATTTTTAGCATTGCAATGGGTGGTACTTTCAGCACCGCCCACCGCAATGTTAAAAATGAGGGATGCCCCATGGTGCCTGCCACACTGCAGATGCAGGGAAAGAGAGGACCCATGGATACCCCCACGGGCCAGATTCAGAGGTTCCTGGGTGAAGGGGAGTCTGCCACGTCCCCCCAAGTCAGATTCCGGCAGCCGATCTATGTTGGAACAACTGACTAGTAAAGGCTATCAGAATCCAACATCCTACTTGTTCGTCCGGAAACACGGCCGAAGACCTGTATGAGTCGACTCCAAATGACACTGTTTCTCCTAATGCGGTTCAGAACCGAGTCGGACAGTTCAGACGCTTTCGGGACATCATGATCGGCTGTCCAGAAATGTGTCCGAGTTGGCCGGAAACAAGGTTTCCAAATCGTATTCGACTAAATCGATGCTGTTAGGAGCCTTTCCAGACAGCATTGTAATCGGCCCCTTAAAGTCAAATTCTCAGAACAACCTAGTGTTCTATTGAAGAGATTTAATTTTTTTAAGAAGAACAAGCAACAAATAAAACAGTTGATAAATGAATGTCAGCATTAAGAGCACTAGCTGACACATTCAATTTTGGAGTGCCCATTGACATATACATTCGAGATCAGTTTGTGGATAGATGCTTAGCTGCTTTTCAAAAAAGATACAAAAAAGGCTACTAAGTTGCAGAGACCCTCCATTGTCAGAGGTTGTTGCTCTGGCCAAAAACATTGAACGTTCAATATTCTCCAATCGCATGATGGCTCAGCAATCTACTCAGACATCTTCTTCAATTGTTAATGCTGTGTTGTATTCTGAACATGTTGATGCTGTGAAAAATATGGGTAAAGTCATTAAGAATGTTCAACATATGACTAACACTTTTTGTTTCAGGTGTGGATCTAAATCCCATTTAAGTAATTATATGCAAACGATGCATAAGTGCAAGAAATTAGGTCACTTTCACAGTGTTTGCAGATATGGTAAACACCAAGTTAAAGTACATAGTGTTGACTTAAATGATGGGCACTGTCCTGTGGATCTATCAAATATGCCCCCAAATCTGGAGATTGACTCCTCGTCTACTAACACAATTAAGGAACAGTTATGTCAGGTTACTCTCAGTTCAAAATTACCTCTTAACATGATGTGTGACTTGTGTGCACCTATTACTATCAAATATCTGATACTTTATTTTACCAATAGTGGGGGTATAATGTTATCCTGAGCACACCAGACATACATCCTGAAGCTTAAGGCGATCAGGATATTGATATGGTTGGGTTCTTCATAGACACTGTGCCTTGTCTTGATAGGTGAGCTAAAATCTATGTTGCAGTCAAGGGTAGAAATATAGTTCACTGGCAGCACCTTGAAAAACCTGGTCTTAATCCTGTGCCTGGTGCTGATCCACCAGTCAGGGTAGCAAATGTATCTTTACTTACGACTGATGATTTTAATCCCACTGAAGATATTGTTAAAAGATTTCTTGATTTTTATTCTGGTAAGATTGGACTGATTCAGAAATATGTACACACAATTAAGTTGAAGAGGCATGCTATACCTGTTTCACACAAAGCCTGACCTGCTCCCTCAAGGGTTGGAGCTGCAGTGAAAAAGCTATTAGAGAAGTTAGTTGGTGATGGCATTACCTCTTCGTTAGTCTTCCTCGCCCCCTGAGTTACAAAGTGAGCTTTAGCTCCACAACAGAACCCTCCAAAGCAAAAAGAAACCACCTCCCACCCCCTCCCAACATGGCCGACCAGTCCCACCTGACCTCTATAAGAGGCGGGCCGGCCCAACCAATCAGCCTGTTTTTTTTGTTCTGCGCGATACTCTCCAGAGGCGCTGTTCAGGTAAGATGGGCCGGCGTGAGCTGGCCCTTGGGGTTTAGGGTGGAGGACCTGCTCTAGCGGTCCCTGGTGCCTTAGGCCTACTAATCCCCCCCCCTCTTCCTTCCCCCGGTCCTGTGGGGCCGGTTAGGTGCTGCTCTAGCGTGCCAAGGGTCTACAGGGGGGGGGGGGGGCGGCCGGGGGTGTGGAGTGTTTGTAAATGCCCGTGTCTCCCCCGGTCGTTACTAAAGGGCCCTTGCCCGTTGGTGGGCTTCGGGTCCGGCGCTGGTTCCCCTGTGTGTGTGCTGGGGCTCCGGTGGCAGTCAATGCGCTGGTCGCATATGTGACGTGCATTTGGTACGCAGATTCTGTGTGTTGTGCCTCGCCCGTGGAGGGGCAGGGGTTCATTCACGTGCCTTTGCCCATGGATATATCCCAATGCATTGTGGCGCACAGCCTAGTTGCAGGCAGCACTTACCCGGGTTAATACCCGAGCCTACGATATTAATGACTTCAATTCTGAATGTAGTCTCTGAAATGTGCTGTTGGAATGCAGGGATTTTGTCTGGATGCACTACGTGCAGGTAATGGGGGGTTCGAACCCCAGGTTGGGCAAAAACGAGTAAATTTTGCCTGAATATGGCATTGACTCTCATAATATGGAGATTAATCATGCAATAACTCCCAAAAATGATTAGTCTGCATACCATCTTAAAGTCACTGGCACTGAGGCCTGGCCGGGGTAGGAGCCTCGGCGTGCAGCACGTAGCGGTCGGTCCTACCTCGTTTTCTGCACTGGCTCTCCTTTCCGGCCAGCCTGGGTCTCGGAGGCGCGGCGCTGGTCGCGGCCGCCTCCCTCCGTGCATGTCTTTTCATTCTGCCCTACGGGCCGCGGCGGTTTGCCGCGCTGATGTTGGTCCGGGCGCCTCCCGCCCCTCAGGGGCGGGGTTTGATTGCCGCCAGGTGCGGCCGTTTGAAAAATTGACACGGCCCTCTCCTGCTGGCGCTGCGTTTTTGACGCGGCTTGCGTGAGAAGGAGCTAGGGCGCGTTGTTGCACAGACAGCCCTCGCAGGCCAGGGTTCGAATCCTGCCAATGCGTCTGTATCTACGATCCTCGGTGAGTACGTTACTTCTCTGTGGATTCCGTTTGCCAGTGCACTTCTGTTTGGGCAGGAGCGCTTTGCGCGTTCTTTTCGGGGAACGGCAGCAGACCCTGATGCAGCCGTCAGGATGCGCCGGGCTCAGGTGTGTTGGCACTGCTGGGAACTCCTCGGGGTGGCGGATGTGTCCCCCCCCTTCTGTCGCAGTCTGTGGGCTCCCCCGGTTTTCCGGCGCTTGCCCTTCTAGGGGTCTTTGCGAGGCGGGGTGCCCCGCCCCCTCCTGGCTTTATCTCCCTCTCGGTACCCGGTGGGGGAGTATGACCCACTGGTGGGTAGGGCAGGCCCGGGGGCAGTGGTCTGGCCCGGGACCTGGGTTCGGTTCCTCGGCGGCTCTGGGGTGCGATTTAGTCCGGGGTCCGGGTTAGTCGCGCCTCGGGGCCTTTTCCATTCATGGAGTCCCGCTCTGCTTCCCTGGGCAATTGCTTGCTTTTTCTCCACATTCGACCCCCACAATGCTTTGGATGCCTGGCCTCCTCCTCGGGGGTGTCCGGGACTAAGGAGCTATAGCTCATAAGTTAGTCTTGTGCCTTTGGTGCGGACAGCCCTCACAGTCCACGGGTCGAATCCTGCCGATGCTGTAGTGGTATCCCAAGGTGAATGTTTCGCCTCAGGGGGTTAGACGGGATGAGTCTACAGCTGCTGGCGTCCAAGCGCCTTGTGCCCTTGCGGGGGTGTAGTACGCTGGTCTTGTCTCAAGTTGTGCTACTGGGATGTGTGACAGGACCCCTACGCGGGGAGGGCACACTTACTTAGTGTTTCGTTCCTGTTTGGAGCTTGCATTTGCCTCCCCCGGCGGCGGGGGTTGTTCCCGGGGTTTCCCTGGGGGCGTCCTCTGCGCAAGTCTCCGGGATCCCTTCCTCTACCTACGCCCGTTGACCCGCCCTTGCATGTCGGTCGGGGCGGTCAGGTTTTGGCTCCCGGGCCCGGGTGTCGGTTTTCCGGTCTCGTACTGGTACCGCCGCTCCAATATTCGCCCCTGGATCCTAGCTTTCGGCCCTCTCACTCCTGGGGGTTCCCTGGGGGGGAAGGGGGCTGTCGCCTCCGTTGCGTCCCGTCTTGGGCCGGGGCTGTCGCGGTTCTTGGGATCGTCGGGCTGGCTGGCCGGTGTCCGGTCTTGCTGGTATTGCGGTCTTTCCACGGGGTCCCCCCTTCCCGACGGGTTCGGATGCCACCTCCTTCCCTTGTCTATTCTGTGGACCTTGGGTTGGCCTGGGAGGCCGGACTGCGAGTGGGGGTCCCCACTCTCGGTTGCGGGTGCCGCTGTTGGGCTTGCCTTCTGACCCGTGGGTTGGCCCGGTGCTCATGACCCGCCTGGTGGATCTTCTTCGCCGGGAGGGAGTCCTGGTGTTCCCTGTCTGGGCAATTGATACAGCCCGGCCTCATCTTTTTCGTGGGTGAGGCATCACGTCAGGCGGGGTCTCTCCTCCGTCGGCTCCCTGTTCTATGTGCGGTGGTCCCTTCGGTTCCTGTCTCGGGCTTGTACTTCCCTCTGGGTCAGTCAGGGGGGCGGGGGGCCATCCTTTGGCGCCGGGTCGTTTGGGGGTCGTTGGGATCTCCGGCGGTCGCGCAGCTCCTCGTGCTTCGGGTGTTGCTGGCAGTCCTCCTGGCCTGCCGCCTTGGCACCTATGCTTCGATGTCCCCATGTATTGGCCGTACTCACTTCGGCAACTCGTATACCAAAGTTGGGACGATTCTGAGGAGACTGGCGTGGCCCCTGCGCAAGGTGGACTCGCATGTTCGTGAGGCGTTCCATATAACGGGTCAGTCGCCCTGGAAGGGTCGGTTTCGCCGGTCCTGTCCCTTCGGGCCATCCTTCCCCCGGTGTTTCGGCGCCTGGTGCCTCGGCTCGGTCTGCCTCCGGTGGATCGGTTCTGGGTGGGGGACTCGGCCCTCCGGCCCGGGTTCTACTCCTCCTTCCGGGTCCTTATTGCCCGGTCTTTCGCGTGACCTTTCAGTCTGATGTACGCGTTTCCCCCGTGCCCTCTGATTTCGCGGGTCCTCGGCTGGATTCGCTGGGGCAGGGCCGGGGTGCTCCTGGGTGCTCGTCCCGGCTGCGCATGGCCTTGTTTTGGGGTGATGTGCCTGGCACCCGCGCGTGGTTGCCGCGCATGTCCTGGGGCATTCCTGTTTTTGGCTCCCGGCGGGGTCCTCCGCCCCGGGTTCCCTCTCCTTTGGCCGAGCTGGCGATTCGAGCCACCTGGCCGATCCCGGATCTTCCCGTACAGTGATGGGGTCCCCCGCTCTCGGCGCCGGTGTTGAGCCGGCTCTTGTCGGCTGGCCTGCCTCCTTGTGCAGGCCTGGTTCTGGAGCGGAGGAGGCTGCTTGCTCGGGGGTTGTGGCTTTGCTGCTGGGTTCCCGCGGTTGTTCCAGTGCTCGCTCCGGCTGCACGTATACATGATTTGGAAAGATACTGAGAGGATTGCCACGGCTCCGGCGCAAGGAGGTCACGCAATTTCGTGGAGCGTTCCATGTTAGAGGAGCAGTGTGGCTCAGGGGTTGGAGGCGGCAGTCCCGGTAGCTGAGATGGTCCTGGACCTGGGTTCAATTCCCCGCCTCGGTGGGTCTTGGGCTTAAATACTTCCTTGGACTCGAGAATTCTCATGCCAGTGCCTACTCGTCTCACGTGTTCACACTCTGCAACTCTGGGCAGATGCTTGCTTAATCTCCACTTGGGCCCCTTGCGGCGGGATGCCTGACTCTCACCTTGTATCCTGCTGGGGTTATCTCGCAGGGGAATACCAGGTCGGGTTCCCAAGGCACGCACCTTGATGCCTTTGGGTGATACGTGCGCTTTGCACAGCGCAATACACTTGCATGCTCCCTCTCTCGTTCTAAGAGCTCTTCGGGGTCCGCCCTTTTGGGCCCCAGCCCTCGGTGGCTCTGCGGTTCCTCGCCTGTCAGGTTTCCCTGGTGGCGATGGTGTCTGCTGGGCGGATGGGCGTGCGGGGGTCGTTCCTCCGCTCCCCGCCCTTCTTGCGGGTTTTGCCGGGCGGGGTTGTTCCTCCGGCATGTCCCCCGTGTCCTTCCCGGGGTCCCTTCCCTGGGGCCTCGGACTCAGGTGGTATCTTACCGCTTTTTTCCGGCCAACGTGGTCCCTCCCTTGTCCGGGCGGGTTGTTCGGCGTGCTGTTTTGGCTTCTCTTAGCCGCACGTTTTATTCCTTTCCCGGTGGGATGACCTGTGTTATGCCTTTTGGGCCCGGTTTGTTCGGGCCGCTAGCCCTCGTTCCTCCTTGGCGCGCGGGCTTACACAGGCTGGCATCCTTCCCTACGCTTCGCGGGGTTTGGTGGATCCGGCAGGGGCCCAGGGTCGGTCCGCGAGGTGTGGCGCGAGGTGTGGCTCTGTTCCCTGGGCCCCCTTAGTGGGTGTCTCCTCTGTGGAGTTTTATCTGTCTTCGGCGTGGTCGTCCCCCGCCTGGTACCTGGGTCTCTGGCAGTCCCGGGGGGACTTCGCTGGGGCCGTTCTGAGTGCTGGAGCTGCGACTCCTGGTTGGCCTCCTTTTCCTGGAGGTCTTGATTTCAGGTTTCCTGTGGTCCCTGTTTTCTTTTCAGTTGTTTTACATCAACCTTGGGTTGGTTTCTCTGCATCACCGTGTGGTGTTGTTGTTCTGGTGATCAATGAAGCCTTGTTGGCTTGGGTATTGGCTCACTTTGTAACTCAGGGGGCGAGGAAGACTAACGAGGAGGTAATGCCCCGGTTACTTACCGGTAATCTTCATTACTCCGAGTATAGTCTTCCTCGCCACATGAGTTCCCTCCCCCCCTCCCTGTCTGGCTATCGGCTTCATTGTTTGCTTGGTAGATCAGGCTGATTGGTTGGGCCGGCCCGCCTCTTATAGAGGTCAGGTGGGACTGGTCGGCCATGTTGGGAGGGGGTGGGAGGTGGTTTCTTTTTGCTTTGGAGGGTTCTGTTGTGGAGCTAAAGCTCACTTTGTAACTCATGTGGCGAGGAAGACTATACTCGGAGTAATGAAGATTACCGGTAAGTAACCGGGGCATTATCAAACCCGCTGACTCCTGTGAATGGGTAAGTCCCATTGTAATTGTACATAAAATGTCTGGTGAGATTCACTTGCGTGCTGATCTTCACAGTCTCAAAAGGAACATTGTGGTTGATTGCCATTCTCTAGCCAAGGTTTAAGAACTACTTGCCAGCATTGGAGACTACATTTTTCACACTTTGGGATCTCAAATCAGTTCACTACCCACTCCCATTAGATGAAAGGTTTCAAGAGTTAACCATCTTTGTAACTCCCTTAAGCTCATTGACATTTTGCAGACTCCTGATTGCATTGACTTTAGAAGCTAGTGTTTTTCAGTGCCTCATGGTTAACATATTGGAGGGTGTAAATGGTGTACAAGCATTTCAAGATGATGTGAAGATTTTGGCAAAATCACTACCTGAACATGATCACACTCTTGAAAGGTTTTCACAAAATTTAAAGAGTTTGGTACCACTCTCCGCACATATTAATGCAAATCAAATTTTTAGAAGCATACATTGACTACTTAGGACACTCTATCACTCCCAATAATATTTCTCTAACATTTTAATTAATTAAAGCTATTGAAAATGCACATCCAAATGACAAAGATGCACTTTGCTCCTTTCTCAGGCTAAGTGAATAATATTCAAGGTTTGTCAAGGGGTATACTTGTGCAGCCTTTGAGGAATTTGCTCAAGAAAGGAATTAAGTATATTTGGTCTGATGATATGTAAGAAGCATTTCAGAAAGTTAAGAATCCCCTTATTCAAGCCCCAGCTTTAACTCTATTTCGAGCAGGCAGAAAGTGTATCATAACTGTTGATGCCAGTCAAGTTGGATTGAGGGCTGTTTTATCACAGGTATGTCAGAACAAAGACAACATCATTGCCTTTGCCTCTCACTCTCTCAGAAGTATGAAAGCCAATTACAGCACCATTGAGCGAGAGGCTTTGGCATGCTGTTGGGTGGTGAAAGGTACAAGAATTTTATTTGGGGTACCTATTTTGATGTATTCACAGACCACAAACCAGTGCTCCACCTGTTGAGTGGCACTGATTCATGGAAAGCATCTTCACAATTGGTCAGATTGTCATCAAAGCTGCAAGCATTATTTTTTAGAGTGAAATACATACCTGGTGGGAAAAAACATAAGAGCAGACTGTCTCTCCAGGTTACCCATCAGAGGTGAAGAATCTAATACACTTCAAGATAAAGAGATTGCTGTTGTGGGGGATATACTGTGGAACGAAGGGGTGATCACACATAAACAGTGGTTATAAGCTTCCAAACAGGATGCCACGCTACAGACAGTTTTCAAATTCATGAAAGAAGGTTGGCCCAAGGAGAGAAATGTTGAGGCCTCATTGAGACATCTTTTACAGATTTCAGAGGACCTATCAGTTGTTGAACGGGTGCTAATATGTAATGATGTGTGTGCGTGTGTGTGTGTGTGTGTGTGTGTTAGCCTCCTGTGACTATCGGAGATGATATTATTAAGGGGGCACACAAGGGTCATTTAGTGGTCAGTAGCACATGCAAATAAATAAATACATTTTACTGGTGGCCTGCATTGGAGCCTCAAGATTCTAATTTATTGATAATTGCACCACCTGCTTCGTACCTGATAGGCACAGGAAGGCACATAAGTCACCTATTCATATTCTCCCTCTGCCAGAGGAAGCTTGATAAAATGTGGCACTTGATTTTGTGCGTCCATTTGAGTTATTGCCTATTAACAAAAGATATATGATGGTTTTGATTGAATAGTTTTCAAAATGGACCTATAACAGTGCAATGGGTGCAGACCAGTTCTTTTCTCTCTATTACATGTAATGTGATAGCCAGAGCTCACTTGCAAACACACACCTAACCTGGAAATAGCTATTAATCTAAGGCGGATCAGCTGTTTGAAGCTGCTGGTATGTCTTTAACTTTTACAGGCGGCATCCTGGCCCACATTTTAAAGGGCGTCAGGATTACGCCTTCAGGTGGTTCTGTGAGTAAAAGTAAATGTATATGCATTTATATAGTGCACTACTTACCTGTAGGGTCCCAAGGCGCTTCGACCGCTGCGAAACCCTTCCTGGCTTCCCTGAGAGATGGTCCCTTAATGGGTATCTCCAGGGTGAGACCAGGCATCCCCGGCGGTCTGGTGGGGCCGTTAGTGAAGATGAGGCAAGCTAATGCCCAGAGTTGCCGAGTGTGATCGCTGATCAGAGTGGGCACCGAGGCGAGAGAATTATCGAGTCCGCTGACCCTGGTCCAGAAACCTGCCGCGCCGGGAATCGAACCCTGGTCCTGGGCCGTCCTCTGCTCTCGGGTCTGCCGCCTCTAACCAGTGAGCCACACTACTTCACTGTGACTGAACTGGACTGTATACAAATGCCTGGAGGGTCCCTGGCACTCCCTTTTCAACTTTCAAGGGGCACCTCAGGGGTGCATTGACTGAGTATCACTTCTTTGTGATGCACAGTCAGTTTGTCTCATGAAAGATCCAGTGCCTCGGTGCCTGCATCTAAAATATTGAAGAACCACATTGGTTCTAAACAAAATTCAACAAAAAATGTAAATCAAACAAAAAAAGAAACCAAACAAAACAGGCACCCAAAGGAATTTAGTTTTTCAAAATAATAGAAATCATTATTTATTAATTATTTAATGGCCCCAGGTTCTTGATTTCACAAGGGCCACCTCTGTTGGACATAACTGCATCCAAAAGTTGGGAAAGGGGCATTAGCATAATGTTTCCTCATTTTTATTGGGCCATGCCCCCATGCAAATGAGAAATGGCACCATAGGATCATACCTGTACTAGACGTGCACTGGTGCAATCTCAATCTGTGTTACAAAAGAGACTGTACCCCAGAGACAAAGAAAGTGGGTGCACATGCCCATACCTCTCTGGAACACTTTATGTAATAAAGGCTTCTGAAGGACTCAAAGCTGAGAATACCACAAAGACCATTAATTAGCAATATTGATAGCCTTTGTCTATATCCTCCCATGTTTGTGACGGAGTATCCCATCCATTGAAATATAAATCAGGTCCATAATATGTAAAGAAATTGTATACTTTTGGATGAAAAATTGTCCGTCAAGCATTCTCATGTAAGTGGGAGAATACACTCAAACAGCCAAGAAGTGATGTATACTACTCCAGACAACAGATTCATGATGTGATTGATAATGGTTGAAGGTTCCTGACCAAAGCATCCAATTGCTGAAGGAGGCTGAATCTAGGCTGCTTATTGTACAAAATACAATATCTTTGCCTAAATCATGAATGAGAGCTAGAAATGTTTAACATACAACAATTTGAAAAATCTCACACATACACTCCTTGATGCAACACCATATGCTCTGCACAGTGCCACATTACCTACTGTGTAGTGTACACCCATTAATGACAGAGGGCACCGCCACAAATAGCACAGTGCACTACCACTCACAGAACAGTGCACCACCACTGGCAATATTACCCATTATGTAGTGTACCCCACCAATGGCATAAAACCTAGACTGGTGGCGAAAGGCGGGATAGGCTTCTTGATCCTTTTCTGCTGCGTTGGACACAGTAAACCTTATCCTTCAGGCTTATGGGCTTGTGTATCTCATGTGTACTTATATAGCTAATTTCAAGCATCCCTGACTGACAATTGGTAGTTATGCTTTTTTCTGAATCGAAACCCAGTACCATTAGCTCGCGGTGGCCCTCAGGTATCCATTCTCTCCCCCATTGCTATATGTGTCCTTTAGCCAATCGTCTAAATCAAATGGGGATGAGATGCTACGTGCACGCAGATGTCACCCAGATGGTATTTGGGTTTTCAAAAACATAGTTGAGCAACTTGGCTATAGTAGTAAGTCTTTCCTGGATACATTGTTGGATGTCAGAAACATTTATGAAGCCACACCCAACCAACATCTGAAAGCGCAACCATGTCTAGTGACCCGACTTGGACAGAAGTGATGGGCTTGACCCTTAAGCAGCTTTCTGCTCTATGAAATGCAGGTATTTTTCTGGATATGAAGCTGTATCTAGAAGTACATATATCCAAGGTGGCAATACATGCTTTTATTGGTTACACATCCTGTATCAAATGTAACATTTTATCAATAGAAACCTCCATGTGTCTGTTACAGATGCCTTGGTCAATTCCAAGTTGGACTACAGAAGTGCAGTCTATTTAGTAGCTTTTCTTAAAATTGTGAACCTCATTCAAAGTATCCCAAATACTACATGTATGCTTGTATGGCTTTTATGCCATGTATCAAAATAAAAACATTTAACCTGCGTTAAGACAATTTCACTGCTTCCCCATAGCAGAGTCATCTTTAAATCTGGGGTTGTAATGCACAGGGCCATCTACTAAAATATTCCTAACCACCTTTCATCTAAATTCAGCTGCTTAAACGGTCACATGATTTTCGTTTTTCTTCTCTATTTTTGTTTTGAGTGTACCTAGATCCACATCAGAAACTTAAGGAGATCCTTCTTTTTCTATCGCTGCAGCCAAAACAGCTGAAACATGGAACTTATTACCATTTCATTTGCATACAAAGTCATCACACTAGGGCCAGACTGGCCATACTGGGCATCAGGTGTTTTCCCCAGAACTAGGGGAAGAGGGCCAAATTTCCCTTGAGAGGGCGATTTTCACATATTGGGGCCACTCTTACGATAGGCTTGGGTGGGATGCAGTAATTCCAGTAGGGTAGTACAATGAAAATATAAGCATCCGCACAGTCGAACGGAGCTGCCTGAGATTGAGAATACAGTGAGGGGGCTGGGCCAACAAAATTTGCCAGGGCTGCTTTTGACTCTCATTCCGGCCCTGTATCAGGAAACTTCTGAAAGCATATTTGTTCGATTAAGTGAGGGCCAATGTTAAATTTTGTAGCTACTTTGATTGTTGACCGACAATACATTTCAGTGAACAAGCACTATACAAAACTATTATAATGTTATGGAACCCCACACAATGCACAGTGCCCCACCACCAGAGAATAGTGGTTATTAAACTTAATTCACGGACAGTGAGTGCAGTGAGAGGACAGATGGCAACTTCCCTCAAGAAGACTTTAGAGACCGATAGATACACCTGCTGCTGTAATATAAGTCTGAGGTAGGAGGCAATCATTTTAGCACAATGCAATATGTGGAAATCCTTCACTTCCTCTTTGCTAATTTGTCATCGGAATGTTTGACCGACACCTGAAAAATACACCATTTCATTGCACATTTAGGACCTGGTTTATATTTTGGCAGATATGGTACTCCATCACAAACTTGGGAGGATATAGGCAAAGGCTATCAATATTGCTTCTGATCTTAAAATAACAAGAAGGTCTTAACTAAAGCCTGCCTTCTGATCTGATGCAACTGAGAAGACTGCTAAACCGGGTACAGGAGCACTTTACAGGGAAGGGAAGTGGCCTATATGGCTTGGGTAGCACTAGGCAAAGAACCTGATAAGGATGGGGTAGCAGTGTAGAATTACTCTGCCACTGTGAGGCTTTAGGGCTTGTCAGATGCGCACTTGGATTGTCTCATGAGAAGCCTGGAGAACAGTGGTGTGTGTGTCTGAAGGCCTCTAAAGTTTTGAAACTACATTCAGTGTTTCACATGCCTTCCTGGAAGCACTTGACCTCCAGCTAATACTTCAAGCTTCTGCTCATGAAACACCAAGGGGTCATCAGAGAGGTTAATGCAAAATTGTTCTAAACAATGAGATTGTGCATCAAGACTTTGTTTGTATCCACCCAAGCACCCATTAGTGCATTCATCAATGCACCCACCGGGATTCATCCATCCAGATCCACTCATCTTTTTGCCCATCCTTTCATCCATCTTCCCAACCAGGACATCCATCGATTCCTCATTCCACCCATCAAAATCTACCTTAAAAAAACAATACTAATAGAGACAGTATATTTATTTAAGAACATGCGCAAGACAAATGAAAACTTGCCCTGCAGTGGATAAAAAAATATTGCCAAATTATTTGAGTGGTAAAAATGGTAAATAATTAAAATAAACAGGAAAATTATTATAATAAAATAAAGGATGAGATAGAAAAGAAAGGCTAGAGCTTTTCAAATGTTCCCCAAATTATTGTGTTGTTAAAAATGTCCCTCTGTTGCCTTCAATTCCCATTAACAGAACGGGTTTAGATTATTACTGTGCCACAATGAACTGGGCACCTTCAGGTACCTTGGCCATTTTCTACGTTGGCAAAGTTCTCGACGTCGACTCTCTATAGAAACATTGCCCAGACCGATGTCAAAGTGATGACATAAATATGTTAAATGATGTAAATGTGATGGTGTATTTGTCAGAAGGTGACAAGTGTTGTCAGAAGGTATGTATGTATAGAGGTACTGTGTAAACATGTTCATCAGTGTGTTTATGGGTGTGTGTCTGTGTGTGTGTGTGTGTGTGTGTGTGTGTGTCTGCCTGTGTTTACTTCTATGTGTGTGTGTGTGTGTGCAAGCATGTCTGTGTGCATGTGCGCAAGTGATTATTAACATATTGCATTCATGGGAGTGTTAATATGATCTAGAGCAGGCTTGACAGAGTGTGGTTTACTTGTAGTGACATTGGTTTAACTGGGTAGGTACTTTCCAGTACAGAGTACCTGCACTTCTTTCATTTGAAAGGGTGAGTACCAGCACTTCTCAGCAGAAGTGCAATACTTTTAATGGGAGAGTACTGGCAATTCTCAATAGCAAACTGATGCTCTAGGATAGTAGGTACCTTCACTTATGTATTTCCATTTCAAACATTGATCCTAGTTCTGCCCATGGGCAGTTCTTTCCTAAAAACAATCAAAGTCAGCTGAAGCTTTAACTATAGGATGGTTCTTGGCTAACATACAGAAGGGCTTGCAGCTGTTAGCATATACAGAGAGACTAAAGAATGCTTAGAGCCATGGCATGACTCAGGCTGGCTCACTCTCAGAAGTAGAACAATGTTGGAATTACAGACAAATGCTGCTGTCCCTTCATAAATCAATTTCCGACAACGGACTTTAAGCTGAATTTATGCACTATCTGTGTAATTTTCGACAGGTGGTCATCCTAGTAGCCAAGAGGTCTCGTGACACGTCCTGACGCTGCACTCCTGAGCTCTTGTTTCCATTGTGGAGAGTCTGTCACCTTGCCAATACCATTTCCACAGAGGGCTACGGATCTGTAGAAGCAGCGGCCAGCAAGTAGAACCCAGCACTACAGCTCACACAGTACAAGTGAGAGTTCAGGATTTATGCAGAATGCTGAAGAATTAGTGCAGCTGCCCAACAAAACTCACTGAAGAGCCGTCATCTTGGCTCTTGGCACACACAGTGGCCCCATTGATGGAATGGCACTGATAGAGCACAATTTTGCTCTTCCAGTTGTAGTGGGGCATTATAATCACAATTACTTCGCATCCACATATAATCTGGTGTTGTATTAACATTAGGTCGTTAGATTGTGTATTGCAATAACATGCAAGTGAAGTGTTAGGTATTTCCTTCATGTAAGACAAGGAATCCATGTTATAATTGTACGTGTTTAGATAAAATCATAATTGTGTAAAAGTATTTTCGTGACTAATGAATGTTTTGATACTAATGTTCCTATACTGTGTGGATATTAATGACCTATATATACATGTATTTTAAACTTGTATATATAGTTCCTATGTTAGCTGAACTTGGTAGGCCTATCTTTCGTTTCTCCCTGTTCGCTCTCACGTTGACGGTTGCTAATAGAATTCATGTTCATGTGGAATTTTCCTCTCTTCACATCTCTGTTGCAGGTGCAAGAATTCGACCTTGTGAGTAAGAATAACGTCTTTGTTCCAGAGCTAGACAGACGTAGGGAGAAGACGATGCCTTAAACCAACAGCGATGATAATGTAGAAGGTGTTCTTTCTCGTCTGAGAAGGCCTGGGAATCAAGGTCATCAAGCAAGAGCCTGGAAGCACCGATGCCTCATGGAAAGTTACCTGCAAGGAGGGGATTGAATGGATGAGGCGGTCTCGTGATTTGTTTGTGGGTGTGATTTTTTACTTTTGTATTGGGATTAGGGGCAGAGTCCGGGGACTTCTGCCTTACCCGGAGAGAGGGGAGCATCTTAGAACGAGCTCCGTAGCTTTAAGCTATCTGACCAATTCAAAGTGAGTGTGCTTCTTAGGAAGACTTCACATGCTAACACCTTTCTGAGGACTTGCCTTGGGGAATGTTTAGTAGGGATGTCAAGCTAGCAGTAGTGTAGGGACAGACTAATGCTTTTGTCTACGCATTGCCAATGAAGGGGCAATTATCTGTTTGCTGATTCTTGAATTAGTCACTCTGTGCATGTTGCACATCCTACATTTCCTAGGTTTGGTTTTGTATTAATGCCCATGTACCTTTACACTCTCATCATGAGGTGTTTTTACGTCCACATTTTTTGGGCTTTGTAATAACTAACTAAAACTTTGATTTGGGAGTCTGTGATTGTTCGGAGTCATGTTTCAAGTATAATTGGCTAATGATTTCTTCTTCCCTCCACACTTACAAGCAGGCAACAAAGACACATCTGCCAAGGGTTCCAGAGTAATTCTAGAACGTGGAACCCGGCTCCCTCATCACTAACATCAGATATTTTTCCACACTAGGGACTGTAATGCATCCATTGAGCTGAACTGATGTGGATGGTGCAATATCTTTTTTATCGATGATCAGTGGCGCAGGACATATTTTCTCATTACTAAGTGTCCTGTCGTTCTCCATTTCCACACTGCTCTGATTAAAAATTGTACTCCAGGTATTAACAGGTATATTATGTGCAGAAGGAAAGGATCAAAACTCTGGTCACTTCAAGTACATTTTAAATAGCATATATCACAGCAGTTTTAGAGGCTAAATGGCTTTAGCCAGGACCCCAGAGAAAACCTTTCAATGCCAGACACTCTTGAAAACAATAGACCCTGTGAAAAGCAGTCACATGTGACTAGTGGGTGACACATAGCTTTTCATTGATAAGGCTCTGCAAAGTCAAATAAAGGCTGAAACACTAAATACTCATATTTGTCTGCCACAGAGGACCAGGACTTGCCGACACTGGCATATCTTCCACCATCCTGTATTCCCACATTTCTTTGAAGAAAACATACATGGTGACCTTTGCCCCTGCCTGCAGGGCTGGTCGCTCCACACACCGCGCAGCTCCCTCATTGAGTGCCGGGACCCCGACCCCTCCGCTGCTGCCTCGCACAGGCGTGTGCCTGGACTGCTACTCTACCGGCTCATTTCCTGTCTCCATTGTGCCCCCGATCGTCTTAGCGTTTTTTTGCCTTTTTACAGCGTTTGCTTGATTTCTTCTGTCTTTCTGTATTGTGTTGACTTTTTTTCCCCTGATTGCGCCTCCTGTGCCGTCCTCGTGTCCTTTCCGCCGCTTGTCCCCCTCCCCGCTCCCCGCCGCTGCTCCCCTGCGGCCCCGCCCCGCTTAGCTCCTGATTCCCGCCCATTGGCCACCCCGCTCCCGCTTCTCAGCTGCTCCTCCCTCGCTCCGCTCCCCCACTACGCCATTTATGGCGGAGTCCACGCGTACGCGCAGCGTGCACGCGCAGCGGGCGCACCGATTGAGCGCCGAAGGTGCGCCAAAGGTAAGCCCGTCTGCGCCCGTCCGCGCCTGGACCGCGCCCAGCACCAGGACCCCTGGTGCCTCTGCAGACGTGCCCCGCATGGGTGGTTCCGTGACGCCGGTACTCTTATATGCCGACGACACGGTACTGATGTCAAGGACCCCTAGGGGTCTTCAACACCTACTCAATACATTTGGGGCATTTATGCAAGATTTGGATTTAGTGATTAATGCAGGAAAGTCGCATGTCATGGCTGTGGGTAATTCCAAAAGTAACACTAGAACCCTGTCCTGTAATGGTGCCGCACTCACTAAGGTTAAAACCTTCACATACTTAGGAGTGGTGTTCGACGAGAAAGGGACTTGGGCACCACAAATCCAGAACAAGACCGCTGCTATAAAACGATCATCTGCTGCTATATTGGGGTTCGCCAAACGCCTTGGCGGCAAACCACCAGAGGCTATATTATCCATATACAAAGCCAAAACCCTGGCAATAGCCAGATATGGAGCCTCTATTTGGGGATATAAGAACATAACCCATATCCAAAGGGCAGAGAACATATTTTTGCGATCCGTTCTGGGCCTACCAAAATCCACACCTGCTTTCTCATTACATATGGAACTAGGGGTGGATTATATTGAAGACATGTTGTCTCTTGCACCATTAAGGGCATGGATTAAAACCTGGCTTAATCCCAACTTAACATTAAATCACACGATTATTAAAGACTGCATGGGGCGGGATCGTGTGGCAGAGATTGAGTGGCTCTCATACATCAAGAAAATAGCAGAATATCTGGGCCGCCCTGATCTATATACCAACCCTGAAGGCCTAAAAAAAGATGACATTAGTTGGGCAAAACTGGAATATACAAAGAAAAGAGAAGCTGAAAGAGAAACATGCGAAATTTTGAAGCCAACCGTGAGGTCACATTTCCTGACGATAACATCTTTAGCTATCGAACCATACCTGGCGATAGTAAACAAACCTTTCCACCGGTGGCTTCTCACCAAATTTCGCTTTAACCAGTCTCACTTCTTGCTGGGAGAATACAGTAAATGGTGTAAACCCCATGAGAACGCCCCATGCAAGTGTGACGATTTCTCAGATCAGGATTCTTTTCATTTTTTCTTTTTTTGTCCATTATTCAGAACTGCTAGAGAGAAATACATTAAGCCCATATTAAAAGATCAAATTTTTACCCAAGTTAAACCGGCTTTTCTGTTTTTACAGTTAATGGAAACACCTCTAATTATGTATGGGGTAGCAAATTTTCTCACAACGTCTATTAGGTCTCGTCGAAAAAGACCCCAATCACTGATTAACTGATTTAGCCTTTGTTAAAAATTGTACGCCCAGTCGGGGTAGCACTGTTAAATGATTGTATTATAGGTTTGTAAATATTACTGTAAATAGACCATCGAACAAACCCCTTAGTACAAATCGTATAAATGAAATGAAATTTTGTAGGAAACTATAGACAGTGTAAAGATGATGCTAAAATTTTTTGATGCAAAATTTTGTGTAAAACCTTTGTAAATATATCGTGGTATTAATGAAATTTGTATTTGTATATAATGTCTTTTTAATGTTATTTATATAAAAATTCTTTTGTATACTCCAATGATCAACTATGAATGTATAGCATACTTTTATAATTTTAATTTAATCCAATAAAGTGTTTTTGACTCTGACTCTGACTCTGGTTCCCGCAGACCCCAACCCACCCGCTGGACCTACACCGCCACCGAACTCTACGCACTCAACGCCGGTCGAAGCCCGGGCTGCTACCGGGCCACCCCGAGACGCACCCACGGACCCTTCTGCTGCCATTCCTGCAAGTTCACCTGCATCCGGGCCTGCACTACACCTGCACCGATCAAGCCAAGCCACAGCAGCAACCACCTCAAGTGCATCCTGCTCAACACCCGCTCCGTCCACAGACACGCCGTCGAGCTCTGGAACCTGCTCGACACCACAGCTCCAGACGTCGCCTTCCTCCTGGAAACCTGGATGAACGCTTCCTCAGCGCCCGACATCGCCATCGTCATCCCGGACGGCTACAAGATCATCCGGAGGGACCGCGTCAACCAGACAGGAGGAGGCATCGCCATCATCCACAGAAACACCATCCGCATCACGACCAACTCCGACGACACCCTCGCACCCGCCGAACACCTGCACTTCCAGATCCACATCAACCCCAAGACCACCCTCAGAGGCACCCTCATCTACAGACCCCCGGGACCACGCACACAATTCAGCAAAGACATCGCCGACTTCATCAACCCGCACGCCCTCCTCTCCACTGACTACATCCTCCTCGGGGACCTCAACTTCCACCTGGAGAACAACAACGACCGCAACACCACCACCCTGCTGGACAACCTCACCAACCTCGGTCTCAAGCAGCTGGTGACCACCCCCACCCACTATGCCGGACACACACTCGACCCCGTTTTCTCATCTAGCAAAGACATCACCTTCAGCCACGCCACCGGACTCCACTGGACGGACCACAGCTGCGTCCACTTAAGCTTCAGAAGGACCACGACCCACCACCACCAGCAACAGAAGCTGGAACAAGATCACAGCCGACCAGCTCGCGACTTCCCTGAGCATGAACCCTCCCACCAGCACAACAAACCCAAGCCAGGCGGCCACCAACCTCGCAAAGTGGATCAGCAACTGTGCAGACGACCTCGCCCCTCTGAAAACCCCGCCTAGCAGACCCTGCAGCAAGAAAGCCCCATGGTTCACCGACGAACTCAAGAGCTCCAAGAAGAACTGCAGAGACCTCGAGAAAGCCTGGTGCAGAGACCCAACACCGCACAACATGGCTGCCCTCAAGCTCGCCACCCGAAAACACCACCAACTGATCCACGCCACCAAGAAGTCTGCATTCAAGGAACGACTGGACAACAACCCACACAACAGCAAGGAACTCTTCAACATCGTCAAAGAGCTCTCCAACCCCAACGCCAGAAACAACGACATCACCCCTTCACAAGACCTCTGCAACTCTCTTGCCTCCTACTTCCACAACAAGATCGCGGACATACACAACAGCTTCAGCACCCAACCGACGCACGCCACGACTGAACTAGCGCCCCCCACCACCACCCTCCACAC